>NC_050510.2:10859355-11163963 GCF_012460135.2 Molothrus ater
CTTTGATGGGTTTTCCAAATGCAAAATGGTTTTGTTTGCCCTAGAGTTCCCATGAGTCAGTTCATGAGCATCTCTTTCAAGGGATTGTGAGATCTTGAAAAACTCATATTTTTGAAGTTCTTTAGTTGTTCTAACAAGCCTGTGTTTTGTGTCCTCTTCCCATTGTCAAAAAGTCCTGTATTGGACAGTGATATAAGGTCTCCTCGAGCCAGATCTTATAAGTTCTTGGAGATTTATATCACATCTGAGATAACTCAGCCACCTCAGATAGCATAAAATCAGCAGGATGGCTTCTGTGGCAGTGTTGGAAACAAAAAAAAGTTTTAATAAAAGGCAAAATAACAAAGCTCTTTACAGAGAAAAACCGAGTCAGGGCAAGAGGTTCTTGCACCTGGTAAAACACATCACAAAAGCAATTAGTTTCTTTGTTCTCTTCTTTTTCTAGTAAATTGCTTAGGCGGGACTTTTTGGCTTCTGTCCAATTGGCTATCCTTAAGTTTGAGGTGAAGTCCCCAAGGTCCTATGAGGTGTCTTATTACCTAATTGAGGAGAGAAACTTCTGGGCTTGTTTCCTTTTTAAGACAACAAAGGATAATTTTGTCATTCCATCAACAGGGGGCACATTCCTATAGGACAGAACTTGTCCTCAGCGGTGAAATTAGCAAAACAGTGTTGTGCTGTGTATATGAATGGAAAATTAGAATTCTAAATCTAAAATTACTGCACTTGTTTCTCTGATGGCACCTGTCTTAGGTTACAATGTAAGATGTAACTAAAACTATGTATTCTATTACCATCTATGTAATATGTTAAAAGGAGGTGGGGCAGTATTCTTTATCTCTTCCATGACTCATCCCTGATAACTCCCTCCAGGGGCTATCTTCTGCTAATGGGCCATCAAGTCTCATTGCATGACTCACAAAATTACATCATCCCATTGTGAAATGCTCCACCCAGGGGGAGGAACCAAGCATTCCTACCTGGATATAATCTGAGGTTTGAACAGCATGGGCAGCCTTACCTGCTGGATTTCCAGAGGACAAGAGCTACATCACCACTGGACCTTCAGAGGAAGACCAGACCCTTCTACAGGATCACTGCTTCAACAGAACCACATCTATTACTTCAACAGGACTGCAGCCACCATTTAATTGGACTGCTACCACCACCGTGACTAACAGGGTGTCAGGTTGTATCCTGACTCTGTCATTTTAAGCCAGTGTTTTCTGCCTTTATTTTAATTTTCCTATGAAATTGTAGTTCTGACTTGGAATCTCCGGCTAGTTTGTTTTTAAACTAGTACAGTGCCTGAGAAAAAAGTTAGCTAGGAAGTTACTGGAACAGAATAGGAGAAAGGTGGTGGTTTAGGATGGAGATATATTGTTATAAACTACCTGCCTTATTTTCTTAAGCAATTTTACCCATTGTGTAACATTTTTTAAATCGCCTGTCTTTCTCACCATGAAAGAAAACAGAATAGGGAAAAAATTCAAGAGGCAAATTCTCCCTTATTTCACCAATTAATTTATAGCCCTTTTTTAATTATATTTGAGTGAGACAATTTTGTGGTTTAGAGCCTACTAATGCCTTTCACTTCTCTAGCTTACAAGTGGCCAATTACCTCCTTGGCTTGTATTTTGGTGCATGACACATGGACCAGATGCAGTACTGATGGCAGAAGGCAACCATCCTGCTGAGCTGACTCAGTCTCAGATGATTCACATTGCCCAGCAAATTGCCGCTGGTATGGTTTACTTGGCATCACAGCACTTCATGCATTGGGATCTTGTTTCCCAGAATTGCCTGGTTGCTGAGAACCAGCTAGTTAAGATTGGGGATTTTGGGATGTCTAGATCTGTGTACAGCAAAGACTACTATAGGGTAAGGGAACTGCTATAATCAGTAATAATGGAGATTTTGTTCAGTCATTTTATTGCATTCATGTGACTGATTCTACTTTTACACTGGACAATCTCTGTGAGATGATTTAGGGGCTGGCATACAGAGAAGCTGGTTCTGAGTAAACACCAATGGTATTTAACTCAATTTGGTATTAGTTTTGGTAAATTTGAAGTGGGTTAATCAGAATAAGATTGGCATGTCCTGTTGTTTATATGTGTTAGTTTTCTCTTCTAATAATAAATCATACAACAGTCTCTGGGCAGAAATTTGGCATGTTTGGCTGTAGTAAAGAAGCAGCAGATAAAAAGGTACTCAAATTTGGCTCAACACTCAGAAGATTTAAAATATCTTCTTACACATTTCTAAAACAAATGTAAATTGTAACTTGATTATTGTATAATGTTTTGATTATTGTATAATGTTTCAGTTTACCTAAATAGATATAATGGCCAGCAGCACCGGACAGAACAGTTATTTTACTTGCTGACAGCAAGCATTTCTTGCTTTAAGCCAATTCTTTAGTCTTACTGTTTATGGCATGTCACCACACTTCTCTTCACAGAGAAAAGCAAGGCACAACTTCCCAAGGAATTTCTGGGATTCATATTCCATGAACCTCAGAGAAAAGAAAACCAATTCTTATCTCATTTTCTGTGCCTGTGTTTGTTCACAAGTGGAATGCATTGTGGAAGATTGTTTACCTGAAGAGAATTGGTAATTGGATTCTGGTGTGAGTGTTTTGATTCACTGACCAATTGAAGCCAGGTGTGTGTGTGTCAGGACTAGTGGCTGACAGTCACGAGATGTTGTGCAGTTGAGTGCTTGGCAGATTCAGTTTAGATGTAATGTAATATAGTATAATAAAGTAATCATTAGCCTTCTGATAAGATGGAGTCCTCCTCATCATTCCTCTCCTTCGTCAGGGGCAAAAATATCCGATAATGGCACTGTTTGCCTCACTCTGGTGAGGGCTGTAACTCAGTGGTGGGTAAGACCATGATGCTTGTTCATATTCTGGCCCTGGCTATTTTCCCTGAGCTCAGTTGTCATAAAATGATCTGTAAAGTTTGCAAAGGGCTTCTAGGATCTCTAGGATAGATAGGACTGTGTACACTGATTATTGTCAATAACGTTGGCTTTGTACTATGTGGCAAGTCATGTAGTTTACAGCATTTGCTGTTCAATACCATGTGTGCAACTTCATGATTGGAACTGGAGTAATAGTGGCCGCTATCAGGTTTTTGTAGTATGGGGGAAGCAATCCATGGCCAAGCTATTAGTTTATAAATGCTAGAGCTGTATCCTGTAACATAAGCTATTCAGAATCTTTAAACACATTCTGTGTTCCATATGTTTCCATGTCTTCCAGGAGGATCTGCTCCATGATCTTCAGTTGCGTGAATCATCCCACTGTAATTCCATTATTACAATTGCATCATAGTTGTACATCCAGCTGTACAATGGCTTCCCACTCCTCCTGTTTGATGCTCATGCTTTGTGCATTGGTGTAGTGTGGCAGGAGAAGAGTCAGAGATCACTTGGGCAGATCTGATCTATTAGTTTATTGAGTTCTAACCAGTAAACTTAGGTATGTAAAATATTTAATAAGTACAGGTGGATTGGCAGACAATACTTTACTATTTACTACTGTCTTGGGGTGATTTTATGATGATACTTTATTACTTAATCATCTGCTTTATACCCAGAAATGTTTGTGGTATCTTTAAGATGAACCAGGGGGTGGGACTAGAGCCTGGAAACCCCGGGCACGGGCTCTGTTGAATGTCTCTCTCTCTCTCCTCTCCCCCCAGCATGGTTGGCATCTACACAGATTGT
This sequence comes from Molothrus ater, assembly GCF_012460135.2. Classification (NCBI taxonomy): domain Eukaryota; kingdom Metazoa; phylum Chordata; class Aves; order Passeriformes; family Icteridae; genus Molothrus; species Molothrus ater. Next base: position 10,863,094 of record NC_050510.2, read on the forward strand.
TACTTTGTTGCCTTTTTGCTGGATTAATTTTTGCCAACTTAGGCAAGAAGCTTCTGTGTTTTTTGGGGGTTTTTTCCTTCCCCTGGCCTGGAGGCCTTTCACCAGCAAATCCTTTCAGTAGGTGTTGGAGTTTTTTTTTGGGGGGGGGGGGGGGGGGTTTGGTTTATTTTTTTCCTCTCCGGCCTGGGGAGCCTGCGGGGTGGCTCTAGCCAATCCAAACCCCAGAAAGACCAAGCCAGTGAAAGAAGTGACATTAAACTCCACCAACTTTGCCTGCTGAGAGGACTTTTACTAGCTTGCTGGAGTGGGGTCATCTGTGGAACTTGCCCCGAGGCAGCTCAAACCCACCAACTGCAGTCTCTCAGAGATGGGGAAAAAAGCCAAAACCAAAAAGAAAAGCCAAAACCAAAAAGAAAAGCCAAAACCAAAAAGAGAACCCAAAGGGGGAAGAAAAAGAACCTTTGCCTGAACAAAGCCCAAACAGCCTGTGAAGCAAACACCATGCGGTGAAAGGCAGCAAAACCCCCTAGGCAGGGAGATTTTAAAAAATGCCCATGATCACACACACAAGATCCCTGGCTGTAGGGTCTTAAAGATACAGTAACAATTTTTGGGCACAGATACATATGGAATACAATAGCATTGTGAGAAACAACTGCTCACTTTGAAAATTTCAAAAGGTTTATTAAACTTTGACAAAAATACAACAAAAGGACTATATAAGGAAAAATTCGCAGTGCTGGGAACTGCCCTTGTGGATACCACGTGGTCAGTTCATCTTCAAGATGGATGCTCAGTCTTTTATAGCCCTGGGGGTTGCATCAGCCAGCCCTGGCCCCTCCCGAAGTCTGTCAGTCAGCTCTTCTTTGCCATTTACTGGTGGAGACTGCTTTCTTGTAACTTGATTGGAGATCAGGTGTTGCTATGCCGCACCCCCTTAGCAACAAGCTTTTCCATTCCAAAATGCCCCATGGAAGGGGCACATGTGCATGCCTTCTTTCCACCTGTCCTAGACAACCCAGGCTGTCTGATGGCAACAATACAGAGGGAGGGGAAAAGGGAACTATGGGGAGAACAGAGGACATCTAAACTACAATAACATAACTGTACATCACTAAAGCTTTTCTTAACATTCACACAATAGTTATCCCTTAATTGCGAGAGCCAATCATCTCATTACCCATCTATAACAACATGAATCACCCCAGGACAGCCACTCACTTCAAAAAGGACACTGAGGTGCTGGAGCATGTTCAGAGAAGGGCAGCAAGGCTCATGAAAGGTCTAGAAAACATGTCTTCTGAGGATTGGCTGAGGGAGCTTGGTTTGTTTAGCCCGGAGAAAAGAGAAAAGGAGGCTGAGGGGAGACCAGATCAGATTAGACATTAGAAAAAAAAATTCACTGTTAGGGTGGTAAGGCATTGAAATAGGTTTCCCAGGGAGGTGATGGAGTCAAGTTGGAGGTTTGGATTTTTTTCCTTTTTTTTTTTTTTTTATCTTTCTCTCAGGGAATTTTCTCCCATTTGTTGCTTAAGAGATTATAATGACGATACTTAAAAGACACAAAAGATGTAGCAGAGGAGGAGGAGGGGTGCAGCTGGCTGCAGTCTCAGCTTAGCCTTTCTCTTGGGAAGGGCAGAGATACCTTGAGATTTTGGCTGGGGGTGAGGGGCTGGGCTTGGCTCCTCTCTCTCTCTCTCTCTCTCTCCCTCTCTCTCCCTCCCTCCCTCCCTCTCTCTCTCGGGAGGAGACCGGAGGAGGAGATAGTGCTGTTGCTGCTGTGGGGAGAATTTGCTGCCACCACAGAGTTCTGTCTTTTACTGCTTCTTCCTTACCACGGGTGAGCCTTTGCTCGTAAGAGTGCCCATTGAACTGGGACCTTATTAATGCCCGATCTCACTGAAAAGGATCCTCACCATCTACTTGGGTGCCTCAGGGGAAAACTCGAGACCCCGACCCTCTCCTAGGGAACATCCCCCAGCTGTTTGCAGGAGCCTGGCTGCCACTGTCCAGCCCCACTCTTTTTTGCTGCTGCTTTGGGTTTTTCTCTACACTTTTAACTCGACATCCCCTGTCCGACAGACTCCCACGGCTCCTGCTACAGCTGCGTAATTTCTGCTACACTTTGTTTGCCACTCTGGGGTTTGCCCACCTCTGCCGTTCCAGCTGGCTGCTCCAAGGTAGCTACTGTTATAAATAACAAATCGGCCAAATTTTTTTTAGGAAAAAAAAAAAGAATTGCAAACCAGTCAAGCCAGTTGTTGCTGCTACAGTTCTACCTGTTTGCTATTATAATCACAAGTCGTTGTAGTTAATGGCTCCTTTTGTATCAGTAAAGGCCCTGGCTAGGGCTAAGATAATAGCTCTTCTCCCGGGACAGTGAGAGGAGGGGACGGGACGTGGGAGGGGGGCATCAGAAGTAGCAAAATAACTTCGGGACCAGCATTCCATGGGAAGTGTCAAACTTACCGAAAAGACCCCAAAAACAATGAGCCAATACAGAATTAAGAAATTAGAGTGATGTCTGGATGTGAGGAACAGAGTGCTGAGGCTGCAGAGATGCTGAAAACCTTTGTTGCCCCTCACCCTGAGCAAAGACATCATCTAAAACAAGACCCTGAGCCAGGAGTCAGTGGAGAGTAGAAATCGGGGTATAGCCCTGCTGCTCCCGTGAGGACGGGACCCCCAGCTCTGCCCCTAGTGGACAAAGCTGTGCATATCCTCCTCCTCTGAGTCACCCTGGGAGAGACGACGGAGACTGCAGACCCGTCGGGCTTCCCAATCTTGAGCTGATCACTTTTAATATAGGCATTAAAAGGAGAAAAAGTCTCCTGCCCTGTTTATTTCACCTACCACAGTCCATTTCACCATCCGGAGGGGCACTGGGAGCAGCTGCCCCTGTGGGTTTGTAAAGGAAGCCCCTTTTCTCTCCCACTGGCTCACCTCCTATTACCAATGTGAGAGAGGCAGCTGAGCTTGCATCATAGCAACTCCTGCAGCCACGGGGAATCATCATACCTGCCCTGCCCGTTCGGGGAGCCCACCAGCACCCCTGCTGACTGTGACCATAACTACACCAAAGAGGAAAGTGCCTGCAGTTGAAAAGGCTGCTACTGGGTTTCTGGTCTTGTTTGTTGTTGCTGCCATTGTCGTTGATTGTTTGCCTTGTTTTACATATTAGTAAAGAACTGTTATTCCTTTTCCCATATTTTTGCCTGAAAGCCCCTTAATTTCAAAGTTATAATAATTTGGAGGGAAGGGGGTCAAATTTTCTATTCCAAGGGAGGTTCCCGCCTTCCTTGGCAGACACCTGTCTTTCGAACCAAGACAAGTCACCATCCCTGGAGGTGTTCAAGAGGCATCTGGATCTAGTGCTGGCTGATGTAGTTTAAGGGTTACAGTGGTAGTACTGGGGGATGGTTGGATTAGATGATCATGAAGGACTCTTCCAACCTTGATGATTCTATGATTCTATGATCATGTCCTGCCTATGTGTTACTCTCCCTTTGACCTAATGGTGCTACTCCTAGCATACATCCGGCCTTAGCATGAGCTATGTGTTAACCAAAATCTGAGCAGGGGTTAAGTGAACAGTCATAGGAGGCATCCCTGACTACTGGGGGATCGTGGCATTTGCTGTCCAGAATATCTCATGTGCTGTTAGCCTTCCCTGTTCCATAATGGGTGCTACCATATTCTGACAACAATGCTGTACAAGGTGTTAGGAGCAGGGGGTACCGATCACACTGGGCATCCTTGATGGGATCCACCTATAAGTGCTGAGGGAGCTGGTAGATGTCATTGCAAGGCCACTCCTGATAAGCTTTGGTCAATCATGGTGACTGGGAGAAGTCCCCAAGGGCTGGAGTAAAGAAAATGTCAAGAAAGGCATGAAGGAAGACCCAGGGAACGACAGGCTGGTCAACCTCACCTCAATCTCTGGAAAGGTGATGGAGCAGCTAATCCTGGAAACCATTTCCAGGCACATGAAGGACAAGAAAGTCATCAGGAATGGTCAGCATGGATTCAGCAAGGGGAAGTCATGCTTCACCAACTGGAGAAACTTCTATGATGAAATGACTGGCCTGGTAGATGAGGGGAGAACAGTGGATATTTCCTACCTTGACTTCAGAAAGGTCTTTGACACCATCTTCCATAAGATCTTCATGGAGAAGCTGTTGATGTATATGGACTGGATAAGCACATGGTGAGGTGGATTGAAAGCTGGATGAACAGCTGGGCTCAGAGGGTGGTGATCAGTGGCATAAAGTTTCGCTAGAGGACAGAAACAGTATATGATAAGGATCAATACTGGGTCCAGTCCTGTTTAACACCTTCATTAATGATCCCAATGAGTGTACCCTCAGCAAATTTGCTGATGACACCACACTGGGAGGAGGGACTGATACGCCATAGGGCCCTGCTGCCATCCAGAGGGACCTCAACAGGATGGAGAAATGGGCTGACAGGAACCTCATGAAGTTCAACAATGGGAATTGCAAAGTCCCGCACCTGGGGAGGAACAACTCCATGCACAAGTACGTGCTGGAGGCCACCCAGCTGGAAAATAGCTTGGCAGAAAAGGCCCTGGGGGTACTGCTGTGCACCAAATTGAACATGAGCCAGAAATGTACCCTTGCAGCGAAGAGATTTTTGGTATCCTGGGCTGCATTAGGAGTGTTGCCATCAGGTTAAGGAAGGTGATGCTTCCCCTCTTCTCAGCACTGGTGAGGCCACACCTGAAGTCCTCTGTCCATTTTTGGGGTCTCCAGTACAAGAGAGGCATAGATATACTGGAGACCATCCAATCAAGGACCACTAAGATGAGGAGGATTAAGGGACTGGAACATCTCTCCTATGAGGAAAGGCTAAGAGCTGGGATGGTTTAGCCTGGAGAAGAAAGTTCAGGGGAGATCTCATCAATATATATAAGTAACTGAAGGGAAGGTGTAAAGAAGATGGAACCAGGGTCTTTTCAGTGGTTCCCACTGACAGGATCAGAGGCAGTGGGTGCAAACTGAAAAACAGGAGGTTCTGTCTAAACATCAACAAAGATTTTTTGTTTTTACTATGCAGTTGACTGAGCACTGAAACAAGTTGCCCATGGAGGCTGTAATGTCTCTCTCTGTGGAGATATTCAAAAGGTGCCTGGACATGTTCCCTCTCTAGGTGGCCCTGTTTGAGCAGGGATGTTAGACCAGATGACTTTCGTAAGTCCCTTCTAACCTCAACCAGTCTGATGCTGTGATAACACAGGCCTACTGCTGAAAGAAAAGGTCCTGCTCTTTTGCTGCTCCCAACAGCTGATTCCTGCATCATCCTCTTTTTGCAGCAGCACAAGTTTTCATGCAGCCACTGAACAAACTGCATTGATAAAACAATTCAGCTGAAAAAAATAGCCATTTTTTTTCCTGGTTGAGAAGGACAGGATACTTTTTTCAGGAGAACTGCCAGGGACTTTCTGCTTAAAATCTATGCTGATGGAGAGTCTAAAGTAACTATGTTATATGACTGCATCAGAAGGGTAAATAAACATGAGGGAGGAAAATCCCTGTTTGAAGGATGATGTTTGCATAAGAACAAGTAGAGTATACACTGGCCATGAAATAATTTGAGGAAAAGATTCAAATAGTATTTCTAACCAGCAGAGGAATGAGGTTATTGGACAATCTGTGAACAAAGGTACTAGGGAGAAAGTTGTCATCTTAAAGTGATAATGAGAAATTTATGGGAAAAAATATATAATGGAAGTGAACTATGTGATAGGATGGAAGTAGACCTGAGGGCTCAGAATGCCCCTCGCTGGTTCCTTGAAGCACATTTAAGAAAAAAAAAAAGATATTATTTGTGTCAGAAAGTTTTAGTCCAGCAGTGTCAGCATGAGTAGCAAATTCAAGTGTAGATACTTCATTTTGTCAGGATCACTTCACCTCATCTTTAGTTTGCACAGAATATTCATAGTAGAGTTACTAGCTGTGGGAAATCCAGGACTCCTGTACAACTAAACAACATGATTAAGCAGAAGATGTTTATTGTTTACATTATGCACTTATTTATAGTTTCTAAAACTACTGTACATGCTAGTCACTCATTTCTTCATTGGTGCTTTTATCTTGTCCATGTGTTCCGCACGCCTTCTTCAGAGTATGTGATTGGCTACAGTCCAGGTGGCTCACATCTCTCTGTTAGCTAGTTCTTGCAGTCTTGGTATTCTGTTTCTCAGCCTCTTCTTTCTTATTTTAGAACAGTTTATGTCTTAGTAACCTTTATGCATTCCAGAGGGCTCTGATAAGAACTACAAAAGCGGTATGGCAGGTGCACAATGTGGTCTAAGTTGTTCAGATACATTGCTACAACCAGCTGGGTTGGTTTTGGCTGGAGTAGGGTTAATTTTCTTCCCAGTTTCTGGTGTGGGGCTGTGTTTTGGATTTGTGCTGAACACAGGGTTGATAATACAGAGATGTTTTTATTATTGCTGAGCAGGGCTTGCAGACAGCCAAGGCCTTTTCTGCTCCTTATACGACCATGGAGGCTGGGGGTATGGGGAAAGTTGCGAGGAGACAGAGCTGGGGCAGGTGACCCCAACTGACCAAAGGGATATTCCAGACCATGAGACATCATGCTCAGTATATAAAGTGGGAGGAAAGAAGGAGGAAGAGGGGCATGTTTGGAGTGATGGCATTTGTCTTCTGAAGTTATCCTTATGTGTGATGGGGCCCTGCTCTTCTGGGGATGGCTGAACACCTGCCTTCCCATGAGAAGCGATTAATTAATTCCTTGCTTTGCTTTGCTTGCATGTGCAGCTTTTGCTTTGCCTATTAAACTGTCTTTATCTCAACCCATGAGATTTCTTCCTTTTACCTTTCTGATTCTCTCCCTGGTCCTGCTGGTGGGGGAGTGAGTGAGTGGCTGCAGAGGGCTTGGTTGCTGGCTGGGGTTAAACCATGATACTAGCATATGTGAAAGACAGCTCCCAGTGGCTGATTTTTGCAAGAAGGGAAAAGTTTTGAAAAGAAAATATTGTCTGACCATAGACAGAGCCAATATTGTTTTTTCCTTTTCTTTTTCCAATGTTGTGTATTTATCATAAGATAAAGTCAAGAGAACAAAGAAAGGGTGAAAACATATAGGTAGTTTTTGAACTCCATCTGTATCTCTTCTTCTTTCTTCATCTTATAATTTCTTTCAAGTAGCATGATGATTTGAATTTATTTATTCAGTTTATGCCCATTTCAAAAACATTAATGGCTTCTGATTGTGACAAGGTTTAAACCAACCCTTTCTGGCTCAATAAGGCTGAAGTTCCATCTCAGGTCAAAAAGGTACAGCTATGAATAGAAAGTGGTAGGAAAGCAGAGGCTTTCATACTGGATTAGACCACTCTTTTCACCTGAGTTTCAAAAAGTACTGCAAATATTACAGTGTATTGGTCATTACATATTGTATGCATTGCTCCATACTTATTTCATAGAGAGTATGAACCAATTAGAACCTTAGCTGCAGTCTAGAGCTTTAGCACATGTTCTGTGATGGTAGCCATACAATAGTCCAGCACTGACATGAAAAAGAGGACATTCATCTCAGACTTCTTTTCTTTTGCACAACAGAGAGAGGGAAATGGCCTGAAGGCTAATCTTCCTGGTGGAGATAATAGTAGAAGATGTAAAATGAACATTCTTTCTGTTATTCTCAAAAGCTCAAAGGCATTTTTGTCTCCCTTCATCTTTCCCTACCACACCTAGCAAAATAGTATTCTCTTAGAAAGATTGTGATGAAGGTTGCCTTAAATTTAATTTCATTATTTAATCTTTTCTGTTGCTGAGACTGGGATCGGGGTGAATAGCATTGAGATATGTTTCTTGATTTCCATCAGAAGTCTGGGTGTATTGTTCTGGTTTTGTTCTTCACTGCAAGAACTGGGAACCTAGAGCAGCTGGAAGCACGTGTCTCAAGGTGACTGCAGCTTTTGTTTCACATTGAAATCCCATAGAGTATCTTTGGTAAGTGTGACCGTGTTCACAGGGGTCTTAGGATGAGGGAAGAGACGAGGATCTGACTCCATGTTTCAGAAGGCTTGATTTATTATTTTATTATATATATTATATTAAAACTATACTAAAATAATAGAAGAAAGGATTTCATCAGAAGGCTAGCTAAGAATAGCAAAAGAAAGAATGATAACAAAGGCTTGTGGCTCGGACTCTCTGTCCAAGCCAGCTCACTGTGATTGGCCATTAATTAGAAACAACCAACATGGGCCAATCACAGATCCACCTGTTGCATTCCACAGCAGCAGATAACCATTGTTTTCATTTTGTTCCTGAGGCCTCTCAGCTTCTCAGGAGGAAAAATCCTAAGGAAAGGATTTTTCATAAAAGATGTCTGTGATAGGTAAGCTATAATCTTAATTATATAGGTTGTTCCTCTGCCTTTTACAGAGCAACTACTGAATTAAAAAGTACTCAGGATACTTATGGAAGAAACAGGTTAAGTTATAATTATTACCAGCTATTTAATGACTGCTACCCTCTGAATAACAAATCCCTCATCCCCATGAAACACAAACAAAAAAACTTTGCTTGTCATTCCAGAGCTCTTCTGGCATTCACGTCTTAAATTGCAATTACCAGCCATTCACCCCAATGCTTTCTTCTGCTTTATAGAGAAAAAAACCTTCTTTATTCTTTCCAGTATGTCAGACTGTCCTAGGGTGACATTATGATGCTTGTATCCCCATTCATGTGTTCTGTTAATGTTGGATATTATGTTCTGTACCTTTAAGACTGGCTCTGAAGAGGGAAAGTTTTGTTTTGGTTTTCTTATCAGCCTGGCGGGACACAGAGACTGCAGCTTTTGCTTTTTCTGCTTTTGCTTTTCGCTTTGCTCTCTCTCGCTCTTGCTTGCTTCGCTTCTGCTTGCTTTTGCTCATTAGCTAGTTTAGTTAAACTGTCCAAATTTCTTCCTGGATTGTTTCTCCTTTCCTTTTTCTGACCATTTTGAACCTGCTCTGGACTGGGACCTGGGAAACACCGAGAGTCTGCACCTTGTGGCCTGCAGCAGCTGCCCCAGCGCCAGAGGGACTGAGAACAGAGTGACCACCCCCCCAAGAGAGACTTTCTGAATTTGTCATCTTTTTTCAGAGTGGTGTCATCCGGTATTGTTCATTTTGTGTGCTGGGGGGTGCTGTGCTTGTTAAATAAACAGGTTCTTTCCACTTCTCTTCGAGGAATCCTTCCCGAACCAGTTGGGGGGAGGGGACGTGGGGGTTTGCTTACTGGAGGAGCCCTAATTTGGAAATTCTCCTCCAAATTTGCCCTAAACCAGGACACAGACTCAAGTAATGATACTAAAAGACACAGATAATAATTTGTTTCCAATAAGTTTTGGTTTGTAAACATTCAATTTGGTTCTCTTATATGCATGAAAGGAGGCGTGTGTGTGTGCACGTGGAAATCTGTGCGCTGCTATTATTCTTACCGTGATGGATTGCCAATTTACAACACCCTTGTAAGAGGTCCTTGTGACCTCTATTTCACTGCTTAGAACTGGGCTTACACGACTACCCAAGGCACAGTAGCACACCGCTGGAGAAGTCTTTGGTTCCTGCATCAGTATCTGGAGAAAGTAGGGCTATGTTCTCTTCTACCACAGCTCTCCTGTTATATGCCTACCAGGGAAGTTTATCTATCCTCCTGGGGTTCCCACGTAGGACAAAGTCCATTCTTCTTCCTGACTGTTGGCAAAGAGGTAACAGGATTCGTTTTGCCATAATCAATACCCCTGTGCTTGGTCCTAATAATGACCCATTCTGCATTCTTCTAGTAGAGTGATTTGGAGATAATATAGTCTGATAGCCAAGGACCCAGTGTGATACATTAGTAATCTATGAATCAGAGAGTGCAGGCACTGTGCAGAGTACATGCACTCTACCTTCCCAATTTCTATCAAGGTTAGGGTTGATATTTGAACAAAAACACCACACGCTGTCATCCAGCATATGCCAGACCCATCTGTTCAAAACATTAAAACACAGAGTTTTTATTGTGATCTTTAACTGCAAAGCAAGTAGACCACATGTGCTTCTCTTCTGGGAACCCCAAATTAACCTTAGCAGTTTGGCACATAACACTTGCTCTGTTCACTACAATGATTTTAACTCTTTGCAATCAGGGTTGTACACTGTTGTGGTTTTGGAATGGTATTGCCCAATTTAGTGTTCCCACTGAAACACTCCAAACCATGCGCTGCTTGCTCACTCCCCCATCCCCCCTCCTCCTCCCCTTCAGCGGGATGGAGAGGACAATTGGAGGCACAAAAATTAAAGATCACAGGTTGAGATAAGAACAATTTACTGGAAACAGCAATCAAATAAGAAGACAAACAGTAACACCTACAATATCAATAACAAAGTGTACGAGATAGGCAAACAATTAGTATGCAATTGCTCACCATGCCGAACTGGTACAACCCAACTGCTACCTCCACCATGAAGTGGTATAGAATAACTGAGTTGGTGAATAAGGACTTTACAATTAAAATTTTAAAGTGGGTATGTTTTATTCAAGCTGGGATGCATGGGGGATATTTTTACCTTACATGCGTACCTGGCGAGGGCAGGTTTCAGGTTTAAGTACACATTGATCCCCCAAGCCCACACTTCCCATTCCCCACCCACACTCCACCTCCTTGCGCTTCATATTATAATTAGTCTTCTGTGGTGCCATGCCCCCTGGGGGTCGTGGGCAGGGGTCTTCTTGATGAAGTAAGAGGTCTTCCTCGGGTGTTCGCTGCTTGCCCTCATCTCTGGGCAGGCGCAGTGGAGGTTTGGCTAACTCCCAGGTCAATTTGTCCTGGCCAAAACCAGAAGCCTGGTTCTTACTGGCTCCTTAAGTGAAAGGTTCTGCTTTATTGGGTTTCCACAATACTTGAATCTTGCTTTACTGAGTTTTCTTATCTTTAAGGCCTTTACCTAGCAACTAAATTCTTATTTGTTCTGTTAAAAGTTGTTTCTACCTAACAAGTTACATGAGTAAGTTTTGGGTTATCTTTTATATTGCTAATTTAGAATTGGAGAATACTGCAGTGAGTGGCTGTGTTAACCTCCTTATCAAATGTACATGATAAAGCATTAAGAGACACTTATTATCGTAGGGATTTGCATTAGGTAAAAGAATTTACTTATTTTCTAGGAAAGGGGGGGATGAAACAGAGTGGAAATTTTCCAGATTAGAAATCCATTTGAGATTTAGGTGAAATGTGCTGCTTTGAATTATTAAGTCTGTAGCTTGCAAGCATAGCTGTTTGGTCTGCGTTCAAGACTGCCTGTTCTTGCAAAAAACCTATGCTGAAAAACCGCTTCAGCCGAAGGACTGAGATAAGAGGGGCCCCTTGAACTTTGAAACAGACAGAGGCCGGGGCTGAGGCTGTAGGAGACAGGGCAGGGTGACCCAGGAGTTCTTTCTGTACTTTCTGAAAAAAAAATCTAGCTGCAAGTGTAACTCGAAATCAGTAAAATGAATATGTATGAATCTATTGTGAAAGTCTATGCATATGAATCAGTAAGGGAGATAAAAAAGGATCAGGAGTTCTCAGAAGTACGCATGTCCTTTAGGGGGAACAATTATCCCCACATGTGTCCAGGGTTGTAATAAACATACCAGCTTTACAACTTTTACAAAGTTGTGGAGTTAGTTTCTTTTCTTTCTGCAAATCATGGTACCTAATATTTTGTGGATGACTCCTTTGTCTTTTCCATCATTTGTATGGCCCCTGGCCACCTTTAGCTGTTCCCCCATGGCTTCCCAATCATGACATTTATCATGAGCCCATTCTTCTGATAATTTGGGACTTGGACTTATTCCATGCTTTTATAAGTAATCAGTGATATCACTTGCTATTCTACTGACTATGCTAATTTGTCATGAATGAGTGGTTTAGGTCACTTAAAGAATCACCAGCAAAGGTGTTGGCAAAAGCAAGTTTAATATAAATTTACAGAAGCCCAACAAAGTTCAATGGCAAGGTTCACTCCCTTACTTACTACATTGATAAAGCACACAAAGGAAAATATAGTAGGGGAAATGTGTTGTATTTGAATATCTGTATAGAGGCTTTGCCCCAGAGGTCCTGGTTGTCCTTGATGGACTGCAGCTGTGATGTCCTTAATTGGGCTGCAGCTGTGACCAATGAACTGGGATAACTGGGATAAAAGGGGGCGGGTTAGCCAGTCAGGGACAGCCTTGAACTGAAAGAGAGCAATGTGCAGAAGAAGGTGTCTGTGCTGTGAAGATCTGCAGCCATAAGAACACACCAAGGAGGTATGGATTTTACAAATCTGATAACAACAATATGAGACTCTAGAAATAGAACAACAACAGGAAAATGTGATTAGACTCAGTCTTCAGTGATTTACAGAGACCGGGAACACAAAGGGGTAAGGATGCAAAAGAGTCGAGGGTGGAAAAGCAGTAAAGAAGACTGTTCTGTTGGGTAATGAGGGTCAGGGTGGACCCCCATCATTGCAGCGGGCCCCCTCTGGGTAATAATTAGCCTAGACTCCATGCATTACAGAAGGCTGACCAATAATAATCTTTATTAAGAAATCCATTGCTCTTTTATAGACAGTTATGATACAAGTTGACTTGATTGGTCCTCCAGTCCAAACACCATCACCATTGGCTAATTAAGAAACCACCCTTTGGTAAACAAATCTCCATAACACATTCTTCATGTTCACAATACCAGGTGCAGCAAGTTAAGATAAGAATTGTTTATCATTCTTTTCTCTGATCTTTTCACAGCCTTTCCCCAGCATGATGCCTGGGAAAGTTGTGTTTCTCTCTGTGGCCAGAGAGCTGCTGCCACAGAACCTCTTGCTACACTTAGACTCAGACTTGATCAACAGTTTATGGCTAAAGGATTTAGCAGTACTTAATCATTGACTAATTTAATATTTACAGAATAATTCAGTAGGATTTACTATAAGCACTACAGTAACTTAATTATAAATCTAAGATGGCAACGTTCATGCTACATTTGCTATAGCATATTTAAATCAATTCACATGCGTGCTTACACAGACACAGAGATGTATATATGCATACGTATATGTACAAAGGTACCTGTTAAAAATTCCCCTTGAGTTCAGTGAAATATTAATGTAGGATGCCTTTGCATCTCTCAATGGGCAAAGGGTTGAGCCTTAAGGAGTAAGGGTATCAGTCCAGGCCCCATCATCAGCTTTTGTCGATAGTCCTCTGAGTATCCCAAAATTGAGAGCTTGCAACCTCTAAGAGGTGTCATACTCATTGGGAGATACCTCATCCATAAGGGGACTGAGTAAGTAAGAGGGTTATATGGGACACAGTTCTTATTGATGATCATTTGTGTACTTGCTTATTGGAAATTGTTTGCTGTAGATAGCAGGCTGGCTGGTCATTTACTTCTGCATGCCCCGGCCTAGAGTTGTGACCATTTTGCTTTCTTTCCAAATTGTGTTCACCATATATTCTCTCCTACCCTCCTCCCCTGTCTTGCTTTAAAAAGACTGGTGTCTGCTAAGGAAGGCAGGAGCCTCCCTTGAAATGGGAAATATAAACCCCCTCCCTCTGAATTATTATAATTTTGAAATTAATGGGCTCTCAGGCAAAGATATGGGAGTAGGAATAACAGTTCTTTATTAGGAAAAATAAAAATGAAATAAAAATTCAGTAATACAAAACCAACACTGACAGAGTCAGAATATGACTTAACACCCTGTTGGTCAGGGTATTGGTAGCAGTCTGATTAAATGGTGGCTGCAGTCCTTTTGGAGTGATAGATGTGGTTTTGTTGAAGCAATGATTCTGTAGAAGGGTGTAGTTTTCTTCTGAAGGTTCAGTGGTGGTGTAGATGGGCCTGGTCTTCTTTTGAGAAATCTAGTGGGAAAAGTCTGCCTGTGGTGTTCTAAATCTCAGATTATATCTAGGTAGGAAGGCTTGGCTCCTTCCCCTGGGTGGAGCATCTCAAAATGGGATGATGTAATTTTATTAGTCATGTAGTGAGACTCAATGGCTTGTTAACAGAAGATATTTCCTGCAGGGAGGATTGGTTGTGGAAGAGATAAAGAAAACTGCCCCACCTGGTTTTAACAGGTGGCCCAATTAACAGTAGATGATAACTGCCCTACCTCTAACAGATGGCAATGAAATACACACCCCTGGCCACATCTTGCATTTGCAACCTAAGACATCCCCACAGCCGCATCCACATATCCTCTTTTCTGTTGATATTTATCTTGATTTTTTTACACATTCCCCATAGCTGGACTTTTGAGTTGTTGCTTATTTTACTAGATGCTTCTTCATTAAAATGGTCCTGCTGAGCATAAAAATTCCCTTATTTAAGTGCCCATCAAGGAGAGTAACCTGTATCAGGTTCATTCAATAGAGAAAGGACTCCCCTGCTTTCTTTAGGGCCAAGACAGGTTCTGGGACCCTGTCTTGCTCCTGCAGTTATTGCATCAGGCCTGCACAGGACAGCCATGGATGCTGGGAAGCTCTCTGACCCTAAAGAATTAGAAGTCAGATTGAATTTCATTCAGGCATTATCAGAAATAATCACTGTCTGATAGAAGTATGGTCTATATTGGCTCATATCTGGTGCTCATTGTCATCACTTCAAAATGGCCAATGAAAGTACATGAAACATTATTTTAGGGTTTCAAATTATTAACTCACTTCATTATTTCTCTAGAACAACAGTTCTCACAGCAAACTGGAGCTTCCTCTCACTTTCCATCAAAAAATTAATGCTGACCATAACAGTAACATCTCATTCAGCATTAATTACCTTTGCTAAATATACTACAGTGCATGTACTATTATGCTATAAAATATCCTGTTGTACTGGGTCTGGAGGGGATGGAGTTAATGTTCTTCATAGCAGCCTATATGGTGCTGTATTTTAAATTTGTGACTAAAATAGTGTTATTAATTCACCAGTGTTTCAGCTGTAGCTGAACAGTGCTTTCACAGTGCTCTCACAGCAACAAGACTTTCTATTTTTCACTCTGCCCCCCTAGCAAGTAGACTGGGACAGTGGACCTGAATTGACCAAAGGACTATTCCATACCATATTACAGAATGGTTAAGGTTGGAAGGGACCACTATGAGTCATCTGGTCCCACCTCCCTGCTCAAGCAGGGTCATCCCAGAGCCCATGGCTCAGGATTGTGTCCGGACAGTTCTTGAATGTCTCCAGTGAGGCAGACACCACAACCTCTCTGGGCAATCTGTGCCAGTGCTTGGTCACCCACACAGTACCAAAATTCTTCCTTATATTTAGGTGGAGCTTCCTGTGCATCAGTTTCTGCCCATTGTCTCTCATTCTATTGCTTGGCACCACTGAGAAGAGCCTGACTTCATTCTCTTGACACCCTCCCTTCAGATACTTATATACATTGAGGTCCCCTCTCAGTTGTCTCTTCTCGAGACTGAACAGGCCCTCATGCTTGGCAATAGAGGAAGAAGGATGTTTTTGGCTTCCAAAGTGACTGTTGCTCAGAGACTGACAGGACATCGGTCAGAGGGGGTGAATGATTTCCTTTGCATCACTTGTGGTTTTTTTTCTTTCCTTCACATTAACCTTCACGTAAACTGTCTTTATTGTAACCCATGAGTTTTCTCACTTTTACTCTGTCCCTTTTCTTGTTGGGCAGAGAAAGTAAGCAAGTAACTGTGTGGGTGCTTGGCTACTGACCAAGGTCAACCCACCCTGTTTAACCAGATGTGAGTAAAGTGTGAAAATTAAGTGTAATACATTTTATGACAAAGTCTTCATGATCTTGTATTAATCCCATTTCCTCACTACCTAGTTCATAGTACTCAGCAACAGTTCCACAAGCAACTGTATATTATATGACAGAATGTCTACTTTTATTTGTTATGAATCTGCCAACTCATAATTTTGTTTGATGTCTTCTGGTTCTTGTGGTTTGCAAAACTGTGTTCTTTGTTCATCTTCTCCATACTGCTCAGGGTTTCACAGACACTGATGATAAGAATTTTATCTCCAGTGACACAAGGCTGACACATGATATTGAACTGATATGGCACAACTCAAGACAAAATTTACAATATAAGTGTTGTTTTAGATATCATTTCAGTTTTCTGATAAGACCACTGCTAGAATTAAGAACTTTAGACACAAGCTCCTCTTGAATAGAAATGAGAAATCAGGTTAGAAGTGAAATTCAAAGGACACACCTTTGTCTATTGGCAAATAATATACTTTATTTCATAATTCAGGAAGCCCGTGTGCTGGAGTGATATGGCTTCTTATCCAGACAGACTATGAAAATAATATATTGCTTTTCTGCAAGTGGACATGGCAGGATTGTTCATTTAAGAGGAGACATTTACTTTGTCTGCAAGACCCAGGCATGGAAGAAATGAAAGTAACAATTACTGATTTTTTTCTTCTTTTACTGAGAGAAACATTTCCCAGTATTTTATGAGGAAAGAGCAGATGCTCACCAGGACAGGAGAGATTTTCAGTTTTAGCAATAAGGCATGATGGTCTGCAGAGAGAATTTCTTTGCAGTTATATTATCCTGAGATGGGGGAATAATTCACAAGACCAAAAGTTAACTGGATAAAAATACCCTGAAATGCTATAACCCCCCAAATACTCAGGATGTTTTATTAGAGATGAATGAATAAAGGAATCAGAAGGCAAAGCTTGGTTACAGTTTGGCAAACTAAGATTCAGCTGTATCAGAGACTAAGTATATCCCTGTCACATGGAAGTTAATTTAAGCAAATGTTGAGCTTTGTTGCTACTTTCAGGACTACCATCCTCAATTGCAAAACATCTACCCTTGGGTAGAGTAGCACTAAGACCAGCAGGGAACTGGAGAGATGCAGCAGTCAAGCCAGATGAGGCAGTGGGTAGGATTAGGGTTGAAATCCATTCATTAGTCATTCAGGTTCACTGAACTCACCGAATAAACAGATTCCAGATTGGTCAATTAATCAATACATTTCACCTGATTGGCTAATTAACAAAACCGCTTTTCTTATAAACAATCTTTGAGAAAAACAGGAAAACAGAGAGTAGGAAAAACAACACCTGGCAGGTTGTTTATAATAACAAGCTATCATTGTTTATCTTCAACTCCCTAAAGTCTCACAAGCCAATTCTGGCAAAACTTATCTAGTTTTCTCACTCTCTGACCAGGCTGTCACATCCACAGGAAGCCAGGAGAAAAAAGAAATTGTATGATCTCTGGAAGTGTGGTCAGGCTTCACAGTAGGATTACTGCACTATGGTTTGGATATGCAGTAGGAAGACATAAAAGGCCAAAACTCATCCAACTCTATTTAATGTTGGTGCAACCTCCCCTTGAGTACTGTGCAGTTCTGGGTCCCACAATTTAAGGATGTGAAGGTACTTGAATGCATCCAGAAGAGGGCAACAAAGCTGGTGAAAGGGCTGGAAGGAATGTCCTATGAAAAGCAGCTGAGGGCTCTGGGTTTGTCTAGTTTGGAGAAAAGGAGGCTAAAGGGTGACTTCAGACTCTCTACAGTTTCCTGAGGAGGGGACATGAAGACGGAGGTGCTGATCTCTTCTCCCTGGTTTCCAGTGACAGGACATGTAGGAATGGTTCAAAGCTGCATCAGGGGAGGTTCAGAATTGACATTAGGAAGCATTTCTTTTACAGATAGGGTGGAGAGACACTGGAATAGGTTTCCCAGTGAGGTGGTCAATGCTCCATGTGAAAAACAGAGTTCACTGCTAAGAGTTTTTAAAAGTTTAATAATAATGATAGTGATAGGATAAAAAAAGGGTGATATTTCCAGCACTGGGTGCTTCTGGCCAACAGCCAAAGAACACACCTGGGGTATATAGACAATGTTATCTTTATACTGTTACATAGCTGAGATACATGCATATTTATGTGCTTCATGCATTATTCAAACATTCTTACTAACTTTCTGATGTTTTGGGTACTCCTTTGTCTGACTTCTTCACACTCTGGCTTATCTGCATGACATTGTGGGTGTCAGGTCAATATATTTTATTTCTTCTTGTGTCTCCATCCTGCTGTTTCACATCCTCTAATATTTTAGTATGTCCTCCTTAAATTTAAAATGTTATTCTCTAATTGTCCTCTGGTGCTCTGGTTTGTGTTTTTAGTTACACAAAAGTCTTTTTCACATCTTATGTTTTGCTGAGGTCTATAATGCAGTACATTCATCCCACTATAATTTCCATAAGTCATACATAGATATTATAGTCTACTATTTCTATGAGCAACACAGTGCATACTTAAGCTGATAGACTATATTATACTAACATGCAGCTAAAAAGAGTTATAATTGATACTATTTCTAAATACTTCTCATCACTAACAACATGCATAGGCTAATACATAAATGCAAAAGCCAATATTATCTGGTCATTTTTCACACCCATGTCTGTCAGTGTTTAAGAGGCATTTTGGCAACATCCTTCATAATATGCTTTAACTTTTGGTCAGTGGTCTGGCAGTAAACTAGATGATTATTGTAGGTTCTTTCCAACTGAACTATTCTATCCTTTTGTAGCTCATTGTCATGGGTTGATGCTGCTCAGATGTCAGACACCCACCAAAGCCACTCACTCACTCCACTCTGCAGCTGAACGGGGAGAGAAAATATAACAAAGGGTCCATGAGTTTAGATAAGGACCAGGAGTGATTGCTCACCAAATACCATCAAAGGCAGAAAAGGCTCAACTTAGAGATATAAAGTGAATTTATTACTAACAAAATCAGATCAGGATAATGAGAAGTAAAATAAGCCATTAAAAACACCTTCCCCATCCCTCATTCCTTCCAAGCTTTGCCTCCTACCCCAGCATTGCAGGGTGACAGGGAATGAGGGTTATGGTCAGTTCAGTACCCGTGGCTTGTCCTGCTGTTTAGGGAGAGGAGTCGTTCCCCTGCTGCACCATGGGAGACAGTTCTCTGTGAACTTCTCCAACATTAGTCTATTTTACGAGCAACAGCTGTCTGCAAACTGCTGCAACATGAGTCCATCCCACAGGCAGACAGTCCTCCCAAAACTGTTGCACCATGGGTCACTCTTCCACGGGGTACAGTCCTTCAAGGACAGGCTGCTCCAGCATGGGAGCAGGGCCCCTCTCTCTACTGGGTCTCCCATGGTGCCACAGCCTCCTCTAGGCATCCACCTGCTCTGGCGTGGGCTCCACCACAGGCTTCAGGTGGATCTCTGAAACCCCTATGGATCTCCATGGGCTGCATGGGGACAGCCTGCTTTACCACAGTCTGCAGAAGAATCTCAGCTTCGGTGCCTGGAGGACATTAATGGACAGTTTGATAAAAGCCAAGAGAAATGCAAGAGTGGCTGCTAAGATGCCTGTGCCAGTCGCTCAAAATGGTGGAGAGCATGTGGTGTGGGAGTCACTCATCCAAGATGACAGACACCACATGGCATGGGTGTCACTCACCCAAAATGGCGAATGCCACATGGTGCGAGAGCTGCCGCTCAAGATGGCGGAGCCTGTGCGCCATGGGGGGGCAACCTGCGGGGGAGGGGATGGCACGCAAGGGGAGAGGCCATTGTCTGAGCTCCCCAGTCCCACAGTGTCGGGGCACCACGCTATTGGGACTGGAGCCCCCCCACCGTGGGCCCCAAACACATTTACACATCCCTCACAGTGGCTGCTCCACCGCGAGTGCCATTAACACCTGCAGTGCCAGCACAGCGACCAGAGCCGTGCCTGCTGGACCCATTCGTCATTTCTTCCATGCCTTGTGTTATCATGGAAGCGCTCAGCCCACCTCCGCCAGCAGCTGATTGGTGCAGTCCTGGACTCCTGCTGATAGCCTGGCCTTCGCTTGACACGCCCACTCGCAGTGGCACCACCCCCACCCCCCCAGAACAGTGCCAGAACCCAGGACAGTGTCGGAACCCAGAAGTGCGCCAGAACTCGAAAGTCAAGCTACTCCTGAAACCAGAAGTGCCCTACCGCACCTGCGGCCAAGGCTTAAACAGCCTGAAAGACCTGTATCACTGATGGATACACAAGATCCCCACAGAGGGACCTCGATTCAGCGCCCTTCTGCCAACCCCCCAGAGGATACCACTCCCGCACAAGATCTGCTTAGCTTCTGGAACAAGTACTCGAGCATAAAACAAGACCTCAAGGAATTACATGGACAAAACCTTTTATATATACGTGCACAAAACCTTTTGAGTATCATAAACTGGGTAAGACCCTACCTAGAGTTAACCACTTCACTGTTATCACCTCTGTTCAATAGTCTCAAAGTGGCCCTGAGTTAACCTCTACAAGAGCATTAACTCCAGAAGTGAAAACTGTTCTTGAAACAGTAGAGCAGGCCGTAATAGACAGACAAGTTTACTGGGTATGTCCTGAAGTTTGGATTACAGTGTTTATTGTCATTGTTGACTTATATCGTACAGGAATTATTGGTCAATGGGACACACAGTGGTCTGACCCACTGCACATTTTAAGATGGATCTTTTTGCCCCACCAACCTAAAAAGACACCATCTATTATTTTAAAACTAATTGCATAGTTAATTCTTGTGACGGTGTTCACAGGGGTTCTTGGATGAGGGAAGAGATGAGGATCTGACTCCATGTTTCAGAAGGCTTGATTTATTATTTTATGATATATATTACATTAAAACTATACTAAAAGAATAGAAGAAAGGATGTCATCAGAAGGCTAGCTAAGAATAGAATAGCAAAGAATGATAACAAAGGTTTGTGGCTCGGCTGTCTGTCTGAGCCAGCTGGGCTGTGATTGGCCATTGATTAGAAACATCCACCATGGGCCAATCAAAGATCCACCTGTTGCATTCCACAGCAGCAGATAATCAATGTTTACATTTTATTCCTGAGGCCTCTCAGCTTCTCAGGATGAAAAAATCCTAAGGAAAGGATTTTTCATAAAAGATGTCTGCAACAAATTATCAAATGCCGTCTAAAGTGTGTACAGTTAAATGGTAGAGACCCCTCAAAAATTGTTATACCAGTACAATAGTGTAATAGATGATATGTATAAATTTGTGCTGAGGCTACAGTAATCTTGCCTGATGAAAATCCTGGCATACTAAAGGAGGGTTCCGGGAAATTCCCTCTGATGAGATTACAGCGATGTGCACCAAAATCCTAGCCTGAATATTTGTCTTCAGAAATGTTGATTCCAGAGGATAATTCGTCTGACCAAACCCCAGCAATATGCATTCGATATGCATCATCAATAAGATAAATATGTGTCTCCTAGAATGTATATTGCAGGAGATTTTCCTCTAACAAGGTGAATTATTTACCAGTTTCGGGAAACTCTCAGCAAGAGCGACAGCAAGAAAGGAAAAACTACACGAATATGCTAAAAGGATAAAATCAACATAAGAAAGTAAGAAACCCTCCCCGGCAACCCTCGGAGCTTGGAAATGTATAAAAAAGACTTTGTGAGAGCTTTCTCTTCGTGATGCACAGAGGAGAGGAGCCAAAGTGCCCCACCTGTCTCACCTGACGCTGTTAGCCTGGTTCAGCGCCGATCTGATTTTTGCTTGTGGCCTTTTTACAATTATATTTTAATTATGGAATAAATTCTCCTTATTAATCAAATTGGCTAATTCATTTATAATAATAGGAATATTTTGAATGATGCTTTGCAAATAGCACACCACTACAAATTGCTTTACACAATTATACAGGGCAAATTACCTATCACTTACCCAGCCACAAATTGTTACAATTCAGCAAGACCACTGTGTTATCGCTGAAACCACAGAACCTTCCTGGAGGGGTCCCAAGCAGCTGCCTGCAGCATTTGGCCATGCAAAAAATTATCTTGTGGAAATTCTAGTGTTTAATTCTGCTAATTAGTTATTACCCACTTAAAAATAATCTAAAGGTTTTAAAGGGTGCCTTTTTAGAATTAGTACAAAATTGTGTCAACTACAGATTCCAAAGAAAGATGTTATTAAGTATACTGATGATGCATTTGCAAAAATTAGTAACATATGACAAAATTGAAATCAAAATCTAAACATGACCTTGTCTCTGTTTATTTTTACTAAGCCTTAAACTCAGTGCCTGGCACAAACAGGAATCCAGCCATAAGATATTATTTGATGTTACTTGTGTGTATTCCTTTGATTATTTGTAAGTTGTTTATGTCAGGGAACTTTTTTTTCAGTAAATAATAAAGGTTTGTTTTTAAGATATATTAAAGAAATCCTTCTGACTAGGACCTTGGCTCTGGCCAGGCCATGGCCCTGACTGGCAGGGAAGCATGCCATCAAACCCAGGTGTTTCTGTCCTAAAAGCTAGAGCCCTTTCCAAGGTAAGCTTGAGGCCTTGTCCAGAAAAGGCTTTCCAAATCCTTGCTAAGAAAAGGGACTCCCCAGCTATGGCAAACCTTGGAGGATGGTAAGCATCTAAGCATTTGTAAGTATTTTTTGTTCAGTGGTGCTTATTGTTTGCTGGATATATTGTCTTGCTGTTCATAATAAGATAAGTGCATATTATGCTAAACACCTCTCTGAATTTGACAGGTTAAATTATGTTCATGTTATAGTTGTTAAGGCTAAAAACAGAGGTGAGTACTGATAACCTACTCAGCTACCACAGCAAACAAAGGTTATTTGCCTTGATGTAAGTATATCTAAATAGTACTACACAGTGGAATGAGAATCAAAGACTGAAAAAATTATTTGCCTAGTTGCTCAGTGCTATGCTCTTTCTGCATTTTCTGTTTCAGTGTCTAAAAGCAGAGATGCAAATGTGAAAAATCAAATTCAAAACACCTACAAATATGCATTTTGATTGACTAGTGCTCACCAGGTCAAGGCCTACATGAGCATTGAAACCGTTTAAATAATCCTGTTTAAAAAACCATTATACTCCAGCCTGACAGCCAACATTCATAAACTTAATGCTTCTTAAAGAATTGTCCAAAATACCATAATCCACTAAATTTTTATCACTGAAGCTGACTAACAAATTTTTACTCTAAAGTCACATGTATTAATCTCAGCAGCCCAAACTATTTATAAAATTGTAGGCTGCTATCATCAACTCCCCACAACCAGACATGCTGACACAGGTAAAGCATGCCTTTAAAAAACAGAGAGGGGGGATGTGTGGTGAGACCCCCACAGAGTAGGGTGGCCAAAGCCCTGTACACTTTAAACCATCTAACAATATTGCGAAACTCCCAAAACCCTGCCATCTTAAATCATTGATTTTTTTATTACAGTCCTCTAATGATGTCCACTTACCTAAACCTAAGGTATTGGTACGGGACCTTGTCATTTGGAGGCTGTGGGTATGCATATATTTCCACAGATGCCAGTATTCGATGGGTAACAACCCTCTGCACCAGCTGGATAGACATCTGAGACCTTTGGAATTACAACTCACATGTGACTTAACCTGGACCTCAAGAATCAGATACTTTAATGACATTACAAGCAAAAGGAAATGCTACCTCTGACAGTTTTAAATGTTACCTCTGATAGTTTTAAAGTTGGTTTGTTTGTAACGTTCGAGTTCTAAGTTTTAAGTAATTAGCCTTCAGCATGCCACCCAGCAACATTGTGACTTTGATAGCTCCTGGACATAACTGTAAAAATTTGGTGGGACATACCAATAGCTAGAAAGATTTGGTTTGTCGGTTTAGCGAAGAATTTCATTATCCTTGTACCGTGTTGTCCTTTCTGCAAGGGGCCCCATAGAAGGATAATAAACATGGCTTTTATATTTTAAAACAGGAAGGGGGAATTATGACTGCGATACAGCTGGACTGAGGAGGAGGGGTTTGACTACAGAGAGCGGATGCTAGCCAATCCTTGCTGAAAATGTAAACAGGAAGCTATTGGTCAGTGAGCTGGGTGGTAACCAAATCATAGCGAATCATGTTCGAACACGGAGTCTTTCGAATAGGGTATATAAGAGCTGTGCACATCAACAAATCACTCTGCTGCACGAACCTTGGAGTGTCACGTCGTGTCTCCATCTCCCCCAACTGCGACAGTAGGTTTCAGCAGCCCCTTGCCCACAGGTTTGAAAGGAATTTCTTGGAGGAAAGTGAAAAAAACCCTGTTTATTTAACAAGCAAAGTGCACACAGGCATGGGAAAAGAAATGAATAATGGTAGATAAAACGTTCTCACTGTGGAGAAAGCTGGTGGATTTTAGAGTCCTGCTTGGCTTCTCCTGAGGTCCAGAGCCAGGATGCAGCATCCCTGAAGGTGCCCTCCCCCCTCCCGCCCCATCCCACCAGGCAGCAGCGTGGGGCTCCCAGTGATGGTCTGGTTTTCAGACCAGAGCAAAGCTGAACAGTTTCCAGAAGAAGAAGCCACAGTCCCAGGAAAACTTCTTGCCTCCACTAACAAAAAAGAAGCTAGCTAAAAAGAAAAGATGTTCTCCCTCTCTCCATGCTGACAATACAGCTGAGAGAGAACCTGGGGTAGGATGTGTGAAAACTGTGCTGAAAGAAATCCACCAGCTTCCCCCCTCTCTCTCGGACCTAGCTTAAAGTTACAGGACCCATGTCTGGGCATAAAGGAGATGATAGGGAATACAGTATCATAAAGTCACCCCAAGACATTCCCTCCCTTATTCCATATAGTCGGCTTAATGCCCAAACGAATATATTCTAACTCTACACACATAAATTTATACATACATATATATATATATATATATATCTGTATACAGATAGTGGCAGTGACATTCAGCAAACAGTGGTATTTACATGTGGTTCTCACCCAACATCAAATCTCCCTGCAGCACACAAGGTGTCTCTCCATCCCTCTGCATTACCCACCATGTGCAATCTGGTCCCCGAGCAAAAGAAACCCTGCAGATGGCTTTGTCTGTACTCAAGGCAGAATTAATCCAAACGGTCTTTCCTAACAGTCCTCTGACATGTGCTACTGGGACTTTGTCTCCAGCTACTGTATGCAAGGGTTCAGATTGGGCAGGGCCTGCTCGGTTAGTGGAGCTTCGGGTGTTAACCAAACAGGTGGCATTTGCAAAATGCAGGTCTCAATTTTTGAACAATCCCCCACACAGTGCCTTCAAGGTGGTTTTTAACAATCCATTGCACTGCTCCACTTTGCCTGCAGCTGGTACATGATAAGGGATATGGTATACCCACTCAATGCCATGTTCCCTAGCCCAGGTGTTGACAAGGCTGTTCTTGAAATGAGTCCTGTTGTTGGACTCAATTCTCTTGGGGCTACCATGCCTCCAAAGGACCTGCTTTTAAAGACCCAGGATGGTGTTACAGGCAGTGGCATTAGGCACAGGGTAGGTCTCCAAACATCTAGTGGTGGCTTCTACCATTGAGAGCATGTAGCAGTTCCCTTGGCGGGTCTGATGCAGTGTGATGTAGTCAATCTGCCAGGCCTCCCCATACTTATATTTGGACCACCGCCCACCATACCATAGGGGCTTCACCCGCTTGGCCTGTTTGATGGCAGCATGCATCTCACAATCATGGATAACTTGAGAAATAATGTTCATGGTTAGATCCACCCCTCAGTCTCATGCCCACTTATAGGTGGCATTTCTAACCTGATGGTCTGAGGCATCATGGGCCCATGGAGCTAGGAACAAGTCCCCCTTGTGTTGCCAATCCAAATCTATCTGTAGCGCCTCTATCTTTGCAGCCTGATCTACCTGTTTGTTGTTTTGGTGCTCCTCGTTAGCCTGACTCTTGGGGACATGGGCATATACATGGTGGACCTTCACAGGGAACTTCTCTACCCGGGCAGCGATGTCTTTCCAATCTTCAGTAGGCCAGATTTGCTTTCCTCTATGCTGCCAATTAGTCTTTTTCCAACCACCCCCACAGAGCACTGGCTACCATCCATGAAGCAGTGTAGAAGTAGAGCTTTGGCCACTTGTCTCTTTCAGCAATGTCTAGGGCCAGCTGAATGGCTTTGAGTTTAGGAAGTTAGCTTGATCCATCTTCTCCTTCAGTAGCTTCTGTGACCTGTGGTGTGGGGCTCCATACAGCTGCTTTCCACTTCCATTTCATCCCTAAGATGCGAGAGGAGCCATCAGTGAAAAAAGTGTGTTTCTTCTGCAGGCAGTTGGTTCTATGGTAGAGCTTTCTCAGCCTGTGTCAATTGTTCTTGCTCTTCTTCATCAGTGAGACGAAAGTTTTCACCTCCGGTTGAATTTGTAATTTTTCCAAGATCTCAGGGAGATTCAGTTTTCCGATACGAGTGTGCTATGTGATGAGAGCAATCCATTTGCTCCATGTAGCATTGATGGTGTGGTGGGTAGAGGGAACCTTTGCTTTGAACATCCACCCCAGGACTGGTAGTCGGGATGCCAGGAGGAGTTGTGCTTCTCTACTGTCCTGGTTTAGGGCAAATTTAGGAGGAAACTTCTAAAGGGGTCCATCTAGAAAGCAGATTCAAGCAGCCCCTCTCCTTACTGGTTCAAGAAAAGATTTCCTTGGTGTGGTAGGCATAGGGACAGGCGTTCGGAAGATTTCGGGCTGTGACGGAAAATTACAGGAATCCTTCTGCCCCCCTCCCCATAGATAAGGATCACCCTTGGAATGTAGCCAAACGTGTAGCCCCCCTAACCTATGCATGCCAGTAACTTTCCACTCCATACTAACCCTAGAAAGTATAGCCAAACCCCTGTCTGACGTAGAGAAGCCCCTTAGTCCATAAATACCCTCGAGACCCCTCAATAAACGCCTTTAACCGTCCACCACATTGGTGTCAGCGTCCGTTATTGGCCCCGAGGGATCCCAAGGAGGGGATCGCCGTGCTGGACTCCGAAACCAGGTCACCGCGGCCTTCACAAGAAGGCAACACCTTGGAGAAAAGTAGAAAAAACCTGTTTATTTCAAAGGCAACATATTCACAAGCATAAAAAATGAATAATATTAAACAATGGAACCTATCGCTGTTCTGAAGAGATGACAAATTTGCCAAGTCCATGTCATGGGGTGTAACTTGGCTGGCTCAGTCTTTTATCGGTCCCTCCTATGCTGGAAAATGCCACATCCCAGGCCCCGATGGGCCACAATTGTAAGCTCCCAGTGTTTTTTTGGGTTTTCAGTCCAGAGCAGGGCCAATCAATTCCAAGAAAAAGAAAAGCCACAGTCTGGGGAACTGTTCTGCCTCAACTAGCTAAAAAACAAACCCTATATAAAAAGCAAAGGAGAGCTCTCTTCCGCTGTCAGTGCGGGAAACAACACAGTCCAAGAGAGAGAATGAGGGGGAGCAAGTGCTGTTTCTGCAAACAAACTGCGTGCTTCTTCTCCCCCCCCCTTTGCTCTCAGAACCAGTCCTAAAGGTGCAGAACTTAATATCCAGCATAAACAGAACAGACGACTGGGGATACAAGCATCATAAAGTCACTCTAGGACAAGTGCCTATTACCTCTGAGGTGGCTTGGACTGCTTCATAGGATGCCAAGATTTCCTTCTCTGTTGGGGTGTTCTCAGCTTCGAACCCTCTGAAGCTTTGACTCCAGAATTCCAGTGGTCGGCCTCGAGTCTCCCCAGGCACCTTCTGCCAAAGGCTCCAGGACAGACCATGGTTCCCGGCTGCAGAGTAGAGCACGTTCTTCACTTCTGGTCCTGTCCTTACTGGGCCAAGAGCTACTGCATGAGTAATTTCCTGTTTGATCTGGGTGAAGGCTTGTTGCTGTTAAGGACCCCAGTGGAAATCATTCTTTTTGTGGGTAACCAGGTAGAGAGGGCTCACAATCTGGCTGTTCTCAGGAATATGCATTATCCAAAAGCCTATGGCACCTAGGAAAGCTTGCGTTTCCTCCTTGTTGGTTGGTGGAGACATCGCTGTGATCTTATTGATGACCTCTGTTGGAATTTGACGCCATCCGTCTTGCCACTTTACTCCCAGGAACTGGATCTCTTGAGCAGGTCCCTTAACTTTGCTCTTTTTGATGGCAAAACTGGCTTTCAAGAGAATTTGGATGATTTTCTCTCATTTCTCAACCACTTCTGTCTCTGTGCTCCCCCACACAATGATGTCATCGATGTACTGCAGATGTTTTGGAGCCTCACCCTTTTCCAGTGCAGTCTGGATCAGTCCATGGCAAACAGTGGGACTGTGCTTCCACCCCTGTGGCAGTCAGTTACAGGTGTACTGCACTCCCCTCCACCTGAAGGCAAACTGACGCCTGCATTCTGCTGCCAGAGGAATGGAGAAAAGTGCATTCACAATGTCAGTAATGGTGTACCACTTCACTGCTTTGGACTCTAGCTTGTACTGGAGTTCCAGCATGTCCGGCACAGAAGTGCTCAATGTGATAGTAAAAGATTTTAAAATCATAGAAAATTCAGGGAGCTAGAAAGAAAGTTAGGCTTAGTAGGCCCTGGGAAAATGTTAAAGGTTGGCCCTGGGAAATGTTAGGCCTTGTATTTGCTAGATCATGTGAAACTGCACCTGTGTAGTCAGTATATGATAAATTATATAGTTGTTAAATGTGATTAGATATAATTATTGTTTAAAGAATCATGAGAAACTATGTTAAGGGTTTGAGGTGGATCACAAGAAATCCATGCTTGGATGAAATCAATGTATACAATAGAACAATGTAAGTTTAATAATTAATATGTAAGTTATATAATGATAGAATATAAAACATGGCGGCGTCAGATTTGGGTCTGTGTCCCCTGACACCCAGAGCTCTTCAATAAAAGCACCTGCATATAATCATTCCATGATTATGTGTTCCTGAACACTAACAAGTGATGGAGTCACTTCATTCAAGCCACGATAGTCCACAGTCAATCTCCATTCTCCTTCGGATTTGTGCACAGGCCGAATGGGACTGTTGAAGGGTGAGTGAGCCTTGCTGACCACCCCTTGGCTCTCCAGCTCACAGATCATCTTGTGGATGGGAATCACAGCATCTCGATTTCTCCGGTACTGCTGACAGTGCACTGTCGAGGTGACAATTGGCACTTGTTGCTCCTCCCCCTTCAGGAGTCCTACTGCAGTTGGTTTCTCTGACAGTCCAGGCAAGGTGTTCAATTGCCTAATGCCCTTTGCCTCTGCAGCAGCTATCCCAAATGCCCATCTGAGTCCCTTTGGGTCTTTGAAATACCCGCTTTGGAGGATGTCTATTCTCAAAATGCATGGGGCCTCTGGGCCAGTCACAATAGGATGTTTCTTCCAGTCATTTTCAGTCAGGCTCACCTCAGCTTCCACCAGGGTCAATTCCTGTGATCCCCCTGTCACACCAGCAATAGAAACAGGTTCTGCCCCCACGTGTCACAATGGGATTAGAGTGCACTGCACACGAGTGTTGACCAAGGCCTCATATTTTTGTGGTTCTGATGTGCCAGTCCAATGAGTCCATACAGTCCAAAAGACACGGTTTTCCCTGGCTTCTACCTGGCTAGAGGCAGGGCCCCTCTAGTCCTGGTTA
The DNA here is from genome assembly GCF_012460135.2 of Molothrus ater. Lineage (NCBI taxonomy): Eukaryota > Metazoa > Chordata > Aves > Passeriformes > Icteridae > Molothrus > Molothrus ater. Next base: position 10,892,549 of record NC_050510.2, read on the forward strand.
TCGTTCCCTCCCTGTGCATACATTCTAGAGGTTCCTTCAAGGGGATTGGACCTGTCATCTTCTCTTCCATCATGCCTGGCAGTTCGGCTATGGGCAACTGGAGCTACTTTCTTTCTGGTGGAACTTCCTCTCTGAGTCTTGCCCTCCTTCAGTTCACACACCCGTGCTGCCAGGGAAGCGGTGGGTTTTCCATCCTATCTCCTCTTGTTTTCCCCACAGTCACACAGGAAGACCACAGGTCAGCTCATGAGGTGTACCCCCTTTCCCTTGCTGGGGGACATCTGTGTCTGGTAACAGAACCTCTGGTCTGTAACAACGAGATCTGGAGAAGGTCCTATTTAATCTCCTTCCTGAGTTTCTGGTGAATCTCCTCAATCCTATCTTCCATTTTCTGCATGCGATTTGACAGACTTGTTACTACTGCTGAGATTCTTGGATGTATCGGGTCATGCACAGTATCTGCATATGGCCGGAGCTTCTTCACCATAGCAAGCATGGTCTCATCCCTCTCATTCCACTTCATCATTGCTAAAGCAGAAGCGTATTCTTGTGGCCCAAGTCATATGAGTTTTAGCCACATCACTAGTGTACATTTTACCATGTCTGGACTCTTAATTGTTTGGTCAGCTGAGAAAACAATCTCCATCACTTCCAGCTCTCTCAGGCATTGAATTTGTTGTTCTATGGTCTTCTATGGAGTTTGCTGCACCCAGACCTCTTCTGGGCACAGGTATCTTTCCTTCACACTTCTTAAGAGCCATGTCCAGAGACTAAGAGCTTCTGGCCCCCTTGTCATCCCCTGGTCAATACCTGGATCATTTGACAAAGATCCCAAATGCCTCACTTCAGTACTGTCTAGAATTGTATTATCACCTGCAGCGTCCCAGATGCGGACCAACCACCTTAATATAGATTCATCAGACCATCATGTGTAATCCTTTCTTAGGCCACGAAGATCCTTCATGGACAGGGACTCAATAGTGATTTCTGGTTCTGAGTCCTCTGCTGGCTGTGAGGGTCCTGCCTCCTCCCCATCATCATCCACTGGGCAAATGGATTTGGCTTTGTGCTTCCTTTTCTGGACAGGAGCAACTGCCATTGGCTTAGGCTCCCTGTCCAGTTTAGCTGCAGTCGGAGTGACTGGGGTGTCTGCTGATTTATCTTCCTGCCCCTCTGGCCATATCTGCTGCCCTACAGTGTCTAGAAGTGTGTGATAAGCATATACTAGGGCTCAGCGTATTGCAATGAGTTTCTTCTCATTAGAGTTGTCATTGCACTTCTCTTTCAGATATTTCTGCACCTCCCCTAATTTGTTCAGGGGGAAGTTCCAAGCTATCAGGGCAGAGAATTCCTTCAGGTTTTGGCCTATGCCCTCCCATTCCCCAGACCACTCAGAATTTTCCACACCTGGGGCAGGTGTCTGGTCATCCCCTCTGTAAATTTCAGCCCTCATTCTAGACAAGCTACAGACAGTATAGAGGAAGCCTACCAGATAAAACACCAGGAAAGTGGTATCTTTAGCATCCAGGGGAAACTGAACCTTCTCAAAAGGTGACGTACCAGATTTGAAGGGGAAGAAGGAGATAAAGGGCTGGGAAACATCATCCCCTACTTCTCCTTTAACGGACTGGGTGTAATTACTAATAAACCCCCAAAGCAGGCTACTGAGACTAGGACAGAGAAACAGCAGACCATACACATTTTGAACAGCTCCCAGTACCTCTGTTAACCTTCTATAAATCATCACCACCAAGCACATCAGTATAGTAAGCCTGATTCGTACCCCTGCTCAGTAAAAGTTACATGCCAGGGACAAAATTGCCCCCATCTGTGGGCAGGCAAACATGCCTATGGACCAGAGAGACATTATCACAACAAACAGCATGGTGACTACTGACTGCTCTACCCCAATACAAAGTGATTCAAACCAAAATGTAATTATTACTGGGGTTTTTTTCACTTTCTCCAGCTCCACATTGGGTGCCAAGAATTTTGTCTTGGTTTAAGACAAATTAGGAGGAAACTTCATGAACAGGTGTCTCCTCTAAATAAAGGTAGGTTTTGGCAGCCTCTCCCCCCACAGGTTCTAAAGGAATCTCTTGGAGGAAAGTGAAAAAAAACCCTGTTTATTTAACAAGCAGAGTGCACACAGGCGTGGGAAAAAGAATGAATAATGGTAGATAATAAAATGTTCTCACTGTGGAGAAACTGGTGGATTTTAGAGTCCTGCTCAGCTTCTCCCAAGGTCCGGAGCTGGGATACGGCATCCCTGAAGCCTCCCCCCGCCGGGCCATGGTGCGGGGCTCCCGGTGATAGTCTGGTTTTCGGTCTGGAGCAAAGCTGAACAGTTCCAGAAGAAGCCATAGCCCCAGGAAAACTTCTTGCCTCCTCTAACAAAAAAGAAGCTAGCTAAAAAGCAATGATCTTCTCCCTCTCTCCGTGCTGATAATACAGCTGAGAGAGAACTTGGGGAAGGATGTGTGAAAATCATGAAGAAATAATTCCACCGTCTTCCCCCCCCCTCCCCCCCTCCTTTGGACGTAGCTTCAAGTTACCAGACCCATGTCTGGACATAAAGCAGACTATAGGGAATACAGTATCATAAAGTCACCCCAAGACACCCTGGTTTAGCATCTCAGTACTCTTTCTGGAGGAATTCTTTCTAAATCTTTCATTTCTTTTTTCTTCAAGTTGGAGATCACACAATGCTACCTATTCGTTGGATGCCTCCAGAAAGTATGTACAGCAAGTTCACCACAGAAAGTGATGTCTGGAACCTGGGGGTCATATTGTGGGAAATCTTTACCTATGGCAAATAGCCATGGTATCAGCTCTCAAACAATGAGGTATGTATATTATATTTTCAAAGGAGGGTGGCATTTTGACTGATGGTATGGCATCTCTGGGGAAATGACAATAGCAAATTTATTTAATTAAAGCAATAACCTTGATATGTATTTATGGTATTGTCACAAACTTTGTGGTTGAAGTTCTTCTTTTTCACCTTCTTCTCCCCAAGGTGGGTGGAAATTATCCAAGTTGGACTATACCAAGTTGGGATGTAGCTTCTTCCTTTGCATAGGGTAGTCTGCTCTGTGTGTTAAGAAAGATCATGAGGCAATAAAAAGGAGCTTACCTGTCTCCCAAACTGGCACTGGGTGATTTCAGTTACATATCAGGAAATGTCATTGTCATTAAGTGGTTCTCCTAACACATTTTTTAATAGATGGAAGGAATCTGGAGATCTCTTCATACCTGGGAAATCAAAAGTAATCTCTTTTTTGTGATGAGCCATGGTGGTACTCATAAATTGTAAGGAGGGAGGGAGAGGTGCTCTATGTAAGATGATTGAAATAGCTTACTTCTGAGACAAGGTGAGATTGATAGACAGGTACAGGAGATATGGTACTGCTTCCCTACCACCATTCCCTCATGAATGGAAGGCATAACATGGATTAACATCACGTCGCATCAGTTAAGGCATCCTACATTAATGTTCAAGATCATAGCTGCCCATACAACTACCTAGAAATGCAGCATTTTTGCAGAGGTGGCCAGGTGATTGCCCCCAATGAGACTGCTGTGGCTATTAACAGCTAGCTCTTCCATGGGTGAGGTCTACCTAATTGGAATGGCTACACTGATCCTTTGCTTGTGATTTCTTGTAGGTGATTGAGTGCATCACTCAGGGCTGAGTGCTGCAGCGACCTCGCACATGCCCCAAGGAAATATATGAGCTGATGCTGGGATGCTGGCAAAGGGAGCCTCACATGAAGCTCAAGATCAATGAAATTCATTCCCTCCTCCAGAACATGGCTAAAGCATCTCCAGACTACCTGGATATTCTATGCTAAAATATCCTAGCATTTTTTTTTCGTATGGTCTGCATGAATGAATGTGCTCAACTGCCACTGAACTCCATTAAAATGTGTTTTTACCTTTACAGTATTAATGACAAAGATATGGAGAAGCTTTCAAAGGCCATACAATGTGTACTTCTCCATTTATAGACACAATATTGACTTTTTAGATATTACTGAAATATATCCTCACTCTCTCTCAGTTTCTATAATTTTTTTCTCTCTGATCTATTTGGCTTCTGCATTATTGTAAGTCTACATAGACAAAGGCCTTAAAAACTTGATCTATTATATCAGGAGACTCTCCAGTTTGCCCACCACAACTAACAATGTCTTGTATTTGTGCATTTCATATGGATGAGAAAAGGGGAAAATATATTTGACTTGAACTTTGTGATTTCTGCTGTATAGATATTGTGAGTCTTTTTGCATTCACCTCAATTTTTTTGCTTCAGCATATGGGTGGAAAAAGATTATTGTTCTCTACATGTAGCATATTTCTTTCAGAGACAAAGCTAGATGAAATGAAAACAGCATTTATCAGCTTCACTGTCTGAAGGAACTATGGGATCAGATGGCATCCAACCCCACTAAAAACACTGAAAGAGTTTAATGGAAGGCAGGAGGAGGTTTAATACTTCCCTTCAACAGTCTTTTTGAGGAGTAAAGGGATTGTTTGAGGAGGTGCATGGCCAGCATTTTTCATTCTGAGATAGTCTATGGTAAAAGGGAAAATTATATTGTCAGTGATGCATAAAACGACGTTACAAAATTATAAACAAAGCACATGCCCTTGTTTTCCCTTCTTGTAGGATATTGGCATGCCACTGGTAAAAAATGTTCTCCAGCTAGTCTTTGGCAATAAAGGCTGAAGCTAGGCTTATTAATGTACAGGATTAATTTCAGGCTCAAGTGTTAAAACTAAGGATTTTGTTAAGATAGGGCAAGATACAGATGCTGGAACAGATGCATCTTATACAGTGCTTGTCCAGCACCATATTCTTTCCTTCCTCAATACTTTTTTTTTTTAACTGTGCAAGCAAAACTCTGCATGGTGTTTGTTGATTAATGACCTTTGTGCAGAAATCAATCTCTCAATTTATAGTACACCCTTGTACAAAATCATTTATGTCAATGCTAGTGCTGTCATCACCAACATCCACTTTTAAAAATTGTATTTGGATGAGCATTGTGCATCTACAGTATTTGCATGGCCACTGTGTTGATGATAAATGCATGGGTATATCTGTTGTTTTTCAAACCAGAAGTTGAAGATTTCAAATTTAGAGGTAGTATTATTTTTAGTATGAATTCTTACAAATGAAAACCTACCTTACCTAGTCTTCAAGACTTTTGCCTTCCTCTATGAAGGGGCATTGCGGCAGAGTGATTTTCCCTTTGTTTTTCTCTTTTTTTTTTTCCCTTATTGACATGAGCCAGATCAAAAGAGTCCTTCATCTTTGTGTTGGGAGTATTGTATTTAATAAATTAAACATTATGTTTTTAAAATTATAGAATCATAAAATATCCTGAGTTGGAAGGGAATCACAAGGATCATCAAGTCCAACTCCTGTCCCTGCACAGGACACCCCAACAATCCCACCTTGTGCCTGAGAAGGTTGTCCAAACACTCCTCGAACTCTGTCAGGCTTGGTGCTGTGACCTCTGCCCTGGGGAACCTGTTCCAGTGCCCCACCACCCTCTGGGGGAAAAACATTTTCCTAATATCCAGCTAAAGCTCCCCTGATACAGCTCTATGCCGTGAAGTTGCAAGTGTTCCCGTAATATTCTTTATATATAATTTGTTTACATATATTATTTATTAAAGCACTTTAGATTTTTTCTTCAGAAGCTTTTAGAGATATTTTGAACATTTTCAAAAGAAAACACCTCACTAGACAGTGGTGGATTTTTTCCCTTCTCAATCTCATTGAAAATGGAGCATTACAGATAAACATGAGAATATAACTACAAAGCCATACTTGTTTTTTCTATAATAAACTAGATGTTATTTCTAAAACCAGTACTGAACTGGAAACACACAAAAAGTCTAAGGAAGATTACGGCAAAATTTGTCTTAAAATTTTATTAGACTGTCTTAGAAATTCACATAGAAAGCTAGATAAAGCCTGAGCATCCAGCAAAACTCATTCTCTTGAGAATCTTATTTTTATGTTTTAAAGGAATTTACAAATAATTTTTGACATAACAGCAGTGGAGAAGGAAGATGTCAGTGTCTGCTGATACTGTGCAGTGGGAAAGGGTTGCAGGTGGAAGGGAGGTGTTAAATTTCTGCCTGCTGTATTCTGTCTTAGTTTCTTATGAGCTTAAGAAAAAGGCACCTGAAATTCTTCTGTTGCAACAGACTCCAGCCTGAAAGCAAACACTTATCTTTTGTAAGCACTGAAAAAATGTATGCTCCCAAAAAGAACCAACAAAAACCAGATCAAACAAACTCCTGAAATTGTACTTAGTGCCATCTTATTTTTTATTTACTAGTGAGACTATTTTGGAGAATAGCTAATGTTACAATGCATTATGCATTGCAGTAGCAGTATGTTAAACTTCTAAAGGATCAAATGGTCTACAAAGCCACCAGTATGGATAGCCTTAAGCGATATCATTGCTCTTCTTGATCATGCATAAAAGGTGGTGCTGGACCGAGAGTTGGTGATTTGGGGGATAGATGTATTGGAAATTTGGTGGGGGAAGGAGGAAATGTTTTTGGAAAGTTTTCATTTTCCCTGTGTGTTTCTTTTTACTTATAGTTGTAGTTTAGTTAATAAAGTTTTCTTTATTTCTAAGTGGGAGCCTGCTTTGCTTATTCCTGGTCACATCTCACAGCAGAAACCAGGGAGAGTGTATTTTCATGGGGGCACTGGCATTGTGCCAGCATCAAACCATGACATATCTCTGTGCTAATATATGTAAGAAAGCTTAAAAAATGCTGTGCAACAGCTGTGACATAGAGAAGTGAGGAAATATGAGAAAACAACCCTGCATGTATGCAAGGTCAGTGAAGAAGGAAGGGGAGGACATGTTCTGGGCACAAACAACCAGGGGAGGACAATGGTGGAGGAGATATCTACACTGCAACCTGTGGACAGCCCATGCCAGAGCAGGCTCCTGTCAGGAACTGGCCTGTGAAAAGCAGGTTCTCTTGCAATACTCATCCTGAAGCAGTCCACTCCTGAAGGACTGTACCCTGTGGAAATGACCCATGCTGGAGCAGTTCTTGAAGAATGCACATGGGAAAGGTTTGTGAAGGACTGTTGTCCCTCAAAGCGGCATTCGTCACCTGGCATGCAGTAAGCCAATCACACAAAGAGCCAAGACATTTGTCTATTTCATATTTGGGCAAAGATGGGTGCTAGCACACTGTTACTAAAGAGTGTTTGAGATCGCTTAAAAAATCACTGGCAAGAGTATGAGCAAAAGTCAGATTTAATATTAAGTGACAAAGCATGACATATTTCTTGGCAAGATTCACTCTACTACTTACAGGACAGCAAAGGCATAGCAAAGGAAAACAAGCAGCAACAAACTGTTTGGAAAGATGAAAGTTTGACAAGAAAGTTTCACAGATATGTATGCTTGGCAGAAAGCTCTCTGAATGTAGAACCTGAGAACAGAATAGAGATGGAAGCAAGTTTTGACATAGAAGAACAATAGATGTCTAAATTGAGAATTGCTGAGCCAGTTGTTACTGGACAACTAAGAAAGCAAAAGTTAAGTTGAGTTGGAAGGGGGTTTTATGACTAGAGAAAAGGATATGTTGACCACAAACAAAAAAAAAAAAGTTTTTACCAAGCAGAAGTAGGTTTTAGGAAAAGCAGAAAGATACCATAGGCAAACATGCCAATGTGGCAAGTAGAAGAAAGGTCTAAGAATTTTCCACTGCAAGAAAATGGAAAAACAACTTTAAGCTTAAACTGTAACATACTATCCTATCATGTGATTGGATAGTAATGGCCATAATATGGTAATGATAGTAGTTATGATAGGCTATAGGTAATAGTAAAGGTATTGTATATGATGCTAATTGGTTGTTATGTATTAAGATGCTCAGCAAAGGAAAATATATAATGCATTGTAACCAGAACTAAAGTGGCTTCAGGCTTGCCTATAAACTGTAGCTGGCAGCTGTAGGCGTGGCTCTGTTATCCACAACCCAAGACTGCTTTAACATCTATACAATAAACAGCATTTTGAAGAGCCGCCTGGAGTCCCACATCTCTCATCTCAGGCTCTTACAATTGGTGCCCGCATTCTAGTAGGCAAACTCGGACTTTTGGCAGTAAGAGACTTCCCAGTGAACTTGAAGGGAAGTGGCCGCAAGGACAAACAGGCACCTGAAAGGAAGGTGACCAGGGCCCAGACAGCCGTTGCTTCTGGACAGTGCCTGGGCTGGAGTTCAACATACAGCATTGTCCTAGGGTGACGTTATGATGCTTGTATCCCCATTCATGTGTTCTGTTAATGTTGGATATTATGTTCTGTACCTTTAAGACTGGCTCTGAAGAGGGAAAGATTTGTTTTGGTTTTCTTATCAGCCTGGCGGGACACAGAGACTGCAGCTTTTGCTTTTGCTGCTTTTGTTTTTTTTTGCTTTGCTCTCTCGCTCTTGCTTGCTTCGCTTCTGCTTGCTTTTGCTCATTAGCTAGTTTAGCTAAACTGTCCAATTTCTTCCTGGACTGTTTCTCCTTTCCTTTTTCTGATCATTTCGAACCTGCTCCGGACTGGGACCTGGGAAACACCGAGAGTCTGCACCTTGTGGCCTGCAGCAGCTGCCCCAGCGCCGGAGGGACTGAGAACAGAGTGACCACCCCCCAAGAGAGACTTTCTGAATTTGTCATCTTTTTTCAGAGCGGTGTCATCCAGTATTGTTCATTTTGTGTGCTGGGGGGTGCTGTGCTTGTTAAATAAACAGGTTCTTTCCACTTCTCTCCGAGGAATCCTTCTCGAACCGGTTGGGGGAGGGGCTGTGTGGGTTTGCTTACTGGAGGAGCCCTAATTTGGAAATTTTCCTCCAAATTTGCACTAAACCACGACAAGCATATGCTGCGACAGAGGACAGCAGGTGAGCACCGGGTAATCAATGGGGCAGAATATATCTGAGGATCAGAGAGATGTGTATCAGCATTTAAGATCTTTGATTAAATCCAGTCCAAGTAAATTACCAAAACAAGAGCTCAAAAATCTTCTAGCATGGACTGTGACCAACTTCCCAAATGCTGACTCTATGGCTGTCTATACCAGAGACTTTTGGGACTCCATGGGGGTCAAATTATATCATGCTATTTCTCGCTGCAACAAAACAGCAGCAGAATTACTCCCGGTTTGATGGGTGCTTGTTGAAATCTTTGCCACAAAACCCCACCACGGCATCCTTCCCCCTCCATTCCACCTGAACCCTTGCTGCCGCTTCCCCCTGCACCGCCTCGCCCAGCCTCTCGAGCTGCAAGAAGGGGGGGGAAGGGGGAGAAGAAAGCAGCAACTGCCGCTGCAGTAAGAGAGGTAGACAAAACTAAAAGCTACTCTACCTCAGAGGATGATGGGGATCCCTCAAATCCAAGACCAAGAAACCCCGAAAAACAACCAGATTTGTTTCCAAATAATCCCAGGGATTTCCCCATGACTGGAGAAGATCTTTCAACCCAGAAAGAGAAGCCAAGCCCCAGAAATCCTCCGGTGCTGCTTCCTGGGTCGGAGGTATCCCCGCGGAGGTCAGATAATTTTCAATTAACAGACTGGCAAGAGATAAGACGTCAAATCTGCAAAGATGAGAGTCTTAGTCTTTTAGCTATGCTTGTGATATTTGGCCAGCAGCCCAGCAGTCCCAGAACGTGGGTTCCCATTCCTCCTCATGAAATTAAAGAACTGAGGAGGGCTGTGAGAGACAGTGGTATATGCTCACCGCACTTTAAACAACTGCTGAAAAGCACCCTGGAAGGACACATTCTTATACCAAATAACTAAAAATTTTGCTAGCATGATTCTCACAGACTGACAGTATATGCTATGGGAACTCAAATGGAAAAGAATGCTTGTAGAAATATTGTCAACATACAGGCAAAGCACTGATGCAAGTCTTCGTACCCTTACTATATCCAAGCTGACTGGGCAAGACCCTGATGACAGGAACATAGATCAATTGACTTTACCCAGAGTAGTATCTGATGACATTAAGAAAATGGCTCGCAGAACCTTTTTGCAAATTCAGCCTGCAGGGAATTTTGAAAAAGCTTATAATCTAATTAGCCAAGAGTCATCTGAGCCATTTACCACATTTGTTGACTAAGTGCTAAAGGCAGCCAAGAGGCAATACAGTGACAATATTGCTTGTCCAATTATGGTGCGTGATATTATTGAAAATAATGCCAATGAAGAATGCAAATGAGTTATCAAAGCCCTTGGACAAGATAAACCCACAGAACTTGAAATGATTGATGCCTGTAATAAGATTGGGAGCCCCCAGCAGGTGACAACTATCCAGGCAAATGAGCTTGGAAAGACTTGAGGAGAAAAAATTGCAAGAGCTCTTACAGCTCAGTCGGTTCAGGTGGCTGCTCAGGAAGCACAAGCAGAAGCACAAGATCAAAAACTTACTGAAATCTTGGCTGCTCTTCATTTAAACTCTCAACAACAGAGCAACACTATGGCTGTAATGCAAGCTACTGTGGCCTCAGGTCCATGCTATTTTTGTAAAAAACCTGGCCACATAATAAGAATTTGTCTGGAGGCAAAAAGAGTTGCACAGGCACGGGACCTTTGTCCTAGATGTAGAAGAGGAAAACATTTTGCTAAACAGTGCCACTCTAAATATGACGCTGAGGGAAACCCGATTCCAGAAAAACTCCAAAATGAGCACGCAGCGCCACTGCGTGACAACACAAGTACTGGCACCACAAGTACCCGAGAACTCACCCGGGGTGAGATTTGTGAATACCCCGACTCTGAAGCAGTTCACCTCATTGCCAGTCAAATCCCAGGGTGTGACCCAGACCTACTACCTCCTGGGTCCTGGTGCACTTTGGCTACCTCCAAACCAACAACCTTTTTGAAAGATAATGGCTATGATTATATTTCAACAGGAATTACTGGAACCTCACAAAAAAAGACAAGACATTTTAGTTGTTGGTAAAGAAAGGAACAAAGGAACAGCATTCTTGGGCTGCTTCTCTTGCCTCGTGTAATGTCTGTTGACTGCAATGAAGAGTTATTGGTGTTAGCTAAAGCCTACTATCCCCCCCGCATATTCCACCTAGAACCCCTATAGCCATTGCTATAGCACTGCCTCTGGAGACTGCAGATGAAATGCCACCACGCTGTTTTTCAGTTGCTCCTAAAAATCCTGATGTTTTTTGGGTCCAAAAAATTAGTCACCAACAACCACTGCTGACTGTGAGTTGTCAAATTGTGGAGTTCAAGTTGATATCACAGGCATGGTTGATACAGGAGCCAATGTTACTGTAATATCTCATTCTCTTTGGCTAAGAGATTGGAAGTTGATAACTCCCTCAGGCAGTCTCACCAGGCATCGGAGGTGCCACTCTGTGCTTACAAAGTGAATCTATGATTAGTGTTACAGGACCAGAAGGGAAGAAAGCACTAATTTGTCCCTGTGTAGTGCAGAAACCCATCACGGTGTGGGGAAGAGATTTGCTTTCTCAATGGGGGGCCAAAATTGAAGTGGGTTTTTAATAGGGGCCACTGAGGCAGTCATCACTCTGAAGCTGACCTGGAAAACTAACACCCCTGTCTGAGTAGACCAGTGGCCCCTACAAGATGAAAAGCTGAGTGCCCTCAAAAAACTAGTGGCTGAGCAGCTACAAAAAGGCCACATTAAAACCACTACCAGTCCTTGGAATTCACCTGTGTTTGTCATCTGCAAGAAAACTTCTGACACCTGTTACATGATCCTAGAAAGATCAATAACAGTAATTGAAAAAATGGGCCCACTCCAACCTGGCCTGACTAACCTTTCCATGATCCCAAGAGATTGGCCACTTGTTATTGTTGATATAAAAGACTATTTTTTCAATATTCCACTCCACCCAGATGATACTCCTAGTTTTGCCTTTTCTGTTCAAAGTACAAACCTACAGGAACCGCTTCAAAGGTATCATTGGTTTGTATTACCTCAGGGAATGAAAAATTCACCTAGTATTTCTCAATACTTTGTAGCCCGTGCATTGTCTTCAGTCCAAGAGCTATTCCCACAATCAATTATTCTTCATTACATGGATGATTTGCTCATTGCAGCACCAACACAAAATCAAATGGAAAAGACTCGTGACAGTGTTGTTACTGAAATAAAGAAAGCTGTATTGGTTGTTTCTAAATCAAAAATACAAGAGACTGCTCCCTGGAAATATTTAGGCTGGAGGCTGACAGAACAATCTGTCAGACCTCAGAAGATACAACTCAGAACCAGTGTTCACATATTGTGAGACCTACAAAAGCTCTTAGGAGAAATTAATTGGATTAGGCCTGTATTGGGAATCACTGCTGATGAACTCACTCCAATTTTTGATTTGTTAAAAGGAGACAATGATATTAAATCCCCCAGATCTCTTACTCCTGAAGCTTGCAAGGCTTTAGAGAAAATTACCGATGTTCTGCAAAATAGACAAGCACATCCCTGTATTCCAGATAAACCTTTTTTCCTTGCAGTTTTAGGAGAAACGCTGAGACTGTATGGCCTCATCTTTCAATGGGACTCCTCTCAAAATGATCCTTTGTTGATAATTGAATGGGTTTTTCTTTCTTACAGGTCACCAAAGACAATCTTCACATCTTTAGAGATGATTTCTCAAATTATCATCAAAGGCAGAGCAAGGCTTCTTTCTATAGCAGGTCGTGAATTTGCAATCATCTATTTGCGTATGATTAAAACCTATTTTGATTGGGCAATGCAAAAGTCAGATTTGCTGTATACTTTGTTGGATTTTCCAGGTGTTTGCTCCATTCATTACCCAGCACACAAAAGGTTTACCTCAGATTGCTGAATTGGCAGCAGTTGTAAGAGCATTTCAGCTCTTTCCAGAACCGTTTAACCTAGTCACTGATTCAGCATATGTTGCTAACATTGTTAAAAGAATTGAAGGGTCTGTTTTAAAAGATGTTAGCAATGACAAATTGTGTCTTTGGCTCACCTGTCTTTATCAAATTTTGTTACACAGATCTAATCCTTATTTTGTTTCTCACATTAGAGCTCACTCTGGTCTCCTAGGATTTATGGCAGAAGGGACCTCATGAACTGATGCATTGGCATCAGCGGCATCTGGTGAAGGGGTTGCAGCAGACATTGAAGATTCTACTTCAGTGCTTCCTGCAGCTACCTTGCCTAACATTACTGAACGAGCTAACTTGAGTCATGCCTTTTTTCACCAAAATGCACAGGCACTCAAATGAGATTTTCACATTTCCCTAGAGCAAGCACAAGCCATTGTACAGGCTTGCTCCAACTGCCAGCTTGTCCAACCTCTCCCTTCTACAGAAGCCACCAACCCACGAGGGTTGGAGGGTTTGCAGAAATGGCAAACAGATGTCACAAAGTACCCTTCTTTTGAAAAATTTAAAAATATCCATGTCTCCATGGACACATTTTCAAATGCAGTTTTTGCTTCTGTACATACAGTAGAAACAGCTAAGCATGCTTGCCAGCATTTTTCACAAGCATTTTCCTGAATAGGTGCAATAGGTGTTCCTCAAGAAATTAACACTGATAATGGTCCTTCATATGCTTCAGAAGAATTGACCTCATTTTTAAAGGACTGGGGTGTTTGCCATACATTTGGTATTCCTTACTCTTCCACAATTCAGGTGTGACGGTGGTCACAGGGGTCTTATGTTGAGGGAAGAGACGAGCATCTGACTCCATATTTCAGAAGGCTTGATTTATTATTTTATGATATATATTACATTAAAACTATACTAAAAGAATAGAAGAAAAGGTTTCATCTCAGAAGGCTAGCTAAACTAAGAATAGAAAGGAATGAATAGCAAAGGCAGCTGTCCCAGAGTCTCTGTCCGAGCCAGCTGTGCCATGATCGGCCATTAATTACAAACAAGCATATGAGACCAATCACAGATGCACCTGTTGCATTCCACAGCAGCAGATAACCATTGTTTACATTTTGTTCCTGAGGCCTCTCAGCTTCTCAGGAGGAAAAATCCTAAGGAAAGGATTTTCATGAAAAGATGTCTGCGACAGTCAGGGAATGGTAGAAAGAACACACCAAACTCTAAAACGCATTTTAGATCAACAGAAAGGGGTAGGACCCCAGGCTACACCTCAAAGGAGATTGAATAAAGCTTTGTATGTTTATAATTTTTTTATAGCTCTGCAGAAGAGCCTGATCCCCCCATTTACAGACATTTCATGAACAACAAAAGAGCAAAACTGAAAGAACATCCCCCAGTTTTAATTTAAAATCTAGAATCAGGACAAATAGAAGGACCATATGATCTTATAACATGGGGCAAGGGGTTTGCGTGTGTTTCTACAGATACAGGACTCAAGTGGATTCCAGCAAAAAATGTGAAACTGTACCACGCATCAAAGCCCATTGACACTTCCACATCAGCCAGTGACCCTGTGAGTGGAAGCTGAGAAACAGGCACCCAAACGTGAACTATGCAGAATCACCAAGAGAAAATTGTCTGCCAGAAATGGATCAAGAAAATAATTGAGTTTTATTAATATTTGCACAGGTGTATGCTGCTTTTACCCTTTTGTTTTTATTTTTGCAGTGAAGCTTTACCTGTAATTCAACCAAAGACAAATGTTTGGGTTGCTTTAGCCAAGGCCCCAGGCTCTGACACCATCTGCTTATCCAACACAAGCCCCAATAAACCTTTTTCAACTTGTTTAGTTGAAGTGCCTTTCCCAGAATGTTTTGATAATGTCACTTTTGATAAATATTGGCCATATGACGATCATCACATTTCCCCAACTCCCAGCCCACAACACCAAACTTATACTGATAATTTAAAGTTGATAAATCTGACCTTCAAGAATTAGAAATTTTAGGCTCATTAACTATAGACACTTGTTATTTGTTTCATCTTGTGAGAAAAAATGGCCCTCATATAAACGTTGCTCCTTATCACCCAGTTTATAGTAATATGACTTCTTGGTGTCGTCAAATTAAGCTTCTTACATATGATGAACCTCACACAGATTGTTTTAACAAACTTCCAATTTGATTTCCTAAAGGAATTTGGCTCATCTGTGGAGACAGGGCTTGGCAAGGTATTCCCTCAAAACTAGATGGTGACCCTTGTGCCCTAGGACAACTTACAATAATTGCTCCCAGTGTCAAAAAAGCAATCAAAAAGAAAAACAGAAAAATAAGATCTTCCTGGGGGCATCATTATGAGGGCAACTGCAATAGTGATTTTCACCCTTTGAACTCTGGAAAATCAATTGTTACGAGCATTTTTTTGCCCCAGCTACGTTCTTCAATTGCTTTGAAACAGTTAAACAAATTTGGGTGTTGGCTCAGTAAAGAAGTAAATGCCAACTCTACTATGATTAGTGATTTGCTGACAGATGAAGAGGCAGTCAGACATATCACTTTACAAAACAGAACTGTCATTGACTTTCTTTTACTAGCACATGGGCATGGCTGTGAAGATTTTGAAGGACTGTGTTGTATGAACTTGTCTGATCATTCTACTTCTATTCATAAATGGCTGTAAAACTTAAGAAATTTAGCTAGATGTCCTAGGGTATTGGAATAATTACCAATATAGCTGGACAGGACGTGCCTGGGCTTTGTCTGGCCCTTGCTGCTTGACCAAAAGGCAGCAACTGTGGTGATTTCACCTCAGACACACCTTTGGCTAGCTAGATGCTGCAGCTGGATGCATAGAGACAAGTCCAGACATGCAGGAGCTCAGGTTTACCTTGGCAGAGAAGCTTTAAGGCGAGGTGAAGGAAAAGGAGTCGGTTCTGATGGAGGGTTTCAATCCAGAGCTTTATTTCCTGGCCCACAGACCTCTGAATGCAGTAACAGCTCCAACAGAACACTCCAAACCACGTGGTTGCTGTCCATTTTACCCGGGGGAGAGGGGGAGGGAAGGAACACGGGGGACCACCAACCAGGTACGAGGGGGGAAGTCTCAAGGGACAAAGGACACCTGGATGGCCCAATGTCCTCCAGGGGTGGAGGGCATCTTTTGAATTCTGCCAATCACTCGACGCCCTTCTGGAATGCCAGGATTGACAGACCGTGCTTAGCAGGGGGCAAGGGAGGGGGAGGGAGAGGTGGCTGACACACCTGGGGAAGAAATCTTCAGGGAGAAACCCAGGGTGTCTGAGGCAAACCATGACATCACACCACAACACTAGGGTGACTTTATGATGCTTGTATCCCCAATTGTCTGTTCTGTTTATGCTGGATATTTTATTCTGTGCCTTCAAGACTGATTCTGAGAGCAAAGAAAGGGAGAAGAAGCACGGAGTTTGTTATGAGAGACTGCACTCCTCCTCCACATTCTGCCTTGGACTGTGTTTTCTGGCCATGGATGGAGCAGAACAGAGCCCTCCTTTGCTTTTTAGTTAGTTTAGCTAGCTGAGGCAGAGAAGTTTTCCCTGGACTGTTTTTCTCTCCCTTTCTTGGAACCGTTCAAACCTGCTCCAGACTGGGACCCGGGGAAGCACCGAGAGCTTGCACTTTGGGGCCCACTGGGACCTATTCTGGGGCAGCAGCCTTTCCCAGAGCCAGAGGGACTGATAACAGAGCGACCACCCCCAAGAGAGACTTTCTGAATTTGTCATCTCTTCAGGGAGATGAATGAGTCTTGTCATCTGGTATTGTTCATTTTTTGTGCTGGGGAGTACTTTGCCTGTTAAATAAACAGGCTTTTTCCACCTCTCTGTGAGAAAATTCTTTCCCGAACTTGTTGGGGGGCGGGTTCATGTGGGTTTGCTTTCTGGGGGGCCCCCTTTTTGAGGTTTTCTACCAAACTTGCCCTAAACAAGGACAAATGATTGGCACCCAACTCATGGCTTGAGAGAGTGGAAAAAACCCTATTCTAATTGTATTGTGGTTGCAATTACTCTGTGTTGGTATAGAGCAGTCAGTAACCATGTTGATGGATTTCATAATGTCTCTTGGGGTGAAGGCTTGCATGTGTTTCTGGTCTCCCTAGGGTTTTTTGAGGTCATAATACCTCTATGGTACCTAGGTTTGTTTTCTTATCCAGAAATAGCTCTGGTATTGTCCCTAATACGTAGTTTTTGCAGTAGAGGGGCAGTGACCAGAATAGCTATCCTGCTGGGCTTGATGGTAATGACTTGAAGAAAGTTTATAAAGGTGCTGGAGTCTGTCCCAGGTATGAATGGTTCATGGCTATGGTTGTGCACCCAGTTTGTTAGAGGAGGAGAAGGGGATGAGGCTTTTCAGCCTTTGCTTTCCTTCTTCTCCTCTGAATCTGTTACATTACTACTGGAGAATGTTCAGTTTCCCCAGAATGTTAAAGAGACCATCTTTCTGGTATTCAGTCTGGTAACCTTCCTCTATACAGTCTGCTGCTTCTCTAGAATGAGGGCTGAGATTTCTAGAGGGGCTGATGAGACCCCTGACCCAGGAGTAGACCCAGGTGTGGAAAATCCTGAGTGGTGTGGGAAATGGGAGGATATGGGCCAAATCCTGAAGGAATTCTCTGACTCTATAGTTTGTGACTTTCCACGTGAACAAATTCAGAACCCAGCTGAGGTGGGGAAATATTAGAAAGCAAAGTATCAGGATGACCCTAAGGAGAAAAAGATCATTGCAATAAGCTGGGCCCTGACACATGCTTATCACACACTGCTAGATACTGTAGGGCAGAAGACAGAGGCAGGGGGGCAGGGAGATAAATCAGCAGCTATCCCAGTCACTCAGGCTGCAGCCAACAGCCCAGGCTCAAAGCCAGCAGCCAAACTAGAAAGTGAGCCTAAGCCAGCAACTAAACCAGACAATATGCTTTAACCAATGGCGATTGCTACCAGCACTAGAAGTGGAAAGTCCACGGACAAGAACGACCAGTGGATGATGATGATGATGATGATGCAGGAGAAGGACCCTCAACGCTTCCTGACATAAAATCAGGAGTCAAAGCAGCAGGTGCAAGATCAGAAACCAATACTGAGTCCATTTCCCGGAAGGACCTTCGTGGCCTACGGAAGGATTACACCCGACGACCTGATGAATCCATAAGTAGTTGTTTAGTCCATCTTTGCGATGCTGCAGGCGAGACTAGAATTCTGGATGGCACTGAAGTGAGACATTTTGGATCCCTGTGACATGATCCTGTCATCGACCAAGGAATGATGAGGGGCGCTAACCCTCACAGCCACTGAGCATGGGTCTTGGAAAGTGTAGCACAAAGATACCTGTGTGCAGATGGCCTCTATATGCAGCCAACTCAGGGGAAGACCATAGAACAAGGGATCCAACGCCTGAGAGAAATGGCAGTGGCAGAGATTATCTTCTCAGATGACGTTACAACTAGGAACCCAGACTTGGTTCCATGCACGTCTGTGATGTGGCGAAAACTTGTGCGACTTGGGCCACATGAATATGCTTCTGCTTTAGCCATATGGAAGCCGGGATGAGAGGGATGAGACTGTGCGTGATATGGCAAAGAAGCTGTGAGCATATGCAGATGCTGTACATGGCCCAACACATGCCAGAATCGCAGCCGTAGAAACATGTCTGCAGAAATTAGAGGACAAGATTGAGGAGAATCATAAGAAGCTCAGAGAGGCAATTAAAGAAGACCTTCTCCAAATCTCGGCAGTACAGATCAGAGGTTCTGGTGCCCAACGCAGACGTTCCCCAGATGGAGAGAGAAGGTACACCCCACGAGCTGAGCTGTGGTTCTTCCTGCGTGATTGCGGAGAAAACATGATGAGGTGGGATGGAAAATCTACTGCTGTTCTGTCACGACGGGTGTGAGAATTGAAGGAAGACAGGGCTCAGAGAGGAAGTTCCACCAAAAGGAAAGCAGCTCCAGTTGCCCACAGCCAAACTGCCAGGTATGATGATGATGACATGTCCGATCCCCTTGAAGGAACATCTAAGACATATGCCCAGGGAAAGAAGGACAACCAGGCTTAGAGGGGCCCTGCCTCCAGCCAGGTAGAGGCTAGGGAAAACCTTGTTTTCTGGACTGTGTGGATTCGTTGGCCTGGCACATCAGAACCACAAGAGTATAAAGCTTTGGTCGATATTGGTGCGCAATGCACATTAATCCCATCAAGACACGGCCCCTGCGCCCAAACGGTTCGGGAAGAATTCCTCGGAGAGAAGTGGAAAGAACCTGTTTATTTAACAGGCACAGCACCCCCCAGAACACAAAATGAACAATACCGGATGACACCACTCTGAAAAAGATGACAAATTCAGAAAGTCTCTCTTGGGGGGTGGTCACTCTGTTCTCAGTCCCTCCGGCGCTGGGGCAGCTACTGCAGCCACAAGGTGCAAACTCTCAGTGTTCCCAGGTCCCAGTCCAGAGCAGGTTCGAGATGGTCGAAAAAAGGAAAGGAGAAACAGTACAGGAAGAAATTTGGACTGTTTAGCTAAACTAGCTAATGAGCAGAAGCAAGAGCAAGCAGAAGCAAAGCAGAAGCAAGAGCAAGAGCAAGGAAAAAAGCAAGGGCAAAAAAGCAAAAGCAGCACTATGTACAGCCAGCCTCTGTGTCCCGCCAGGCTGATAAGAAAACCCAAACAAACCTTTCTCTCTTCAGAGCCAGTCTTAAAGGTACAGAACATAATATCCAGCATAAACAGAACACATGAATGGGGATACAAGCATCATAATGTCACCCTAGGACATTCCACCCCTTATCCCCATATCATCAACATACTACCACACATCATGCATTTATTCACACAAAATTTCCATCTGTTCCCCCAAAATTTACAAGCAATACCCATCATGCCCTCATCACATCCCTACACTGGACCACTGAATTCAGGCCCTATACTAGAGAGCTGCAGGATTCCCCCCTTTCACTTTACTAAAGCAAAGCTCCATCTATCACTTGCTCAAGCATTGGACACTTGCACATTTCCTTCTCCATCTTCCACTTGCCCAGACCTTCAACACTTACACATTTCCTTCTGTCTCATGTCTATATAGTTTAATGTACAGACAATGGCAGTAACATCCAATGAACAGTGATATTTCCATATCATTCTCACCCCACAATCAGATCTCCCTGAGGTACACATTGTGTTGTTCCATCCCTTTGCATTATCCACCATGTGCAACCTGGTCCCTGAGCAAAGACAACCCCACGAATGGGTTTGTCTGTACTCGAGGCAGAATTGATCCACACGGTCTTCCCTAACAAACCTCTGACATGTACCACTGGAACTTTATCTCCATCTATTATATTCAGGGACTCAGACTGGGCAGGACCTGCTCGGTTCGTGGAACCTCGGGTGTTAACTAACCAGGTGGCCTTTGCTAAATGCTGCTCCCAATTTTTGAAAGATCCCCCACCCAAAGCTTTCAGCTGGGTTTTTAGTAGTCCATTGTACCTCTCTACTTTTCCTGCAGCTGGTGCATGGTAGGGGATATGGTACACCCACTCAATGCCATGTTCCCTAGCCCAGATGTTGATAAGGCTGTTCTTGAAATGAGTCCCATTGTCTGACTCAATCCTCTCAGGGGTACCATGCCTCCAAAGGACCTGCTTTTCAAGGCCCAGGATGGTGTTCTGGGCAGTAGCATGAGTCACAGGGTAGGTTTCCAACCATCCAGTGGTGGCTTCCACCATGGTCAGCACATAGCGCTTGCCCTGGCGTGTCTGGGGCAGTGTGATGTAGTCAATCTGCCAGGCCTCCCCATACTTGTACTTGGACCACCGCCCACCATACCAGAGCGGCTTCACTCGCTTGGCCTGTTTGATAGCAGCACACGTCTCACAGTCATGGATAACCTGAGAAATACTGTCCATGGTTAGATCCACCCCTCAGTCTCGCGCCCACTTATAGGTGGCATCTCTGCCCTGATGGTCTGAGGCATCATGGGCCCATAGAGCTAGGAATATCTCTCCCTTGTGTTCCCAATCTAGGTCAATCTTGGACACCCCTATCTTTGCAGCCTGGTTGACCTGCTCATTGTTTTGGTGCTCCTCATTGGCTCTATTCTTGGGGACATGGGCATCTACATGGCGGACTTTCACAGGTAGCCTCCCTACCCTGGTCGCAATGTCTTTCCACTCATCAGCAGCCCAAATTGGTTTTCCTCTATGCTGCCAGTTAGCCTCTTTCCACCTCTCCAGCCATCCCCAAAGAGCATTTGCTACCATCCATGAATCAGTGTAGAGGTAGAGCTTTGGACATTTCTTCCTTTCTGCAATGTCCAGGGCCAGTTGAACAGCTTTGAGTTCCGCAAGTTGACTTGATCCACATTCCCCTTCGGTAGCTTGTGCGACCTGTCGTGTGGGGCTCCATACGGCTGCTTTCCACTTCTGGTTCATCCCTACGATGTGACAGGAACCGCCAGTGAAGAGAGCGTAGCGCATTTCCTCTGGTGGCAGTTGGTTATATGGAGGAGCCTCTTCAGCCCGTGTCACTGGTGCTTGTTCTTCATCTGTGACACCAAAATTCTCACCTTCGGGCCAATTTGTAATGACCTCCAAAATCCCAGGGTGATTCAGTTTACCTATACGGGCGCGCTGAGTGATAAGAGCAATCCACTTGCTCTATGTAGCACTAGTGGCATGGTGAGTGGAAGGAACCTTGCCTTTGAACATCCACCCCAGCACCGGTAGTCGGGGTGCCAGGAGGAGTTCAACTTCTACACCAGTCACCTATGAGGCGGCTTGGACTCCACAGGCAGCCAAGATTTCCTTCTCTGTTGGAGTGTAGTTGGCTTCAGAGCCTCTGTAGCTTCGACTCCAAAATCCCAGTGGTCGACCCCGAGTCTCCCCAGGCACCTTCTGCCAAAGGCTCTAGGACAAGCCATTGTTCCTGGCTGCAGAGTAGAGCATGTTCTCCACATCTGGTCCCGTCCTGACCGGGCCAAGGGCTACTGCATGAGCGATCTCCTGCTTAATCTGAAAAAAGGCTTGTTGATGCTCAGGGCCCCAGTGGAAATCGTTCTTCTTGCGGGTGACCAGGTAAAGAGGGCTCACGATCTGACTGTACTCAGGAATGTGCATTCTCCAAAAGCCTATGGCAGCCAGGAAAGCTTGTGTCACCTTCTTATTGGTGGGTGGAGACATTGCTGTGATCTTGTTGATAACATCTGTAGGAATCTGACGCCGTCCATCTTGCCACTTCACTCCTAGGAACTAAATCTCACGAGGTGGTCCCTTTACTTTGCTCTTTTTAATGGTGAAACCAGCTCCCAGGAGGATTTGGATGATTCCCTTTCCTTTCTCAAACACTTCCGCAGCTGTGTTCCCCCACACAATGATGTCACCAATATATTGCAAATGTTCTGGAGCCTCACCCTTTTCCAGTGCAGTCTGGATCAGTCCATGGCAGATGGTAGGACTGTGCTTCCATCCCTGGGGCAGTCGGTTCCAGGTATACTGCACTGCCCTCCACGTGAAAGCAAACTGAGGCCTGCATTCT
Organism: Molothrus ater; assembly: GCF_012460135.2. Classification (NCBI taxonomy): domain Eukaryota; kingdom Metazoa; phylum Chordata; class Aves; order Passeriformes; family Icteridae; genus Molothrus; species Molothrus ater. Next base: position 10,914,999 of record NC_050510.2, read on the forward strand.
GCTGCCAGAGGAATGGAGAAAAATGCATTGGCAATGTCTATAGTGGCATACCACCTCGCTGCCTTGGATTCCAGCTCGTACTGGAGCTCTAATATGTCTGGCACGGCAGCACTCAGTGGTGGAGTCACTTCATTCAATGCATGGTAGTCCACAGTCAATCTCCATTCTCCTTCAGATTTTTGCACAGGCCAAATGGGGCTGTTGAAGGGTGAGTGGGTCTTGCTGACCACCCCTTGGCTCTCCAGCTCTTGGATCATCTTATGGATGGGAATCACAGCATCCCAAGAGTTTCTATACTGTCGTCGATGCACTGTGGAAATGGCAATTGGTACTTGTTGCTTTTCTCCCTTCAGAAGTACTACTGTAGATGGATTCTGGGACAGTCCAGGCAAGGTACTCAATTGCTGGAGGCCCTCTGTCACTACAGCCGCTATCCCAAACACCCACCTGAGTCCTTTTGGGTCTTTGAAATACCCACTTCGAAGGTAGTCTATGCCCAAAATACATGGAGCCTCTGGGCCAGTCACAATAGGGTGTTTCTTCCACTCATTCCCAGTCAGGCTCACATCAGCTTCCACCAAAGTGAAATCCTGTGATCCTCCTGTCACGCCAGCGATAGAGACAGATTCTGCCCCCACATGTCTTGATGGGATTAATGTGCATTGCGCACCAATATCGACCAAAGCTTTATACTCTTGTGGTTCTGATGTGCCAGGCCAACGAATCCACACAGTCCAGAAAACAAGGTTTTCCCTAGCCTCTACCTGGCTGGAGGCAGGGCCCCTCTAAGCCTGGTTGTCCTTCTTTCCCTGGGCATATGTCTTAGATGTTCCTTCAAGGGGATCGGACATGTCATCATCATCATACCTGGCAGTTCAGCTGCGGGCAAGTGGAGCTGCGTTCCTTTTGGTGGAATTTCCTCTCTGAGCCCTGTCTTCCTTCAATTCACACACCCGTCGTGACAGAACAGCAGTTGGTTTTCCATCCCACCTCATCATGTTTTCTCCTCAATCACGCAGGTAGGGCCACAGCTCTGTTCGTGGGGTGTACCTTCTCTCGCCATCTGGGAAACGTCTACCTTGGATACCAGAACCTCTGATCTGTACTGCCAAGATTTGGAGAAGGTCTTCTTTAATTGCCTCTCTGAGCTTCTTATGATTCTCCTCTATCTTATCCTCTAAGTTCTGCAGACGTGTTTCTACCGCTGCAATTCTGGCATGTGTTGGGCCATGTACAGCATCTGCATATGCTCAGAGCTTCCTTGCCATATCAAGCACGGTCTCATCCCTCTCATCCCTCTTCATTATGGCTAAGGCAGAAGCATGTTCATGTGGCCCAAGTCGCACAAGTTTTCGCCACATCACAGACGTGCATGGAACCAAGTCTGGGTTCCTAGTTGTAACGTCATCTGAGAAGATAATCTCTGCCACTGCCATTTCTCTCAGGCGTTGGATCCCTTGTTCTATGGTCTTCCCCTGAGTTGGCTGCATATAGAGGCCATCTGCACACAGGTATCTTTGTGCTACACTTTCCAAGACCCATGCTCAGTGGCTGTGAGGGTTAGCGCCCCTCATCATTCCTTGGTCGATGACAGGATCATGTGACAAGGATCCCAAATGCCTCGCTTCAGCACCATCCAAAATTGTGGCCTCACCTACAGCATCCCAGAGACGGACTAACCAACTGATTATGGATTCATCAGGTCATCGAGTGTAATCCTTCCGTAGGCCACGAAGCTCCTTCAGGGAAAAGGACTCAATATTTGCATCTGATCTTGCACCTGCTGCTTTGACTCCTGATTTTATGTCAGGTGGCATTGAGGGTCCTTCTCCTGCATCATCATCATCATCATCATCCACTGGTCGATTAGTCTTGTCCGTGAATTTCCCACTTCTAGTACTGGTAGCAACAGCCATTGGTTTAGCTGCTGGCTTAGGCTCACTATCTGGTTTGGCTGCTGGCTTCGAGCCTGGGCTGTTGGCTGCAGCCTGAGTGACTGGGATAGCTGATTTATCTCCCTGCCCCCTTGCCTCTGTCTGCTGCCCTACAGTATCTAACAGAATGCAATAAGCATATGCCAAGGCCCAGCTCACTGCAATGATCTTCTTCTCCTTAGGGTCATCCTGGTACTTCTCTTTCAAATATTTCCCCACCTCAGCTGGGTTCTGAATTTGTTCATGGGGAAAATCCCAGACTATAGGGTCAGAGAATTCCTTCAGGATTTGGCCCATATCCTCCCATTTCCCACACCACTCAGGATTTTCCACACCTGGGTCTACTCCTGGGTCAGGGGTCTCATCAGCCCCTCTAGAAATCTCAGCCCTCATTCTGGAGAAGCAGAAGACTATAGAGGAAGGTTACCAGATTGAATAACAGAAAGATAGTTTCTTTAACATACAGGGGAAACTGAACATTCTCCAGTAGTAATGTAACAGATTCAGAGGAGAAGAAAGAAAGCAAAGGCTGAAAAGCCTCATCCCCTGCTCCTCCTGTAACATACTGGATGCATAACCATAGCCACGAACCATTCATACCTGGAGCAGACGCCAGCATGGTTATAAACTTCTTACAAATCTTTTCCATCAAGCCCAGCAGGATAGCTATTCTGGTCACTGCCCCTCTGCTATAAATACTACGTATTAGGGACAATACTAGAGCTATTTCTGGATAAGAAAATAAACCTAGGGACCATGGAGGTACTAGGATCTCAAAAAACCCTAGGGAGCAGAAATGCATGCAAGCCTTCACCCCAATAGACATTATGAATTCAAAAAGCATGGCTATTAACTGCTTTAAACAAACACAGAGTAATGGCAACCAAAATGCACTCAAAACAGGGTTTTTCCACTCTATCTCAAGCCCCATGTTGGGTGCCAAGATTTTGTCCTGGTTTAGGGCAAATTTGGTAGAGAATTTCCAAAGGAGGGCCCCTCCCGAAATCAAACCCACACGGCCCCTCCCCCCAACTGGTTTGGGTAGGATTCCTCAGAGAGAAGTGGAAAGAACCTGTTTATTTAACAGGCACAGCACTCCCTAGCACACAAAATGAACAATACCGGATGACACCACTCTGAAAAAGATGACAAATTCAGAAAGTCTCTCTTGGGGGTGGTCGCTCTGTTCTCAGTCCCTTTGGCGCTGGGGCAGCTACTGCAGCCACAAGGTGCAAACTCTCAGTGTTCCCAGGTCCCAGTCCAGAGCATGTTCGAGATGGTTGAAAAAAAGGAAAGGAGAAACAGTCCAGGAAGAAATTGGACTGTTTAGCTAAACTAGCTAATGAGCAGAAGCAAGAGCAAGCAGAAGCAAAGCAGAAGCAAGAGCAAGAGCAAAGCAAAAAGCAAGAGCAAAAAAGCGAAAGCAGCACTATGTACTGCCCTGTCTCTGTGTCCCGCCAGGCTGATAAGAAAACCCAAACAAAACTTTCTCTCTTCAGACCCAGTCTTAAAGGCACAGAACATAATATCCAGCATAAACAGAACACATGAATGGGGATACAAGCATCATAACGTCGCTCTAGGACACTAAGCTAAGAATAGAGTAATGAATAACAAAGGCAGCTGTCCCAGACTCTCTGTCCAAGCCAGCTGTGCTGTAATTGGCCATTAATTACAAACAAGCACATGAGACCCATCACAGATGCACCTGTTGCATTCCACAGCAGCAGATAACCATTGTTTACAGTTTTTCTGAGGTCTCTCAGCTTCTCAGGAGGAAAAAATCCTAAGGAAAGGATTTTCATGAAAAGATGTCTGCCACAGGGACCCATTAGAACACTTGCCCCCTCCACCTCCATTAGCCCCAAACGCGCCTCCCTTGGCCCTGATGGGCCTAGCCAAAACACTAGAAACAGTGTGGCACAATGAGAGGAAAGCAGATCAGGGGATGGAGCCAAGGAGTGGGATTATATCCTCTGAGAGAAGTACCACTGGGTGGGGTGCAGAGAGGATTTTGATTCTAACCATACTGCTCAATTCCTGTGACATAAGAATGTTCAAAAAATAATTAAAAGGATTACTAGAGGACCCCATTGGATTAGCGGAGCAGTTAGACCAGTTTCTGGGGCCCAATATTTATACATGGGAAGAGATGCAATCAATAATGACCTTGTAATTTACACCAGAAGAAAGGCAGATGATCCCGGCAGCTGGGATACAGATATGGGAAAGGGACCATATGCAAGGACCTCCTGGGGATCTGAAAATGCCCACAGTGCACCCTAATTGAGGCCACAACAGTACTGGGGGAAGGCAAGACATGGAGGAGTACAGAATATTAATTGTAAGAAGTATCAAGGAAGCAGCTCCATGAAATCAAAATGTTTGTAAGGTGTTTGATGAGCAGCAAGAGAGGGAAGAAACGCCAACAGAATGGCTAGAAAAATTGAGTAAAATATGAGGCAATATTCAGGGGTTGACCCTGATACAGTGGCCATACAGATCTTGCTAAAGATAAATTTCATCACTCACGCTTGGCCAGATATATGGAGAAAGATAGAAAAGTTAGATAGTTGGCAAGAAAGGAAATTAGAAAATCTTTTTAAGAGAGGCACAGAAGGTGTATGTAAAGAGGGATGAAGAGAAAGCCAAGGCAAAGGCAAAGGCCAAGGTAATGGTAACTACCATTAGGGAAGGAAACCAGCACGTAAAGAACAACCCATGTAAGGGGAGGGGACCTTGAATGCGAGAAGATAGATGGTGGGGGGATGCAGCTCCTTGGGACTGGACACAAAAATGAGAATTTGAGAAACAAGGGAACCTAAGACCAGTTTGCTTTTACTGTAAAGAGAATTGATATATTAGAAAAAAATGCCCCCAAAAAGAAAAGGACCTATGAGACTGAGCAAAAAGGAGAAGCAGAAGACTAGGAGTGTCAGGGCCTCTACCTCCTGGGGACAGAATACCATCAGGAGCCCTTGATAACTTTAAAAATAGGTCCCCAGAAGGAAGAATTTGAATTCTTAGTAGACATGGGGGCTGAAAGAACCTGTGTTGATAAAATTCCGAAGGGGTGCAGAAAGGGTCAAGATACCATGCAAGTAGTAGGTGCAAAAGGGGAAGGGTTCAAAGTCTCAGTTATAAAGCAAGTAAAGTTTAAAGGGACAAATAAAATAGGAATTTGGGATGTTTTATTAGTTCCAAACACAGGGTGCAATTTATTAAGAGAGGATTTTGTAGGAAAGACATTCTGTGCTGTTCTTGTGAGCCAGCAAAGGCTTCCTGAAGATAAAGGAAAGCCCCATATCTCTCCTGAGGAATACACCAAGGTTGTCACCATGGAGACATGATGAAGGAGAGAAAGTTAAAAGATAGAGACTCTAGCTGGCTTACAGAATGCCATGACTCCTTGATCACCTTCTGAGAAATTTGATTCTTTCTTATAACCAATGGGCAGTGACTGTGTATGTTACGTAAGTGTAAATATCTTGAAAAAGTAGAAAAGCAGCATGTTGCTATAATACATCTCTCTTGCACCCTTCTGATGGAGTCGTGGTACTTTGTGCTGTGTTGCGCTCTATAACAACAGGATTTCCCAAGTGCAGTTGGACATTAGAGTACTCCCAGAGGAAGGGAAAATGGTGGTGTCCTAGGGTGACATTATGATGTTTGTATGCCCAATCAGGTGTTCTGTTTATGCTGGATATTATATTCTGTGCCTTCATGACTGGCTCTGAGAGCAAAGGCAGGGAGAAGAAGAAGAATGGAGTTTTGTTATCAGCCTGCTCTCCCTCCTCCACTGTGGTGTCTGGGCACAGAGGGGGCAGAACACAGCGCTCTGTTGTTTTTTAGTTAGTTTAGCTAGCTGAGGAAGAGAAGTTCCCTGGACTGTTTTTTCTTTCCCTTTTTTTGGAACCATTGGAACCTGCTCTGGACTGGGACCCAGGGAAACACTGAGAGCTTGCACTTTGTAGCCAACCGGGGCCTACTCTGGGCAACAGCCTTTCCCAGCACCGGAGGGACTGATAACAGAGCCACCACCCACCGGAGAGATTTTCTGAATTTGTCATCTCTTCAGAGCAACGAATGAGTTTTGCCATCTGGCATTGTTCCTTTTTTTGTGCTGCGGAGTGCTTTGCCTGCTACATAAACAGGTTTTTTCCATTTCTCTCTGAGGAAATTTTTCCTGAACTGGTTGGGGGGAAGGGCTCTGTGGGTTTACTTTCTCAGGGGGGCCCCTTTTGGAGGTTTTCTCCCAAATTTGCCCTAAACCAGGACAGGTGGTTTAGCTTCTCCAATTAATGGAAGAAGATGAGGAAGAAATTCATAAAATGACATGGGCAAAACTGAAAAACCGAGGTAAATTGAACATGAAACCTATAGTAATAAAAATAGGTACTGAGAAACATCCACTTCAGGTACGACAATATCCACTCTCCCTGGAAGGGAGATGAGGATTACAGCCAGTGATCCAGGATCTACTTGAGGAGGGGACCTAAGAACCATGTATGTCCCCCCATAATACACTCATATTACCAATAAATAAGTCAGATGGGACTTACAGGCTTGTCCAAGACCTGAGAGACGTGAATAAAAGAACAGTGAATCGATACCCAGTATTGCCTAACCCCTATACACTACTGAGTAATATCCCCCAGCACACCAGTGGTTTAGTGTGATAGACCTAAAAGATGCTTTTTGCGCTTGCCCACTAGCAGGAGATAGTAGAGATATATTAGACTTTGAATGGGAGGACCCTGATTCAGGGAGAAAACAACAGCTTTGATGGACTAGGTTACCCCAAGGGTTTTCTGAATCCCCAAACCTATTTGGTCAAGCACTAGGAGAAGTACTACAACTTTTCTCTATCAAACCTGAGATAAAACTTATCCAATATGTAGATGATTTGCTTCTCTCAGGACAGGAAGAAAAAGAAGTTTGGGACTCCACCATAGCATTGATAAATTTTCTGAGGAACCAAGGACTTCGGGTATCAAATGAGAAACTCCAATTTGTAGAGACAGAAGTAAAATACCTAGGACATGTGATTTGTCAAGGGAGCCGACGACTGAACCCTGAGAGGATTACAGGGATAATATCACTTCCACAGCCGAAAACTAAGAGGGAGGTTAGAAGGATTTTAGGCTTGTTGGGATATTGTAGGCTATGGACTGAAGGATACATGCAGGCCGTCAGGTTCTTGTATAAAAAGCTGGTAAAAGAAGAGTTTAGGTGGGAAAAAGAAGATGAGCAAAAGTTTGAAGCTTTAAAGCAAAAATTAGTCAGTGCACTGACACTGAGTCATCCTGCCTTAGACAAACCTTTCTATCTGTTTGTAGATATAGAAAGAGGGGTAGCACATGGAGTATTAGCCCAAGAGTGGGGTAGATCCAGGAAAACAGTGGCCTATTTATCAAAACTGCTAGACCCTGTCAGCCAGGGGTGGCCATCCTGCATTCAGGCAGTAGCAGCAACCGCCCTACCCATAGAAGAAAGCAAGAAATTAACCTTTCGGGGAAAATTGAAAATATATACCCCACAGTCAGTTAGAAGTATCCTGAACCAAAAGGCTGAGAAATGGCTCACTGATTCCTGAGTGTTAAAGTATGAAGCCATCTTAATAGATAATGATTTAGAACTAATCGTGAGCAACCAACTCAACCCTGCCCAGTTTTTGTATGGAGAATCTGATGAGGATCTAGTACATAATTGCCTAGAGGTTATAAACTATCAAACTAAAGTAAGAGAGGATCTAACACATCAACCACTCCAAGGAGGAAAACAATTGTACATTGATAGATCTTCAAGGGTAATCCAGGGGCACCGGGTATCAAGGTATGCTATAGTAGATGAAGAATTAGTGGCCATAGAAAAGGGAAAGTTACCTTCCAATTGCTCAGTCCAAGCATGTGAGTTATATGCCCTAAAACGAGCTCTAGAAATATTAACACAGGAAAGAGGAACAATATATATGGAGTCAAAATATGCTTTTGGAGTAATGCATATCTTTGGGAAAATTTGGGAAGAGAGGGGGCTATTAAATTCAAAGGGAAAGGGACTGATTCATGAAAAACTTATTTTAGAAGTATTAGGAACCTTACAATTGCCAGAAGAAGTAGCAGCAGTATGTGTTAAAGGACATAAAAAAGGGGTGACTCAAGAGCCACAAGGGAACAATTTAGCAGATTTAGAAGCTAAAAATGCAGCTGAATCAGGGACAGAAAAACTAATGATGGTATTAACCCCTATGAGAGAAATGCAAGAAGTCTCCGTATTCAGTGAGACAGAAGAGAAAGAAGTCCTTAAAATAGAAACCAAGAAAGATAACGAAGGGAAGTAGAGATTAGCAGATAGGAGGCAAATGTTGAATAAACCCCTTGCCAAGAAAATGCTGGAAGGCATGCATGGTACAACACATTGGGGTACTCAAGTTATAAGTGATCAATTTCTAAAGAACTGGGGCTGCATAGGAATTTTCAGAATAGCTAAGCAGGTAACTGAACGGTGTGTGATATGTCAACAAGTGAATAGGAAAGTCATGAGGAAAACACCCAGCGGAGGCTGAGAACTAGCCTTATGGCCCTTTCAAAACATCCAAGTAGACTTTACTGAGTTTCCCCAGGTACAGCGGTGGAAATTTTTGCTACTGATAGTAGCTCACTTGACTCATTGGGTAGAGGCAGTACCCACTGTGAAAGCCAAGGTCAGTGTTGTGAGTAAAACACTGCCAGAACAAATCATTCCCCGATATGGGATGGTAAACAGGATTGATTCAGACCAAGGAACTCATTTCACATCAAAGATACTGCAGAAAGTTGTTCAAGCCCTGGGAGTAAAATGGGAATTACACACTCCATGGCATCCACAGAGTTCCGATCAGGTTGAGAGAATGAATCAAACTCTTAAAAGAACTCCAGTTAAACTGATGATTGAAACCCAGATGTCATGGATTAAATGTCTCCTTTTAGCCCTTTTAAGAATTAGAACCCAACCCTGGTCAGATCTGAGGGTCTCACCCTATGAAATGATGTTTGGGTTACCCTTTTTGACTGCATCCCAAAAAGTTACTACCTATGAGGAAAGGGAAGCCAATGCCAAGGAAGATGTTATGTCTATAGCACAAACCTTAGAAGGGCTAAGACATAAAGGGGCAATTCCTCAAACTACCACCCTGGATTTCAGAATCCATAATATTAACCCTGGGGATTGGGTGATGATTAAATCATGGAGAGATCCACCTCTAACTCCTCAGTGGGAAGGTCCCTTTCAGGTACTACTTACCACCAAATCAGCTCTGCAAACTGCAGAGAGGGAATGGACTCATGCCAACAGAGTTAAAGGCCTAGTAGAAGAACCCAAAAAATGGACTATAATCTCCAAACTGAGTGAGATGAAATTGACTCTCAAGCAGGGACCAAGAGACAACCAGAGAAACAACAAGACATCCAAAAAGTAGACTCAAGCTTCCATCAGCCAGCTCAAGGGCTGTCTTACCTGTTTTAATAGATGAGAATAACAAGCATCTGTTGAGGGGAAGTACACAAGGAACCGTAAGAGGTATTGAGGCTGTTTCATTAAGAAATTAAGAATCACAAGTAAAGACAAGGAACAGAGGGCAAGACCAGGTTCACCCCTTTGTTCGCCACCAAGAAGATTCCATAGCCCTGCTGCAGGTAGCAACCCCATAGGCATGGTAAGGTGGGGGCAAAAAAGTCATACCGGGCCACTATTATTCCTCAAATATCTTTTAATACAACAGGAAATAGAGGGTGAGACTGGGTTGGCCTCTGTACTCCCCACTAAGATACACCTACTATGGGTAGCAACCCCATAGTCACGGTACATGGGCGTCAAAACCATACCAGACCTCTGTGGTGCCCTTTTGTCCATTCCAAATATGTGTCTAGGGAAAACTTGAGATTTTTTTCTCCTGTTCCCACTGTCCTTGCCCACATCAACAGATGCTAGTATGACTCATTCAAGAGAGAGAGAGATTTTTTTGAGTTGATTGTTCAAGTCAAATGACTTATAGAAAAAGAAAAGGGGATGGTTCATGTTATAGATGAGTAATGTGATGGTTGACTCTCACAATTAAAGAGTGAATATTAAGTATATGTTAAGAGAAGTTTTGTAGATGTATGGTTATGTTTCCCATCCCCCTTGCATTGTTATCACGGGATGGACTTAGTAGTCAGGGCCTTTGGGAGGGTCAGCTTGTTACCATGGTAGCACCTGGCCTCCAATCAAGATGTAAGAAAGGGATCTCCACCACTGGACAGTAAAGAAGGAGTAGATTGACAAGACTTTGGGAGGCACTAGAGGTATAAAGGGCGGAACATCCATTTTGTGGACGAGCACATGGTGATGGAATCCTTTGTCCCTGACACTGTATTTTTCCTTATTCAGTCTTCTGTTGTATTTTTGATAAGATTTTAATAAACCTTTTTAATTTTTTTTAAGTGAGTACCATTTCTCACAGTTCATGTGAGAAAGTTGTTTCTCCCTACTTCTCAACAGAATGTTTAAAAATTCAGTAAAGGACAATAGGGGACAAAATCAATAAAGCAAAAGTAACAGCACTGGGTGCATAGCTGTAGCCAGAGGCACACCAGCTAACCATAGCAACCCTTATATATCCTTTCTATTGCATCAGTCAAATACATATTCATAAACAATTATACATATTCAAATATTTCTTCAAACTAGTTTGCATGTTCCAGGAGCTTTTTTCCATGATCCCTCCACTGATCCACCTTTTTAGAGCATGTGCAGTAATCTTGAATGTGGTTTTGAGGGTCATGTGCTACTTTTTCACAACGGAAACCTGTTCTGTGGTTTCAGCAGGTGACAGTTGTTGATTGTCGGTCAGTAGCAGGGGTCCTCATCACACTCATTCCTCAAATTTTATCTGACCATGCAGACGGTTTAGCTATTTCAGTTATTGCAAGTTAACCACAAGTACACTAAATCAACATCATCTACTTCACAAATATGTCTGAGTTATTTTAATTATTTTCAGTTAGCTACAAAAATAAAAGCATTAGTTATCATTTCACAACTATAGCTACTTGTGCAAAAGTTAACATCATATTATAATGCACAACACATAGCATCCATTTTAATATTTGCAAAAGCCAAAACAATAGTTGGTGTTTACCACAGTTCAGATCCCATAGCCAGTATTTTTGTGCCCGAAATTGTCACTGCCTCCTTCGCCCCTCCCTCTCCCCCACCAGCTCGAGAATATAGCAATGGATGAAGGGCAGCCGGGGATCTTGCGGGGGGTTGGGGGCCAGGGACTGCCCTTTCTTCTGGTGGGGGTGATCGACATGGCAGCCACACGACATGGTAGGAGAATCTGACCTGAAACCCTGTTGTCCTGTACTTCTTGGGGCTTTTTCTTTTTTTTTGTTTTTGTTTTTTCTTTCTTCTTTTGGCACTGTGACCAGGGCCTGCTGGCTCACTTCTCTACTCTGCCTCTTGGATGTTCAGAGCCGGTCCGTGTGGTGTTGAGACCCAGGAGCACGCCTGACCAGGCCGTTCCCTCTGCACAGCAGCCGGACCTTGGGACCAGGCTGTGAGCTATGCAAAGAGTAATACCCCACCCAGGCCCCCACTGTTTTCTGTCGCTGCTTTGGGATTTTTGCTATACTTTGACATCCCACATCTGCCTGGACCCCTTGATGCTTCTGCCACTGCTTTGGAATTATTACTACAGTTTGACTTACTGCCCCTGGGTGTCCGGTTCGGCTGTCTGTCTCTGCCCGGACATGGGTAGGGTGGTTCTTGGGTGGCACGCGTTTTAAAGGACGAGTCTGGACTCTTCAGCTTTTCGATCTTCAGATTGTTTATTGTTTCTTATCTACAAAATTTTCTGTCTGCCCAACAGAGGTCTGACCTGCAAGGCAGCCAAAGGCACTCTGACCACCCACGGGGCGGTCATGTCTTTTTATACTAAAATCTACGTACATGATATTTACCTTTATTTTCCAATACTTTTCACCCATGTTAGCAAGTGCACCTTCACCATAAACCAATCCCCAAGTGCCAACATCACCACAGAAGATGGAAGACAAGAAGAAGAAAGAAGAAGGACGAGACACGCCCTGATCCCTCCATCTTGTCTCCATAACCCCCCTGTACCAAAAACCTTAAAGTTTATATTTCACCCTATAAATGTGTCCCTTTTACACCCTTCACTCTAAAGTGATTCTCATGTCCTCAAACTGCTGTCACTTCTGTGGATGGATCAAAATCAAGCCACCAAACACTCCTGGCAACATTCCAGGATTTCTGAGACCCCCAAGGGTTTTCTCGGTAACTCTAGACATCCGGAGTGATGTGCTGAGTTCCCACACCTGGGGTCTGCTTGCCTCTGCTATTCCAGCCCACTGCTCTGAGGGTCTGGCTACAGTCCAGCTCTGTGGGAACCCAGAACATGCCTCTGGCTGTCCAGGATGGCCAGGACCTCTGCCAGGGGGCTCAGAAGCCCTGGCACAGAGCCCAAAACACCTGTGGTTTTGATTATGACCCGTGGAGCAAATTACCAACCTTATATGAAGATCAGCAAGCCACAACAGTTTAGGTAGAATGATAGTGAAGTTATCACAGGGTGGAAAAGTAGATTTTAGGGTTTTTGATATGGGGGTTCAGGAGGCAAAATGGAGGGAACTGGGCGTGTCCAGCCTTTCTCCTTCTTCTTCTTGGCCTCCATCTTCTGCTGTGATGTTGACACTTACAGATTGGTTTAGAGTAGAAACTCACTGTCTAGTATAGGTGATAGGTATTGGAAAGTAATTGTAAACATTGTATATGTAGTTTTTAGTATAAAGACATAACACCTCCCCGGGGGCAGGCAGGGTGCCTGGAACTGTCCTGCTGGACGGACCTTGGCAGGGCAGGAGAAAATTTTTTATAGATAAGACACAATAAACAACCTTGAGACTGAGAACTGAAGAGCTCTGACTCATTCTTCAAGCCCCTGGGCTGGGAAAAGAGACTTTTAACAATCTCGGGGTCACAGTGACCCAGAAAGGCCCTGAGACAGCTTGCCACCCAGAGTGACACTGAGACAGGCTGCTCCCGGTAAGTTTTGCAAGGGGAGCCATCTGCCCTCTTCCCCCGTCGCTCAAGCCACTATTGCCACATGGAAAGGTTGCTGAGCTTGCGCCACAGCGCCCCCTGCAGCCATGGGGAAATCATCGCACCTGTCCTGCTTTGCCGGGAGCCAACAGAGCCCCTGCCAGCTGTGACCATACCTACACCAAAGGGGAAAGTGCTTGATAGGCGAGCGAAAGCTGTTATTGGATTTCTGGTTTTGTTTGTTGTTGCTGTTGTTGTTTGTCTTGAGAGGTGTGTGTATGTATGTATATATATATATATATATATATATATTCTAGTAAAGAACTGTTATTCCTTTTCCCATATCTTTGCCTGAAAGCCAAGTAATTTCAAAGTTATAATTTGAAGGGAAGTGGGTCATATTTTCCATTCCAGGAAGGTTCTTGCCTTCCTGGGCAGACACCTGTCTCCTAAACCAGGACATAATGATAATTGAAAAGGAAAAACAAGTGATTCAAAATGCAATTGCTGACCACCCACTGACCAATGCCAGACCCCCTCCTTCCTGAACCTAGACTGGCTGCCCTTCGGGATAACTCCCCACAATTTATATACTGGGCATGATGTTCTATGGTGTAGAATATCCCTTTGGTCAGTTTGAGTCACCTGTCCCAGCTATGGTCCCTTCCAGTTTATTTTGCGAGCCTCTTCACTGGCAGAGCATGAGACAAGGAAAAAAAATCCTCAACTTAGGATAAGCACAAGTTAGCAAAAACCTAAAACATTGGTGTGTTATTAACACCATCCTCATTCTGAATTCAAAACACGTCACTGTAACAGCTACTGAGAAGAAATTAATGTCAGCTGAAACTAGGACAACCCCACAGATGTTGTTATAATTGCTTCTAAACAGAAAAATAGCAGTCCTATTGGACAGTCTAGTTCAAAGTTTGCTGCTCAATTATTCCATGTGCAATTCATGGAGTTCAGGTGAGCTATAATTTCAGGGGTTCCACTTCCTCTGATTTCTACTCTTCATTTGGGGCCTTTTTTACATGGGGATGATTGATCCACAAGTTGATACCCTTGACTTTCCCTTCTGTATAAGTGGTCAGGAGTACCAAGTAGGGTCCTTTCCATTTCTCCTTTGGAGTCCAGACATAAACTTCATCTCCAAGCTGGAAGAAGCTCAACAGAAAACACTCTGGGAAAGGTTCAGCTAACAGAGGTAAAATCCAGGCCCTGTAACCAGGGTTGTACAGCTGGCATGTGCTTACCTCGTGCATGAGGCAGTGATTAGTTGAGGAGGCACATGGACACCACATGGTCAGAGAGCTGATTGGGTAAAGAGACACATGAACAGTCACACTGCAGTGGCAGGCAACCAATTAATGCTTGTTTTGGGTTAAGTTTAGAACATAAAAGGGTTTGGTTTGTTACAATAAACGATCTTCTTCAGAGAAAGTAAGGAGGTCCGTGTGTCTTTGTTCCCCATTGCTATGGTAAATTATTATTTTTTCACTTATATCTACTCATATTTTGCTTCTCCTTATTGGTGGAAAGGGATTGGTTAAAGCTATAAGGGGAGGCAACTCATTTCAGAGTGTCTACCTCTTACACTGCCTTAAACCAAGACAAATCTATTTGCCAGTACTCTCCAGGATCTTGTTCCCTTCTTAATTCTCCCAAAGGTGGCTTTCTTATTATTTTAGGATTATTTTCCCAACACAGCTGACATTTTAATACTATGATATCAGCAAGTCTTTGCATATAGGGTCCCATTGCATATCATTTAATGTTTGCAACCATTACATCAGCTCCCATATGTGATTCATCATGAGTCCTTTTCAGGATTTCCCTTACAATTGGGGTGGTTGTCAACACCTGATTGTCCTTAGTTACCCACCATCCTTTGGCTGTTTTGACACATTCTAGTTGTTTAGCCAGTTTATCTTCATGTTTTGCGTACTCTGAGGGTTGCCAGTCTATCTTTCCTGTAGGCAATTGAATCCTTTCCAACAGTCTGGGGTCCATTCAAGGATTTATCCTGGTCCTTTATGGCCTCATACAATGGTTTGGCCAATAGGCTAAATTTTAGTATCCATAGCCTACACCAGCCAGGCATTCTCAGGAATCCTTACAGCTCCTTTTTAGATTTTAGAGGTAATATTCAACAAAAAGCTTCTTTTTGTTCTGCACTCAATGTTCGTGTCCCATGTGATAGTTCAAAGACCAAGTAAATCACAGTCTTTTTCATTGACTGGGCTTTCTTCTGTGAGACTCGATATCTGGCTAATCCCAGGAAATTGAGTAAGGTGATTTTGGCCTGCTTGCATTCTAGTTCAGTGCCTGGTCTCAACAGTATATTATCCACATACTATAGCAAGGTAATATTAGAATTCTTACCTTGCCATTCTTCCAACTCTTTAACCAGTATATTACCAAAGAGGATTGGGCTGTTCTTAAATCCTTGAGGCAACTTGGTCCAAGAAGGTTGTGTTTTTCTCCTGGTGGTTGGACTTTTCCACTCAAAGGTGAATAGTTTGTGAGTACTGCATTCTTGGCTTGACCAAATTTCTTTGAAGCCCATACCAGAGGGATTAGAGCATTCAGAATTTCATCCGGGATCTCAGCAGTTTCTTCTTCATTTTCTGTTAATATGCATAATTGCATTTTTCATGCTGTTTCCTGTAGCACATGCAACTGGATAGAGTTGTCAGAGAAGATTTGTGGCAGGACCTTTTACCCCCTGACACAGCAGAAGCTTCTCTCTCCATCCCATATGGCTAAGCTAGGCCAGAATGGTTTGTCTTGTGATGAATTATCTTGGCTGAAAACACTCTTAGCCAGCAGTAAACATCCTGTCTTAAATGGTGAGAAAGGAGAAGCCAAAATTAGTGACTACAGATGCAAGCAGCTCTTCTTGGCTACCTGTCCTGCCTATATGATGCTCTCACTTTAACTTAATGTCACTGCTCCCAGCATATATCAGGCCTTAGCATGAACTGGCTTACCCAAAACCTACACAGAAGTTGAGTGAACAGTCACAACAGGACTCAGTATCAGGGTCGGTTCTGTTTAATAAAGGGTTTATGAAAGGCAGGTCCTGCTTGACTAACCTGATCTCCTTCTATGACAAGGTGACCCACTTAATGCATGAGGGAAAGGCTGTGGATGTTGCCTACCTGGACTTTAGTAAAGCCTTTGACACTATCTCCTGCCATATTCCCCTGGAGAAACTGGCTGCTTATGGCTTGGATGGGTGCACTGTTCACTGGGTAAAAAACTGTCTGGATGGCCAGGCCCAAAGAGTGGTGGGGAATGGAGTTAAATGCAACTGGAGGCCAGTCACAAGTGGTGTTCCCCCAGGCTCAACATTGAGGCCATCCCTGTTTAATATCTTTATTGATGACCCAGATGAGGGGATTGAGTGTAGTAAACTTGCTAACGATACCAAGTTGGGTGGGAGTGTTGCTCTGCTTGAGGTTAAGAAGGCTCTACAGAGGGATCTGGACAGGCTGGATTAATGGGCTGAGGACAATGAGGTTCAATAAGGCAAAGTGCTGGGACCTACGCTTGGGTCACAACAGCACCTTGCAGTACTACAGGCTGAGGGAAGAGTCACTGGAAAGCTGCTCATCAGATGCTGGTCATCAGCTGGCTAAACGAGTCAGTGTATGCACAGGTTGCCAAGAAGGCCAGTGGCATCCTGGCCTGGATCAGAAATAGTGTGGCCTGCAGGACTAGGGAAGCGATTGTCCCTTTGTAAGTGGCACTGGTGAGACTGCAACTGTGTTCAGTTTTGGGCCCCTCATTACAGGAAAGACATTGAGATGCTGGAGTACATTCAAAGAAGAGCAATGAAGCTAGTAAAGGGTCTAGAAAAGAAGGCCTGTGATAAGTGACTGAGGGAACTGGGTTTGTTTAGCCTGGAGAAAAGGATGCTGAAGGGAGACCTTATCACTCTCTACAACTACCTGGCGAGAGGTTGTAGCAAGGTGGGTGTTGGTCTCTTAAGTAGCAAGTGATAGGACAAGAGGAAATGGCCTCAAGTTGTGCCAGGGGAGGTGCAGATTGGATATTAGGAAAAATTTCTTCACTGAAAGAGTGGTGAAGCATTGGAGCATGCCGCCCAGAGAAGTGGTTGAGTTACCATCCCCAGAGGTATTTAAAGATCTGTAGACATGGTGCTTAGGGACACGGTTTAGTGGTGGGCTTGGTAGTGTTGGATCAGTGGTTGGATTTGATGATCTTAAAGGTCCTTTCCAACCTTAATGATTCTGTGATTCTGTGTTTTGCACCGTGTTGTGTGTGTGGGAAGAGATACAGTGCAGGGTTCTTTCTATATCTCAGTAAGAAAGGCCTGATAACAAATGGTGTGATAAAATAGCTAGTTTAATAGGTTAGAAAGAAAATACTAATATAGATAGTGAGCAAATATTATGATGGGTACAATGTACTGTCAGGGGAATGCAAGATCTGTTATCTCCTCCTGTGGGGCTCTCAATACCTGCTGCATTCTAGGGGAGGCATGAAAAGTTAGTTAACCTTTATGGGATTTGTATGTTTTCCAGTAAGTCACTGAGACAGGGCAGGGTAATTACTTGGTCCTGGCATATACTCCCTTTTTTCACTAAGGATAGGGGGGAAAAAAGCATGTAATTGGTCTATCCGTGGTCCTAAGTTCCTCTTGTGATCTTTTCCCTTTTAATTGATTATATTTTTCCCATAAATATGGGTAGGCTTCCCATCAATTTAGCCTTTTGGAACTCTGGACTGGAGTAAAGCTATGAATATCTTCTTTCAGGTAACTTTTTTCTTTTCCAGTTTATCTACAAAGCATAGTTTCTTCTATCCAATTTTAGCTTGACATTTGTTGTGTTGTTTCTGTATAAGTTGGACTGTTCTGTTCCCCCTATCATGTAATGGTTCTCCCTTCCTTCCTTTATGCTGCCAGTTATCCCAACTCCTCCCCAGTTGCCTTGGAGATTAATGTACCCTTTCTCAAATCCCTCCCCGGTGCCCTGTCCGTCACTCGGCACTCCCACCCTTCTCTCTAGAATCTTCCAGCTAGAGAGTTGAGTGATTGGCTCAGGGGCCGGGACCCCACCCTCAAGTTATCCCCATTGGTGTTCTCCCTAAGTCAATCTTTTGTATCCCACTCCCCTCTGAAACCCTATTCGTCCAAGGACTGACTCCTCCCTTGTTTCCCTCCCTCCTTATAAGCTGTTGCAACTTCCCCCTCCTTCTCTTTGCCTGTCGGTTCCCCTGGGACTCAATAAACCTGGATTCACCACAGCTGGAGAGCGCTCTCTTATTTCTGCTGACTGTAGCCATAAGCCAAGCCACGTCCTACCACAAGGTAGCGCTGCTGTCATAGCACAGAGAGTTTGCCTTAGGTGCTGTCCCAAACCACGGAGATTGGGATAGTGCCCCTGTACTGCTAGCGGTGCTGGATAGCTAGCCGGGACATCTGAGAAGAACAATCAATCTTTCTCCAGCATGACCACTTCAGGCATTGTCCTAACTGCCTTAGTGCTAGAATTACATCCCAAATCACTTTTCCCTGGGCAGCTCCCAAAAGTGATGTCATGGCCCCTTTAAGATCAAAAGGTGTCCCAGGGTAGTGAAGGCATGGTTGTAAACACACTATAGAATAGCCAATCCTCTCCAAAATGTCCAAAATGTCCCCCTATTAAACTATATGGTTCCATGTCACTATGCAGTCATTGCAACCAAACAGAGAGGGGTGCTGTAGCTTTATTGTTCTCTGCAACCAGAAAAAATTAGCATTTGCATTTGCTTGAGCCCTTATTAATCATTGTGTCACCACTGGATTTTTGCAATTGCTCCCAGAAGTTCTACTTCTTGTGGAGTTAGTTGTAGAATATGCTCTCCTTGGTCCCACATTCACAGTAATCATTGTCATAATCTCTCCTCAGACTTCTGCCAATACTAGTCCATCAAATAATGGAGTTTGGCATGAGTATAGTCTTGCACTGATATTGTATGCTGCAACACTCCAGGGGGTCCTTTTACTTTGCATAAAAAAGGGCAGAGGGACTTGTAGCACCAGCCAGGTGACTGGACACTCAGGGAGACAGAAGGAGCCAATGACTCAGCAAGAAGACCCTAGACTAATACACATAGACTGGAAGGATATCGTAGCAAGTTGACCTTGTCTGGGTGTCAGCTGCCCACTAAGTTGCTCTATCACTCCCTTTCCCAATGGGACAGGGAAGACAATAAGACAGAGAACAACCAGCGAGATAAGGAAGTTTTATTACAGTGAAAGAAAGAAATGAGCAAGAGTCTGTGCACACATGAGCTAAAGGAAAAAAAAAAGTTAATTTCTACTTCCCATCAACAGCAATGTTCAGACACTTCCTGGGAAGCAGGACTTCAGCACATGTAATGGTTCCTCCAGAAGGCAAAAACTGAAGAATCATTAATGCCCCCCCCCCCCCTCCTCCTCTCTCCTTTAGTTTTATATATCTCAGCTGATGTCATATGGTATGGAATATCCCTTTGGCTAATTTGGGTCAGCTGGCCTGGTTGTGTCCTGTAGCAACATGGGGTTTAGATGGTGGCTGCTGCTACCTATATCTTATTTCCCAATAAGCATCACCAGTGGAAAAGCTGCTTGGGTAAGCATTCAAGCAAAGCAGTCAAGTCCACACACACCACACTCACCACGGCAAGCTCAGCGAAGGGAGGCAGAAGGGCCTTCTGTATGGTCAGTTCCAGCGAGGTTTATTTCAGCAGGCCGAAGGGAAACCAGGGACAAAAGACAAGACCATGTACTGTGCACAAGCTTAAGTATGGGAGGGCACAGGGGTGGTACAAAGGGCAGGGCAAAGGGCATTGGCCTTCAGGGAAGATGGGGTCGGCCACCAGGGATACCACGATCAATGAAGGAACAAGGAAAGGAGAAACCACTAGAATTTGGGACATATGGGGAAGGGAACAGGAGTGGTTCATGGTGTTAAGCAAGAGTCCATGAGGAAGTCCTTTCTGTCTGCCCAGGTGGGGAAAACTCTATGGTAAATGTCTCCAAGGCAAGGCCCTGGGGATTTTCCTGAGGGGGAAGGATTCAGAGGATTCCACAGTGTCCTCTCCCAGGATCTTGCCCACTCCCAGCCCCTTGATGGGGGAAGGAATGTCAGAGGGACAGCGCTGCTCAGCAGTAGCCAAAACACTAGTCTGTTATCAACACCTGTCCAGCTACTAATGCAAAGCACAGCACTGTGAGGTCTGTGAACTTTACCTCAGTCAGGCCCAATACAATCTCCACCCCTTATTCCATACCATTTGAGTCATACTCAGATCCCATCTAATCTATATTTTCCCATTACTAGAATCCTTTCTTATCCACACATACAGATTAAACTACATCCTTAAAGCAGCTCTATACCAAACATGCATTTTTTAATTAGCTACTATCGCCTGTCCTTTCACATCCAGCAGGATGAGAGGTCAGGACAGGAGAAGTAGTGCACTTGATGGTTGATCACCGACACTGTCCTGGTTCATCATAGCATTCTTCTTCCTCCTCACAAAATTTATTCTTCATCAGTTCACATCACTCCTGCTACTTTACCTCCTGCAACATACAACTCACAGCATAGATTATTCTTACCCCAAGGTTAAATCTCCTTGAGGTACACACCAGGTCTCCCCATCCTCCTGCATCATCCACCAAGTACACCCAGGTCCTTGGGCAAAGACAATCCCACAAATAGGTTTGCCTTTTCCCATGGGGGAAGAAATCCACACTGACTTCCCCAGCCACATCCCTATGTGTAATGCAGGGACCTTGTCTCCTTCCACAGTGTCTGGCAGAGCCAATCCCTGATGGCTCTGAGGATGGACATGCTGCTGGCCAAGGCTGGGACAACTAGGAATGATAGTAACACCTCTGTGATAACATATTTAGGAAGAAAATCAAAACAAAGTGGGGCACAGGTCTTATTTTTGTCTAGCCAGAGAAGAGGAGGAGGTGAGAACATGTGAGGGAAACAACATGGAGACACCAAGGTCAGTGAAGAAGGAGGAGGAAGAGGTGCTCCAGGCACCTAAGCTGAGATTCCTCTGCAGGCTGTGATGAAGACCATGGTGAAGCAGGTTGTCCTCCTGCCATCCATGGAGGTCCATGGGGGATGCAGAAATCCACTCAAAACCCGTGTGGGAGGTGCCCACGTTGGAGTGGGTGGATGCCTGGAAGAGACTGCGATCCAGTGGAAGAGTCGGTGGAGAGAGGGGGCCCCTACTTCCAAGCTGGAGTATCCTCTCCTTGGAGGACGGCACCCCATGGAAGAGTGACCCACACTGCAGCAATTTTGGGAGGACTGATGCTCATGAGATTGGAACCACGTTGGAGAAGTTCATGGAGAACTGTCTCCTGTGGGAAGGAATCCCATGGTGTAGCAGGGGAAGGACTCCTCTCCCTGAGCAGCAGAAGAAAACATCGGGCGACAAACTGACCAAAACCCCCACACCCTGTCTCCCGTGTTGTCGGTGGGAAGGGGGGAGGGGTTAGGGGGAAAAAAGTGTTTTAAAGGGTTTATTTCACATCTCAATACCCTCCTCTGTTGTATTGCACTGAGTAGTTTATTCAGTTGTTATTTTGCACTCGGTGATTGGAATTTTGCATTGAGTAGTTACTATTTTGCACTGAAGTGGTTTGTTTGTATCACATGGTTTTTTCCAGTCCCCCCCCCCCTCCAAATCCTGTGGTGGTAGTTTCCCCCTGGGTTAGTTCCTCCCTTCGCCCCTCCCATCAGTTGAATCCCATTGGCTGTAGTCCCTTTCCTCCAGCCCCCTTCCCCTGGATTCAAAATCTCCCACCATGAGGCATTCTCTCTCTTTCTTCTCCTGGACGCCTCCTTCTTCCTCGGACAGCTCCCTTTCACAATAAACTGGGACTTAGGTCCCGAGAAGGAAGAGCGGCTCTCGTCTTTTACTTTAGTCCTTGTCGGTCTTGCCGGGGTCCAGAGCTAGCCAACTGACCCCCACGAGGCGAGAACTCAGCAGCTGGCGCCCAGAACACGGGGTGTCCCGCAAGGTCAAAGACCCATGCAGTAGCTGGATATCCACGTGTGGATTTTTCATGCTTTTGGACCATCGGTTTCCTCGGAGTTGTCCGCTGTTTTGTATGGCAGCAAATCACGAGGGAGGACTGGCAGCCCGCCCCAGCCCAAGGACTTCCTTGCAGCAGTTCCAGCCAATTGAGGTCCCCAGGAGGGATAAGTAACCCCCACGAGTGTTAGTGGGGACCCCGGAGTGACCCCCGGGCAGTGGGGGTTAATCTCCAGTGTAAGGGAAGGGTGCAACCCCTTTTGGAGGGGTTTGTGTGTGCAGGCACCGGCACAGCACCGGCACAGCACCAGCAGCATGGCTTTGGGCTGTGAGCAGTTTCTGTGGTGCTGCGGTGCCGTGGCTCGGAGTGCCGCAGTTTCTGTGGTACGGCAAGCAGCAGCGGCTCTCCGGTGTGGGTGGTGGGGAGGAAACCGCAGCTCATATCGCACGCAAATGGTGGTGAGCAGTGGGGACAGGCACCACCTCCCCTCAAAGCTCCACCCCCCTTCCTGTTCCTGTTTCCCACGTGCCCCCCGGGGTGGGACGAGGGGAGGGGGTGGTCCCTTGTCCGGTTCCCAAGGGGGGGTGTCCCCCCATTCGGTCCCACGGAGGGTGGGACCAAATGGGGGAAACTCTGGGGATCAAAACTAGGGGGAAGAAGCCATACCCTCAGCTGCTCCTGTCTCATATACTGGTAAGGGAAATGGAAGTAGAAACTATCAGCCTTTCTCCTACCAAAGCAAAAGAGAATTATGCAAGCCCCAAAAAGAATTTGGCCGAGACAGTGATATCTTTAGAGGCATGATGAAAGCCACTTTAACATCTCTTGAATTCGTTCCGGCTGACCGCTGAGATCTCTTCCAATGTCTCCTAACCCCATCAGAGTTCGATCTATGCAAAAGCACATGGAAGAGATCCCTGAGGAAACTCCTAGAGGAGCTTGAGGAAAACACCCAGGGCACACAAGATTTAGAAGAAAATTATATCACCTATGAACATCCATGTGGCGAGGGGGAATGGGCTGACCCTGAGGACCAAGCTCGGGTGTTATCCAAATTCATTCTAGATAAAATCTTGGGAGCTGCAGAAAAGGCTTTTAACCAGTTGCCAACAGTTGAAGCTAGGGGTAGTTATCTTAACATTAAACAGTATACTTCAGAGAATTGCTTGCAGTTTATTGACTGTCTTCGTGCACAAATAGAAAAACAAGACCCCGTGGCACAAGCAGAGTTAATTAAGGAGATGACTCAGAGAAATGCCAATGAAGTCTGCCACAGGGTGCTCCTAGGACTGCCTATCGATCCTGCACCTACACTAGCCCAGATGATAGAAGCATGTGCCAAGAAAACAGAACTGTTTGGTGCACAAGAGACAAGGTCAGAAAACCCAAGGACTGTAGCAGATGTATCACCAGGAGTGAGGAGGCAACAGATGTCACCAGAGCAGCTCCAACATATCATCAGCTTCCAGTGCAAGAAGCCAGGACACTTCGCCAGAGACTGCCCTCAAAGCCAGCAGCAGAAGAAGAAAACCAACAAACAAAAAACTAAGTCTGGAGCGCAAGCCCACCCCGCGCCACGATATATAGTGGGCTCCACAGTGGGGAAAACCTCTCTCAAAACAGAAAGGGGGAAGAAGGAAGGCGAAGCGTGGCAGCAAAAGAAATGTTTGCATACCAAAATCTGGCAGCCTCACAAGTGTTTCAAGCTTGTAACCACCAAAGCTTCTCTTTTCTGGTCTACCCAGTGGACAGTCATTAGAGTGGACCTGCTGGAGGACTCATGGGACTTGACGATACATCACACAGGACTGGACAGTGAGTACTTTGTTATTGGGGACACCACACACACACCTGTGGAGATTGAGGTGGCTCCCATGACCACCAAGGGAGACATACCTAGCCTCATTCTCCTGGCACACTGCCCTCAGCCACCCTTCTATTTGGCCAAGGGGAAAATCATCACCCAGGCCATTCCTGTTTCAGAGGAAATCCCAGTAGATGACAAAGCACCTGGCATCTACTGGGCAGAAGTGGTTGGACAAACCCATTATGGGATACAACCTAACCCGTGGAGCAGACCATCTCCATGTGAAAGGGTTGCTTGACACACAGGCAGATGTGACAATCATACCCAAAGTTTGTGGCTGTCACATTAGGACTTGCAACCCATGACTGGCAAAATCCAAGGTGTAGGAGAAGTCACATTGGCAAAGATCTCAAAAATCATCGTACAAATTGTAGGGCCAGACGGAAAATTGGGCAGTGTCGATCTGTCACCAACTACAAAGTTCCCCTGGGGGCAGAGACACCATGTCCCAGTGGGGGGTCAAATTGGTTATCCCTAAGACACCCCAGGATTTTTAGAGGCAGCCACTGTGGAGCGCCCTGCCCACAAGTTAACATGGCTGGCTGATACCCCAGTCTGGGTGAATCAGTGACCACTCAGCAAGGAAAAGCTTAAGGCACTCGAGGAGCTCATAGAAGTATTGGAATTGAATCCCAATATTGCCGGATGGAATGTGCCTGGGCTCGTCTGACCCTTTGCTGCTTGACCAGAGGTGGCAGCTGTGGTGGTTTCACCTCAGAGACACCTTTGGCTGGCTGGATGCTGCAGCTGGGCGCTTCAGACAAGTCCAGGCAAGCAGGAGCTCAGGTTTACCTCTGGCGGAAAGGCTTTAGGCGAAGTGAAGGAAAGGAGTCGGGTTCTGATGGGGGGTTTCAATCCAGAGCTTTATTCCTGGCACACAGGCCTCTGAATGCAGCAACAGCTCCAACAGAACAACGAACCACATGGTAGCTGTGTCTTTTAAGCCCAGGGAGAGGGGGAGGGAAGGGGTAGGTATCCCACCAACCAGGTAAGGGGGGGGGGGGGGGGGGGGGAAGTCTCAAGGGACAAGTGACACCTGGATAGCCCATTGTCCCCAGGGCTGAGAGGCATCTTTTGAACTTCGCCAATCATACAACACCCTTGCTGGCATACCGAGATTGACGGACAGCTCTCAGCAGGAGGCAAGGGGAGGGGAAGGGAGAGGGTATTGGCACACCTGGGAAAAGAACTGGGATAGCTGAAACAGGCTATCACATCACACTGCAGCATAGAAGAGCAATTGGCCAAAGTCCACATAAAAGAGACAACCAGCCCTTGGAATTCCCTGGTCTTTGTAATAAAAAAGCCAGGGAAGGATAAGTGGCAGCTCCTCCACGATCTACAGGAAATAAACAAAGTAATTGAGGACATGAGGTCACTCCAACCAGGTATGCCCTCCCCAACAATGCTCCCCCAAAATTGGCAATTGGCTGTCCTGGACATCAAGGACTGTTTCTTCCAAATTCCCCTACACCCAGAAGATGCCCCATGGTTTGCCTTCTCAGTTCCTGCCATCAATCAAGAAGCCCCAATGAAGCGCTACCACTGGAAAGTATTGCCTCAGGGGATGAAATGCAGTCCTTTCATCTGCTAGTCGTACGTGGCTTCATTGCTGTCCCTGGTGCACACCCAAAAAAGGGAAGTCATCATCCTCCACTACATGGATGAACGTGCTTGTGTGCACCCCAGAGACACTATACTCCAACACACACTTGACCTAGTGGTTAAAGTTTTAACCTCTGCTGGATTCCAACTGCAGGAAGACAAAGTTCAAAGGATGCCACCTTGGAAGTACCTGGGCTTGGAGATCACTGTGGGGACCATTGTTCCGCAGAAATTGGAAATCAGTTGATCCCAAAACCCTAGGAGATCTCCATTCCCTGTGTGAGTCTTTGAACTGGGTCAGGCCCTGGCTAGGTCTCACCAACGAGGACCTAGATCCCCTCCTCAATTTATTAAAAGGGGAGACCTAGCTTCTCCCAGGGAACTGACCCTAAAGGCAAAAAACACAATCCAAAAAGTGCAGAAGGCTTTGATCAAAAGGCAGACTCATCATTATCAGCCCAAGCTGCTTTGCAAATTCATTGTCCTGGGAAAGCTACCACACTTACATGGTTTGATATTCCAATGGATCGAAGGGCAGAAGGATTCACTCTTAATCATAGAGTGGGTTTTCCTCTCCCACCAGCAATCCAAAACCATCACACAGCCACAAGAGCTAATAGCTCAGCTGATCCGGAAAGCCAGGGTGAGACTGCGTGAGCTGGCTGGTTGTGAGTTTCAGTGTGTTCACCTCCCGGTCAAACTTTCTAAGGAGGGAAAGAACTGTCCTGAGGGGTTGACCAAAGAAATGTTTGAGCACCTGCTCCAGAGCAATGCCAGTCTCCAGCTATCTCTGGACAGCTACAGTGGACAAATATCAGTCCACACCCCATCACACAAGCTGTTTAATGAGGAATTCCACCTCAGTGCTCCTGAGAAAAGGAGTCATAGGCCACTCAAAGCGCTCACAGTGTTCACTGATGCATCCAGGGCATCCCACAAGTCGGTGATGACTTGGAGAAATCCCCAGACTCAGCATTGGGAAGCTGATGTTGAGTTTGTAGAGGGGTTGCCCCAGGTCGCCAAACTGGCCACAGTCGTGAGAGTCTTTGAGAAGTTCTCAGAGCCAATTAATTTGGTCACCGACTCAGCCTACATGGCGGGAGTAGTGTCCAGGGCAGAGCAGGCAGTTCTCAAAGACATCAAGAATGAGCATCTCTTCAGGTTGCTCTCAAAACTAGTTTATTTAGTTCTATGTGATGCACATGAGGTCACATACCAATTTGCCAGGCAAAATCACAGAAAGTAATCGCAAAGCAGATTCCCTTGCTGCCCCAGAAGAAATGTCACATCTTCTGGACGTCTTCCAACAAGCAAAGCTAAGTCACCAATAATACCATCAAAATGTACTGGGTCTAATCTGCCAGTTCCAACTAACACGGAGTCAGGCTCGAGCCGTTGTGGCCACCTGTCCCAGCTGCCAGCTCCAGGCCATGCCATCGCTGGGTATTGAGGTTAACCCCCGAGGCCTTGGGAGCTGCGAAGTGTGGCAAACAGACATTACAAACATTCCCGGTTTCCATCGCCTTAAATATGTTCATGTCAGTATAGTCACATTCAGGTGCAGTTTATGCCTCTGCCCACACAGGGGAAAGGGCTGCACATGCCAAACAACACCTGGTGCAAGCCTTTTTAGTGCTGGGGATCCCTAGAGAAATTAAGACTGACAATAGTCCAGCATATGCATCCAAGGAGTTCCTAGAGTTTGTCCAGCAGTGGGGAGTGGAGCATAAGACAGGCATTCCCCACTCCCCCAAAGGTCAAGCTGTAATTGAGTGTGCCCACCAGACGCTCAAACAAGTCCTGGCTAGGCAGAGCAATTTAACAGGGTGGATGTCATCACAACAAAAGCTCTGCAACACCCTGTTTACAATTAATTTTCTAAATTATTCATTTGAAAATATGAGTCCTCTGGTGTCGCTATAGGACACAAAGGAACACACGCTCACACCGTTCTCAAGGTGAACGAGAGAAAAAAGGCCGTTTATTTTCTGACTCCAACATTTATAGTTTTCCAAAAGTGACAGTGGATTGGAGGGTGACAGTGGCACCTCTCCAATGCCACTGGTTAAACCAACAGTCCATCAACTCTCTCCTCCTCCATAGAGGAATGCAAAACAATAAGTTATTTACAGAAAGTGTGTGAGAAAATTCACTACAAGAATGTCAACATCAGAAGGCTTAGAGAATCTTAAAAACTCAGGGTGACATCTCACCCTTTTTCCATTTAAAAAGAAAAAGAAAAGAAAATGAACAATGTAAAAAGGAAAACATGAACAATGCTCAGTGTCCACTTGCGGATGAATCATCAGAGCGATCACTCCCGTCATCTGCATCTGAGTCATCACTCAATGATCTGCCCGCTTGATCCCTTTCAGGTTGGTCACGGTCTCCGTCTTGCTCATCGGCTGGGTTCTGCCTCTGCGGTCGCAGGTCAGGGCGAACACATTTCGAAGGTACCCAGCGTACCCCAGTATCTGTGGATACACAAGCATACCCGCGCCCCGAAGCGATAAGGTCGTAGGGACCTTCCCACTGTTTGGTGACTAAATTCCGCACCCGAACCTTCGCTCGAGGCTGATGTGCCTCGTCCGCAGCCTGCAACGAGAGATGGTGATTCAAAATGACAGGGTTATTCGAGTTCTGTGGCACAGTGAGATGATTGATTGTGTACAAAGCTTTTGCCAACCGACTGTGCGGGGTTTCACCCTGCATTCCCCGTTTTTGTTTTTGAAGAACCCGCTTCAGAGTACCATGAGCGCGTTCTACAATAGCTTGACCAGTTGGGGAATGAGGGATCCCGAACTTGTGCGAAACACCCCACAACCGCAGGAACTGCCGCACCTTTTGGGATGCGTAAGCAGGACCATTGTCGGTTTTCACCGCAGAAGGTATGCCCAAAACGGCAAAGGCCTGCCTCCAGTGGGCAAGGACATCGCGGGCCTTCTCCCCAGTGTGAGCCGAAGCCCACATCGCAGAGGAGAACGTGTCCACAGTGACATGCACATACTTGAGCCGGCCAAACTCGGCAACCAGGGTGACATCGGTCTGCCAAAGCTCCAAGGCCCTAAGGCCTCTGGGGTTCACCCCTGCCGGCAAAGGCGGGGCAAGTGCATGGCAGTCATCACATGACTCAACAATGTCACGAGCCTCAGTTGGCGTCAGCTGAAACTGCTTCTGCAGGGTATGTGCGTTTTGGTGGAAAAACCCATGCGATGCCTTGGCCTGCGCGAGTGTATCAGGCTGAGGCGCTACCCACGCTGGGTTAGCCAGCTTGTCAGCCCTCGCGTTACCTTCCACTATAAAGCCCGGCAAAGTGGTGTGACTCCTCACATGCAGAATATAGAATGGATGAACCCGGGCCTGAATGGCACACCACAAGGTCTTCAGTAAGTGAAACAAGGCAGGATTACTGACCTCCTTCAAGACCGAATGACCCAACCGCTGTGCGATATCAGCCACATAGGCGGAATCCGTGACCAAGTTGAAAGGCTCCTGAGAGAATCTTTCAAATGCCATGACAGCAGCCTTCAGTTCAACCAACTGGGCTGACCCATCCTGGCGGCCTTCCAGAACCTGCCACTCAGATCCATCCCTCCAGGTAACAATGGCCTTCCCAGTCCTCCCTGAACCATCAGTGAAGACAGTGGGTCCTTGCACGGGTTCCTGGCTATTTTTGGGCCGCAAAGAGATTTTTGTGGATTTTGCCATATGCAGTAGCCTATGGCTGGGCAGATGATAAGTGATCTGCCCGGAGAAATTTTCCAGAGCACTCTGCAGGGACACACTGTTTGCAAAGCTCCAGTCAAAATCCTCCCGTTGCACCGGGAGTATGATCTTTGCGGGATCCGCACCCATCAATTGCAAACACCGTTGCCGGCATTTGATTATCAAGCGAGCGATCAATTCAAACAACGCAGTTGCCGTCTTCTGCGGCTGATGGGGCAGGAAAACCCATTCCAAAATGTGCAAAGAATCAGACCAATTGTCACTCCACTGGCCAATGATACCTGTGGGATACGAATCTGGAGTGGTGACGAACACAGTGACATCAACGGAGGGATCAATGCGATAAACTTGGCAAGCCGAAACAGCTCGCTGAACCACCTCCAACGCCTTATGCGCCTCAGGGGTCAATGTGCGAGGTGATTTTAGATCACCGTCTCCTTTCAACAAATCATACAGAGGAGACAGCTGCGCATCGGTTACTCCCAAATATGGACGCAACCAAGTGATGACACCCACCAATTTCTGAACATCATTCAGTGTCCTCACAGGATGCACAAATTGCACCTCCTGGTGACGGATGGTCCGTTCCAGAATTTTGACCCCCAAATACTTCCAAGGTGGTTGCTGTTGGACCTTCTCCGGAGCCACCTGCAGTCCCTGAGCATGCAAAGCATCAAGCAACCGAGGCTGAATCCTCAGCAGCTCATCCTGGGTGGACGCGGCCACCAAAATGTCGTCCATATAATGATACAGACGTGCATCAGGAAACTGCCTGCGAACTCCAGACAAGGCACGGGCCACATACCACTGGCATATGGCCGGAGAATTGCGCATGCCCTGAGGCAATGTCCTCCATTGATACCTCTGTGCAGGCTCAGCCTCGTTAATTGCTGGCACTGAGAAGGCAAACTTCGGTCTGTCATCGGGATGCAAAGGAATTGTAAAGAAACAATCCTTCAGATCCACAATGAGGACTGGCCAGTCTGCAGGAAGCATGGTAGGCGATGGCATGCCCGCCTGCAATGTTCCCATGCTTTCCATCACGGCATTAACCTTTCGGAGGTCTTGCAACAACCTCCATTTTCCAGACTTCTTTTTGATGCAGAAGACAGGGGTGTTCCAGGGGCTGGTGGAAGGCTCCAGATGACCCTGGTCCAACTGCTCCTGCACCAGATTCCGAAGGGCATTCAACTTCTCTTGAGGGAGGGGCCACTGCTTTTCCCATACAGGTTTGTCAACCAGCCACCGTATAGGAGGCGTCGGACACTCTGCGCCCTTCACTGCAGTGGCCCCCATCAAAAATCCGTCCCAATGCGCACCCCCCAAGCAGACAGAACATCCCTCCCCCAAAGGTTGGCAGGAGTAGAAGTAACATGAGGCCTAACCCAGGCCACCTGTCCCTCTGGGTTCGTGACCAACACAGGCCGTTGGCTCACATAACATTGCGCCGTCCCTCCCAGGCCAGCGACAGATGTCCCCACCGGATCCAAGGGCCACTCTGAGGGCCAGGTCACAAGGGAGAGAACCGTGACATCCGCACCGCTGTCGAGAAGCCCACGGACGCGGACTTCTGGCGGCGTTGCACCAGGAACAGACAGGGTGCACAGCATCTCGGGACGGTCCTTGGTCAGGACAGCAGTCCAGTGAACTTGAGGTGGCCCAGTGGAGCCAAAACCACCAGCTCCACGCGACTGATCAGCTGACCTGCAAACAGAGGACTTGAAAGGCACAAGTTGAGCAAGCCGCGTCCCTTTCGGGATTGTCACGGGGGGGGTGGGTGTGGAGACCATGGCACAAATCTGCCCCGTGAAATCTGCATCGATGAGCCCCAGGTGCACAATGATGCCCTGAAGGGTGGCACTAGACCTCCCCATAAGGAGAGCACTCATGCCCCCACCCAAGGGACCAAAGGCATCCAGGGGAACCTTGCATATCTGAGAAGACTCTAACACAACTGTTGCTGCGGTGCAGACATCCACTCCTGCTGATCCACGGGTGCTGGCTGCAAGCCGGCAAAGGAGACCTCCATCGGCACCGGGGTCTGGAGAGAAGCTTGTGTCCGCACGCGTCCCCCCTGCGCGCTCCGCTTGCCGTTTCCCGAGCCTGGCAAAGCTTGGCCATTAGCATGAACAGTCGCCTTGCACACATCAGACATATGATTCGGCCTACCACACCGACCACACAAGAACATGGGGAACTTCACCTTCTGCACTTTCTTCCCCTGCTTCTTGCCAGCCTGTGCAATCCCCCGCTGCGGCCGCTTGCCCTGCGGTGCCGCCCAAACCGGCTGCACAGTGGCAGCCACGGCAGCCAACTTCCGATCCTGGGGGACAATGTCCGCACAGGCCTCCGCCATCTCAGAGACAGTAGGATCACCAGGCAGAGCCACTATGACTTTCCTACAAGCAGCATTGCAATTGCACTTGATAAGGTTCGTAATCGTAACGCTCCTTGCCACAGGATCAGGCACCTGCCTCTCCACAGATGCAATCAGCCTTTCTGCAAACGTCATGAAAGGCTCGTCATCCCCCTGGACAATGGTCGGGAACGGCTGCCTCGGAGCAGCCATTTCCAGGGTCTGAACAATTGCAGCCATGCCCAGCGAGTGGCATTGTTTAAGCACAAGGGGATCAAATCCAACCTGCCCTTGAACATTCTCATAAGGCCCTGTTCCCAGCAGCATGTCAGTGACAACCCCACGCCTGGGGTCCTGCGGACCCAGCGTAGCATTCCGCGACACCGCGTGGGCCGCCAACCGAGCCCACTTGGTCTCAAAAACACCATACTGCACAGGGTCAAAAAGAGAACGTGCCACACGACGGAGATCGTAAGGCGTGAGCCTGTCTGAATCAACCCTCCGGAGAGTCCGCATAACCTCAGCGGACCCCAAACCATGCTGAGCAACTGCCTCACGGAGCTCCTTCTCCTGCTTATACGAAAGGGGTTCATAGGTGTTATGAGCAACACCCCTGAGCACAGGGAAAACCTGAGGATCCCCTGGCAAAGCCACCGCACCTGACGCTCCCTGGTCCTCAGGCCCAACAGGGGCAAAAGACGAAAGTCGCCTGGGAGCCAGGCCAACACCACTCGGCCCTGGGCCCCCCGCAGCACCGGCAGAGCCAAAAGAGCCCGCCCCGCGACCCTGCAGGTGCCGCGAGGAAACAGGCTCATTCATCTTGTCAGTCTTGATTTTCGCCTCTGGCCAAAAACGTTCGGGATGCCTGGGACGCACGGTCACCTGACAGGCAGGAAGCGTCCACAAATTCGACGAGGAAGTGCCGTGGCCCCAGGCACCCACCGGCCTCCCGCTGGCCGTGTCAACAGGTGCGCTAAAGGTAAACACCCCAGCGCCCTGTCGTGTTACAGCTCCAGCAGGGGGCGCCCCGGTGGACGCAGGTACCGTCCCGGCCCGCAAATCCGGCGCGGGCCGCGACGAGACCGGCGCGGGGCCCCCGGCCCCCGACACAGGGGAGGAACGGGACACCGAAAGAGACGCAGTCCGCACAGCTGCGTCGCTGCGGGATGGCACCAGGGAGCCCGGCAAGCCCCCTATGAGGGTCCGTCCCAAACCACAAGACTGCCCAGCGGGTACCGCCCCCACCGAGCAGAGAGGGGCGGGCTGCCCGCCCACCGGAGCGGGGCCGGACAGACCGCCGACCGACGCCCCGCCCCCGGCTGCGTCCACCGACTGCACACGCCCAGCGGGCTGCGCCGGCCCAGGGGCAGGTGACATCCCGCCCCCGGGTGCTTCCACCGACTGCGCATGCCCAGCAGGCTGCGCAGGTCCAGGGACGGGCGAAGTCGCCCCCCCCGCCGATGAGCCCGGCCCGGAGGTGGGCGACCCCGCCCCCGCCGTGGCCAGGGGGAACTTCGTGGAAACACCGCAATTCGGACACCAGGTCGTCACCGAACCAGACTCAAGCCGAGGCGGAGGCTGGCCCTCAAGAACCGGAAAGGCACAAAGAAAAGGCAACCCGTCCCCCACCCCACCGCCCATGCCGGGCGAAGCAGGACGAGGACGGCCCGCCGAATCCACAGAGCCCGCAGAAACCCACGGGGCTCCGCCCCCCAGCACACCGTCCGGAGGCGGGGAGGGGGACTCCACATCGGACAAAAATTCAAACTCCCCCTCCTCCACGTCCGAGGCAGAAGAGCTTCCCTGGGAGCTCCGAGGGGTACAAGAGCCAGACCCCTCCCAAAGCTCCACACATTTCTTCCACTGCACCAGCAGCGGTCCCGCATCTAGCGTGCAATCGTCAAAAAGGGCCTCCATGAGGCAGGTCCCCACACGAGACCACTCCTCCCTGGAGAACACCCTCTCAGGACCCGAAAGAAACCCTCGCTCCCGGGCCCACAGAAACAACCTCTCAAAGTCATCCCAGGAAACAGAAATCTGTTTCCACTCCAGGACCCCCCTCCAAAGATCCAAAAGGAGGAGATCCTCCTCAAAACCCACAGCGCTCTCCATTACCCCAAGAACCGCAGGCAAAGCACCAAAGAGAGGGGGGGGGAAAACCTCACCGCAATCTGCTGCAATACACACGTCAGGGTCACCAAATGTCGCTATAGGACACAAAGGAACACACGCTCACACCGTTCTCAAGGTGAACGAGAGAAAAAAGGCCGTTTATTTTCTGACTCCAACATTTATAGTTTTCCAAAAGTGACAGTGGATTGGAGGGTGACAGTGGCACCTCTCCAATGCCACTGGTTAAACCAACAGTCCATCAACTCTCTCCTCCTCCATAGAGGAATGCAAAACAATAAGTTATTTACAGAAAGTGTGTGAGAAAATTCACTACAAGAATGTCAACATCAGAAGGCTTAGAGAATCTTAAAAACTCAGGGTGACACTCTGGTGGTACATCACTTTCACAGTAATAATCAGTTTAAGTTGTCACAGCATCCACCAGTCCTAATTAAGGACCCAGAAACATGGGAAACCAAAGGTCCTTTCGAACTCGTTACCTGAGGGTGTGGCTACACGTGCGTATCCACCCCCACAGGCCCACGTTGGATACCCCAAAAGTGGGTAAAACCTTTCATCCCCAAAAATCCAGCACCAGCAGAAGGGGATGAAAAACATGCAGCTGTCGCTTCAAAGAGAGGACGCCGTCAGGAAAAGGAGAAAAAATCTTCCTAAAAGATTTGGCTAAATTCCAGCAGACCCCTGACTTTTAATGTGCTTTAAAATGTTTGTTTTTCTTTTTTAGAAAAGAAACCTACATCCCACTCAACCTCACAATGAGCCCTGTCCAAGTTGTCATCCTGTTTGCACTGAGCAGTCTGACAGCCGCGTGGATCGTCCCTCAGTCATGCCAAAACATCTGGGTGACCCTGGCACAGACGCTCCAACAAGAAAATATATGCCTGTCCACTGCAGCAACCAGACATCCTATGTCTACCTACCTGGCAGGGATTACATTACAAGCTGGAGAGGATCCAGCCAGTTTAGATATACCTATACCTGACCCAGGTCCCAAATGGCACCATATCCAACAACACAAAACCCGTCAGTGGCGGGCTGTAATAATTAGGAACCCCATAGAGAAGTGGCTACCAAAATTGCCCAGAGTAGCTCAGGAACCCCAAGAATTAGAGCTATTGGGCTCCTCCCCAGCATCATACTGCATTCACTTTATCTTCACCCCATTGTCTAGTACTAAACCAACTAACAATCTACTGCGGTATTGAGAAGAGTTCACCGCCAAAAGGTGGTGTAATATTCCAAGCCACATTACAGCAGACAACCCATACCATTCACATCCCAAAAGTCTCCTGTTCTGGTTTGAAAGCAAAACCAGTGAGAGACTCCAAGTCAGAAATACAATTTATTAGGAAAAGGGAAAAGAAAACCAAAATACATGCAATAACGCAAAAGAAAAACCACTGACAAAGTCAGAATACAACCTGACACCCTGTTGGTCAGGGTGTTGGTAGCAGTCTAGTTGGATTGGTGGCTGCAGTCCTCCTGGAGTGGCAAATGTGGTTCTGTTGGAGCAGTGATCCTGTAGAAAGGGTGTAGTCTTCCTCTGAAGATCCAGTGGAAAGATAGCCATTCTTCTGGGAATCCAGTGGAAAGACTAACTGCTCTGTCCTAAAACCCAGATTATATCCAGGTGGGGATCCTTAGCTCCTCCCCCCTGGGCGGAGCGTCGTACAATGGGCTGTTATCATTCTAATGAGTCATGTGATGGGTCCTCGATTGCCCATTAAACAGAAATGGCTCTCAGAAGGAGTTATCTGAGTCATGAGGCAAGACATTGATGGGCCCATTAACAGGAGATAAGGAAAAACAGTGTTCCTCCTGGTTTCAACAGCTCTTGAGGATGGGAATAGAATAAATTTTTATATTGCAACTTAGGACACCTCCCTAAGGGTCTGTTCCTAATTTGTGGAGATCTGGCATGGGCAGGAATCCCATCTCAGCTTTTAGGAGGGTCATGTACCATTGGGCGGTTGTCCCTGTTGGCACCCAACCAAATTTTGATTGGCGAATGGATTCGAAAAAACAATTAGGCCAGCAAAATTCAAAAGAGAAGTGCTGACAATTTGGACCCAAATTGTGATTCAGAAATTTTTCATTGGGCCAAGTCAAAAAGAATTGCTGCATCCTTGTTCCTTCCATGAGTCACAGCAGCCAAAGCTCTAGATGAATTGGGCCACCTAGACTGCTGGGTGGTCAAACAGGCAAACTTGACATCCACCACCATCAGCTCCCTCCTAGAGGACAAGGAGATTACCAGGCAGGCCACACTCCAAAATCGTGTGGCCATAGATTTCCTCCTGCTGCTGCATGGACACGAGTGCCAGGAATTTGAAGGACTTTGTTGCCTGAACTTAACCTTGAAAGCACCCAGCATCCACGCAGCTCTCCGAGAAGTGAAAAGCTTGATCCAACAAGTCAAGCAGGAATCCAAGGACTGGTTCAGCAGACTGTTCAAGGACTGGGGACTCTTGGGGTGGTGGACTTCAATAATTAGGACAATTCTGTTCTTTTTTGTAGTTCTTTTCCTAATTGTGTTAGTGTTCAGAATTCTATGTTGTTTGATTTTAAAAGCCACCAACAGTTTAATCCCTACTACCTCAGAAGTCAACCACACAGAGTTTGTGGACCAAAGGCAAACTAACAGTCCCGCAAATCATAGGTGGTGGAAAAATTCATATTCTGAATCAGAATAGGCCCAAAGCCTTTCTTTTAACTTTGATTTAACAGAAAAGGGGGAGGTGTTGTATTGCACTGAATAGTTTATTCAGTTGTTATTTTGCACTGGGTGATTGGAATTTTGCATTGAGTAATTACTATTTTGCACTGAAGTTGTTCATTTGTATCACATGGTTTGTTCCGGTCCCCCCCCTCCTCCAAATCCTGTGGTGGTGGTTTCCCCCTGGGTTAGTTCCTCCCTTTGCCCCTCCCATCAGTTGTATCCCATTGGCTGTAGTCTCTTTCCTCCGCCCCCCTTCCACCAGATTTAAAATCTCCCTCCATGAGGCATTCTCTCTTTTCCTTCTTCTGGACTCCTCCTTCTTCCCCAGACGGCTCCCTTTCACAATAAACTGGGACTTAGGTCCCGAGAAGGAAGAGCGCCTCTCGTCTTTTGCTTTTGTCCTTGTCTATCTCACCGGGGTCCAGAGCTAGCCAACTGACTCGCATGAGGCAAGAACCCGACACTATGCCTTTTATACCCCTGGCCCCTCCCAAGGTCTGTCAGTCAGCTTCTTCTTTGCCATCCCATTGGTAGAGATAACTTTCTTACTACTTGATTGGAGGTCAGGTGTTGTCATGCCGTGCCTCCTAGTAACAAGCCTTCCCTATTACATGTCCTCCCTCTACATGTCCCCACCAACTAAAACTGTCCAATGTCAACAATTCGGGGGGAAAGGGACTATAGAACAGAGAATGTCCAAACAAGGAACCACAGTAACATAACTCTACATCAATAAAACTTCTCTTAACATATACACAATAATCATCCCGTAATTGCAATAGCAAATCATCACATGACCTATCTATAACTGTGGTAACCGTGACTTTAAAAATCCCGCCTGCCAGCAGACGGAGCAGGAGGAATTCGCGGTTTCGCGGCTCGGCGCGCGGGAGCCGCTCCGTCGTCAGGGACGTGCCGGATCGGCGTTCAGCTCTGCCAGAGGCGGATAAAAAGGCACGGCACCAACAGACAGGGATGGGAGAGTGTCCCTCCGACCAGGGCCAGTCCAGGTTTTATTCCAGAACGCGGAGTAACACCCAGGGGAAGCCGCCGGATCGAAGGGCGGCAGGGGGAGGGAATACACGTGTTATATAGGAGAAATGGGAGGGGGAGAGCTCAGACAGGCAGCGAATCGGGGCTCATGGTGAGCGCGGGCTTTTCAGAGAGACAGGACGGGTAGCCAACCGAGAGAGCTCAAAGGTGGGACCCCGGTCCCTGGCCCAATAATCTCATGTATAACACCGAAAATTCTGGATAAAAGGGGGGCATTTGGGGGTGACAGAAAGGGTGCGAGTTTCCAGGGTAACTGGTGATTGACGGATAACTGGGAAAGAGGGGGAATTCCAGACAGAACCATTATACAGAAAAAGGGGGTAACAGAACATTCCAGCTTAAACCGGGGGAGCATGATAACACAACACAACATATAACAAACAACTCTTTGAGTGTGACTGTCCAGCCAATTCCTTATCCACTGAGTGATCCATCCATCAAATCCATGTCTCTCCAGTTTAGAGACAAGGATGTCATGCGGAACAGTATCAAATGCTTTGCACAAGTTCAGGTAAATGGCATTAGCCACTCTTCCCTCATCCACCTCCCCTGTAACCCTCTCATAGAAGACCACCAAATATATCATTCACTATTTGCCCTTAGTGAAGCCATGTTGGCTGTGACCAATCACCTCATTATCTTCCACGTGCCTTAGCATAGTTTCCAGGAGGATCTGCTTCATGATTTTGCCAGGCACTGAGGTGAGACTGACAGGGCTGTAGTTCTCTGGGTCTTCCTTTTTTCACTTTTTAAAAATGGGGGTTATAAGTTCCCATTTCCAGTCAGTGGGAATTTACCTGGACTGCCTCGATTACTCAAATATGATGGATAGTGACTTAGCCATTTCCTCAGTGTTGGAGGTTAGGATTCGTTTCTTCCTTTTTGGGTTTTTTTTTCTCTCAGGTACCTTTAAACCAAACCCTGTGTAGCTTTTGCTGCACCTTACAGGCAGGTTAAGTTAACACCTTTAAAGTAAAGAATGTCTTTTTCTTACCAGGGGTCTTGCCCCAATTTCCTTTGAACCAGGGATTTAAGGTTCTCCCTGAGAATCCCTCGGTGCCAGCTGGGGGTTTTGTGATACCTTGGATGCATTGAAATTCAGGAGTATGTCCCATCTGGGTGGCCAAAACTGTTACAAAAAATTCAGTAAAATAAAAAAACCTCAACACCAATGTAGCATTAAGAAGAAGGCATTCTTTATTCAGCTGGATGCACAGGGGGATACCTCCTCCCAAAGCTGTGCATGCTGTCTTGCTATAGAGCATGACACAGCATAAAGCACCAAGACTCCATCAGAAGGGTACAAGAGAGGGATTTATTATAGCAACATGTTGCTTTTATAGTTTTTCAAGATATTTACATTTACTTAACATACACATTCACTGCCCATTAGTTATAAGAAAGATATAAAGTTCTCAGTGGATGATCAAGGAGCCACGTCATTCTGTGAGCCAGCTAAAATCCATATCTTTTAACTTTCCTTCATCACATCTCCATGGTAACAACCTTGGTGTCTTCCTCGGGAGAGATATGGGGCTTTCCTTATCATCAAGAGGCCTTTGCTGGCTCACAAGAACAGCACAAAATGCCTTTCCTACATGCTGAGTACAGGAAAGTTTCTGTTTATATACTGTATTCTACATTGTCTTAGGGTGACTTTATGGTGCTTGTATCCCCAGTCCTCTGCTCCGTTTATGCTGGATATTTAGTTCTGCACCATTAAGACTGGTTCCGAGAGCGAAGGGGAGGAGAAGAAGCACGCAGTTTGTCTGCAGAAACTGCACTTGCTCCCTCGCATTACTCGCTCGCTTTCATGGACTGTGTTGTCTGCAGCACAGACAGCAGGAGAGAGCTCTCCTTTGCTTTTAGTTAGGTTTTTTTAGCTAGCTGAGGCAGAGAAGTTCCCCGGACTGTGGCTTTTCTTTTTTTTGGAACTGTTCAGCCATTGTTCGGTCCAGGAACACCAGGACTATCATCCTGGGGACCCCAAGCCACACTGCAGCTGGGATGCCAGACCCGAGCCTCGGAGGGACTGAGAAAAAGCCGAGGACACACCCAGGAAAAGGACTCTCTCTCTCTTTCTGATCCACAGAAGGACTTTCTCAATTTGCCATCTCTTCAGAACAATGAGAGGTTCCATTGTTTAATATTATTAATTTTTTCATGTTTGTGAGTACTTTGCTTGTTAAATAAACAGTTTTTTCCACTTTTCTCAAAGGAAATTTTTCCAGAACCAGTTGGGGGAGGGGCTGCTTGAATCTGCTTTCTGGAGGAACCCCTTCAGAGGTTTCCTCCCTAAATTTGCCCTAAACCAGGACATTCATACATATTCATTGATTGTCCCAGGCTAAACATAATATGATAATAATTTCCCTGAAATCATTAACATATTTTCCCTCCCTTTTACACATGCATTCTTTTGTCCTGGCCGGTCTCTCTAGTGGTCCCTAGTGGTCATACACCCCAATGTTTCAGTTGATCTGGCTGAGTTGGCAGAGCACTGGGGCTGGTGAACTTCCAGTTCTCCTTCTTACGCAATGGGCATTGAGCAGTTCCATAGGCCAGTGGGGTTTGGTAGAACAAACGTTGTCATAGTTCACCAAGTGTAGACAATTTATCATCTGGTAACACTACTGGGGGCAGTTCTATATTTTCCCAGTCCCTGCCTTTGCCTTCTGAAACTAGGGCAGTGTAGCTGGAGCACTTGCCAGTAGAGACTGAGGCAAAGAAGTTGTTGAGTACCTCAGCCTTCTCCATGTCCTAGGTAGCCTGGTCTCCCATTTCCTTCCAGAGAGGGCACACATTTCCCCTAGTCTTCCTTTAATCACCAACTTTACTTAGAAGCTTTTTTTGTTGCATTTGATGTCCCTGAACAATTTTAATCCTGTCACAGCTTTAGCTTCCCTAACCGGATTCCTGGCTGCTCGGACAATCTCTCTATATTCCTCCCAGGCTACCTGTCCCTGCTTCAACCCTCTGTAGGCTTCCTTTTTGTGTTTGAGTTCATTTGTCCAGCAGCTCCTTATTTATTCATTTAGGCCTCCTGGCATTTTTGCCTGACTTCCTCTTCATTGGTGTCACATGAAAGGGGAAGATTTTTCTCAGCCCTAAATATTTGATTTGTCTGTCATCTCCCCAGGAAAGCCAAGATCTTTGTGCCCGACCAGTCTGTCAGTGTCCTGTTATGGGGACCCTTCACTGAACAGTCCTGCTGGATCAGAGGGAGATTTGACTGACATTCAGGGACAGATGCCAACAGCATAAGAGAGACCCCTCAATGGGTCTTCCAACTTTATGACCCCTCAGCAGGTCTTCCACTCTGAGTATGGTACCCACTGCTGGTGACTGCCAGTGCCCAGGAAGGACTCACACTAACAGTTTATAGAATAACACTATTAATGTAAAATTGTGACAGGTTGAGGTTTAAGGATTGCTGATGATAGTATCTGACTGCAAAAATATATTTAAAACAATATACAGACAAGCTCTAATTCCCAATAGAAATATTCAGTGCACATAGAATATGGTTCTTACCCAATAGGTATCCCTATGGGGTCTCCCAGGTTCAGCCCATCAACTGATCCCAGTAGTTACGATGGAGTCTTCCCTAATTTTTCCTCATTCTCAGCTTATTTTTAAACTATTTCTTTATGTTAAGTGAAGCTTGAGTGACTCAAGTCATATATACCTTTGTTACCAATTGGTGTAAAATTCTCTCTTTGCTCTTAAAGGTATAGTAAATAAAATATAGAGCACGTGCCCAGTGAGGGGAGTTCATACCTTGGAGGTGAGTAACTTTGAGATGGAGGTACGTGTTAATATTACAGTTAGGTTATAATGAGCCAAGTTCATCCAAGGAGAGTGATTTCGCCACAGTTGTTGGCTCAGCAGCAAGACATCTCCTATTCCCCCTGGGTAACAGGTGCAATGTGGTTTCTCGACTGCAAAGTACCATTGAGTTCCCCTCCCTGCAAAGGATTTCTACAGAGTCTGGCCACAGTGTCTTCACTCTGCACCACACTCCATTACATCTCCCTTAGCAGGTGCTATGGTTGCAGATTGTGGGTGTAGGTGAAGCCATTTATTATATTGAACAATAGTTTTTGAGAAATAAAAGAATTAAAAGACACTTAAAAGTATATCAAGGGAATCGCAGAAGTTAATAAATAGCCTAAAATACACTGTTAGGGAGCCCTAACTTTGATCAGATATCTAGATAAGTTAACCAAAAAAACACTCACAGAAGAAACTTTGGAATTAGAATATTTGAAGAGGAAACATTGGAATTAGAATATTTGAAGAGAAAAGCAGAAATGGAAGCCAATAAGTTAAAGTGACCTGCCAAGCCGTTAGAATCAAGCCAACTACAACAGTAACTTCTGCCAAGCCATGGAAAGACATGCCAAGAATAACAGGAAACTGCCCAAATTAGGAAAAGCTTAAAATTTAACTAAGGAAGACCAAGAATTCCCGGAAGACTCCGCCTGTAATATGCATGTAATAATGATGTAATCCTTCTTCAAAATTGTATAAAAACCTGCTTTTTCTGTACATAATTCAGAAATCCATTTAGCGATTTCTCCAACGCGTTGCTAATAAATACCTCCTGCCTATAGACCTCAAAACCAGTCTCTGGGCAGCTTATTATCGCCTTTTGGGGCAAAATTCGGCATCATTTTGGCGACCGCGGCAGGACAGAAAAGGGTCCTTCCGAACCTTGGCTCGGGGGGCCGGGACCTCTTCAGGGCCCCTGACGGAATTCTGTCAGAAGAGATCCCCATCCCCCAGCCAACGCGCATCGGTGGACAAGAACTTTCTGCATCTCCTGCTCCAAATTAAGAGGTATTTATCTTTGCTTATAGGTTTTATGGTAAAGCGCTTTATTGGGAAACGAGGGTCAGACGTGACCGCTCGAAGGGATTCCAGGGGACGCTCTGGTAAAGAATCCCAGCTGGGTTAGAGGCCCGGTAATAGAAACGCAGGTTAGAGTCCTGCTGGAAGGAATATTGGAAACGCAGGTTAGAGTCCTGCTGGAAGGAATATTAGAAACGCAGGTTAGAGTCCTGCTGGAAGGAATATTTGTTTTTCATTTATCTTGGTATTTTTGGGTTCTTCTTATTGTGTGGGAAACTGTTTTAATATTGTGTTTAATGTTATATTTACTGTGAATTAAGGGTCAAGAACGAAGATTGCTCTCTGAGACCGGGAGAGAGGTCGGTCAGTTTGTGGTGTTCTATGTGTCTGTTGCAAATCTTACAGGAGACATTTTGTCACTCTATGTAATCTTGTAGATAAAGGTGTATGGGTATGGATGAGAGTGAATGAGACGCAGCATCGCTGCGAAGCGAAAGGGAGTCCCACTCCGCATTTCCTGTTCTTCGCGAGAAGCCAGGTCGGAAACGGACAAAGCGATTGGAAATTGTGTGTGTGAAGTGTTAAAATAAATTGGCATACAGTACTTGCGGGAAAGGGACTGATCCGGTTAAACAGTAAACACAGACTCAGGGAATAGTAATGGGAGGTCAACAGAGTAAGGACGTAAATATGAAAACCCCCTTAGGATGTATCCTAAAGCACTGGAAGTACTTGGGAGGGATTCCGGGGGGAAACATAAGTAAAAAGACACTCCTTAAATATTGCACACAGTGGTGGCCATTGTATAAGTTAGATGACGATGAGAAATGGCCGCCGGAGGGAACAACTAATTATAACACTATCTTACAACTGATGCTTTTCCTCCGTCGACTTAATAAATGGGACGAAGTGATGTATGCTGATATGTTCTTTACCTTAAGAAATAAACCAGAGTGACAAAAAGAGTGCGGGGTAAACGTAGCACCTCAGGACCCCCTAGTACTAGCCCTGGAAAAAGATAAGAAAGGTTCAAAGCCTAAAGAACGTTGCTGTGATGCATGTAGCATTGGGCAACAATGTCTTAAGTTAACAAGAAGGGACAGTGGAAAGGAGAACGAAATAAGCCTGTGGGAATACCATCCATTCGCCCCAGGACGGGAAGGGCCTCTTCCCAGGCCAAAAGAGGAACAAGGGGATCCTAGCCCATTAAAGGAACTGGAACGATGGTGGAAATCTAAGTTTGGGCACAGCCCTCAGAAGCTAGACAACAGTTGGGAGGGGGGTGGCCCATTAAAATCGGGGACTAACAAGAGGGAAAGCAGCCCACAGGGACTGGATAGTCCACAGGGGTCGGGGAGCTACAGGGATGTTGACAGCCCACTCAGACTAGAAGTTGAGAGGGAAGAGGGCAGTCCACATGGAGAAGAGAGCCGAGGGGAGACACGCAGCCTGCCCGAACTAAGTCCATGTGGGGATAGTGGCACACCTAGGAATGGAAGTTTAAGGAAATCAGGTACCTGTAGAATGGAAACCAGCACACCGAGGACTGGAGACAAAGGTGACTCACTGGGGGGCGACGTCTCTAAGTTGAAATATAGTGAAAAGAATGACAATGAGACATGCGAAAGGGAGGCAGAGAACAACTCACAGAAGCTGAATATAGTAATTCGTATAGAGGATAAGAGAGATGGAAGGGGAACAGAAGATGAGGAGGACGGTAGCCCGGAACAGGATAGGCGCCGGCAGATGCGGGAAGAAAGGCGACAGATGCAGAGTGAGAGGCGGTTGGACTGTGTGAACCATGCTAGGGGAGTAGTAGGAAAAGAGTTAACAGAAATAGAAGGTGAAGATGAAGAACAGGGAAAGGGAAAGAGAAAAGAGAAGAGAAAGAATAGGGAAGACATTGAGGCACAGGAAGAAGATCCCGGGGGGGGGATTAGTCACTCGTATTATACCAGATCTGTGGCACGGAGGGAAGCAAAGCAAAGAGAGGAAGGGAACCATACGATAGCTCCTCTCCGACAACTTATGCCAATGGTAGGGGAGAGGACTAGAATAAAGGTGCCGTTCTCAACAAGTGATCTGAACAATTGGAGGGATGAGGCAAGGAACTTCAGGAGGAATCCAGAGGGAGTAGCGAAGAGGTTTGAATTAATGGCAAAGAATTTGGATATTGATTGGGAAGATATAGAGGTGATGCTGTC
Organism: Molothrus ater; assembly: GCF_012460135.2. Classification (NCBI taxonomy): domain Eukaryota; kingdom Metazoa; phylum Chordata; class Aves; order Passeriformes; family Icteridae; genus Molothrus; species Molothrus ater. The sequence goes on from NC_050510.2 coordinate 10,959,590, forward strand.
AGAGTTGACAGATACAGAAAGGGAACTCGTATTGGAAACAGGAAAACGACATGCTCAAGTGTTATCAGGGAGACTAGAAGATAATTTCCCCAGCAGTAAACCAGAATGGGACCCGGGCAATGAAGAGCATTATCGGAGGCTGGTGCAGTATAGAAAACTGATAGCGATGGGCTTGCATAATGCGATCCCTAAGGCTATCAATTGGTCGATGCTATATGACATCAGGGCAGTGAATGAGGGGGACCGGTGGGCCGTACCCTAGCAGACCCACTGGTTAAAATGGAGCTAGGGGAAGGTAAAAAGGAATTGGATTTTTTGATTGATACAGGAGCAACATTTTCGGTTTTAAATCAAGAATTGGTACCTAAGAGTGATGAATTTGTACAAGTTGTGGGAGCAACAGGCCAACCAGAAAAAGCTTACTTTTTGAGACCTATCAAATACAAAATTGGGAAACAAATGGGGATTCACCAGTTTCTGTATTTGCCAAATTCACCAAAGCCTCTATTAGGAAGAGACTTACTGGAGAACTTGGGAGCCGTAATAAAATTCAACAAAGACAAATTGGAATTTCAAGTAAGGGAAGAGCAACTGATTACAGCCCTAAGCCTAACAATCAGCTGTATAGAACCGAAGCCTGAAAGTCACAATATTGAGCGTATCCTGAGTGAAACATATCCATTAGTATGGGCTACTGATATACCTGGGAAATCACAACAAGCAACACCTATCATTATTGAACTTATACCTGGAGCGAGGCCGGTAGTTAGGAAACAATACCCACTGAGGTTAGAAGATAGAAAGGGAATTGAGCCCATAATCACAAGGTTTTTAGAATTAGGGTTATTGATAGAATGTGAATCAGATTTTAACACCCCAATCCTGCCAGTAAAGAAACCTAATGGAGCTTATAGATTAGTCCAAGACCTGAGGGCAGTAAATGAGATAACCAAGACACTACATCCGGTAGTTGCTAACCCTTACACACTCTTAACTAAATTAAAAGATAATTTGACATGGTTCACAGTGTTAGATTTAAAAGACGCATTCTTCTGCCTTCCTTTAGCTCCAGAGAGCCAAAAGATCTTTGCATTTGAATGGGAATCTGTAGATAGGGGAAGAAAAACCCAACTCACCTGGACGGTATTACCACAAGGATACAAAAACAGCCCTACAATTTTTGGGAATCAACTAGCCAAAGAACTAGAACAGTGGGAAAGGCCGCTGGGAGATGGTACTCTTTTGCAATATGTAGATGACCTCCTAATAGCAACAGAAACAGAAGAAGAATGCATTGAATGGACTATTTCCCTGTTAAACTTTCTGGGTTTAAGTGGATATCGAGTTTCTCAACAGAAAGCACAGCTGGTACAAGAAGAAGTGGTGTATCTGGGATATGAAGTTTCCAGAGGACAGCGATCCCTGGGAGCAGCCAGGAAAGAAGCCATCTGCCAAATGTCTAAACCAGAGACGGTAAGAGATTTGCGCGCCTTCCTGGGGATGACCGGTTGGTGTCGGCTATGGATCTATCAATACGGGATACTCGCCAAACCACTCTATGACTTACTAAAGGAAAGTAAGGGTGTTCTAGTTTGGACTCCCGAGGCAAAGGGAGCCTATAAGAGACTGAAACAGGAACTCATGAGAGCACCAGCCTTGGGTCTTCCAGACGTGACAAAACCATTCTGGCTGTTTTCTCATGAGCGACAAGGAATGGCCCTAGGAGTCCTAGCACAACAGTTAGGACCGCACAAAAGGGCTGTGGCCTACTTCTCCAAACAGTTGGATGAAGTGAGTAAAGGATGGCCTGGCTGTCTAAGAGCAGTAGCCGCAGTGATAATCAACATTGAAGAAGCCAGAAAGCTCACGCTGGGCCAGAAAATGACTGTGTTAGTAGCTCACACTGTGTCTGCTGTGTTAGAGCAGAAAGGGAATCACTGGCTGTCACCTTCCAGATTCCTAAAGTACCAAGCTATCTTGGCTGAGGCAGATGATGTTACTATCCAGGTAACTAACGTTGTGAACCCAGCTTCATTCCTAGAAGGGAAGACTTCAGCAGAACCCATCGAGCACGATTGCTTGGAAACAATCGAAGCCGTTTACTCCAGTCGCCCGGATCTCAAAGAAGAGCCATTCGAAGATGCAGATGACTGGTTCTCGGATGGTAGCAGCTTCGTAAAACAAGGAGTAAGAATGGCTGGTTATGCAGTAACTACCACAGAAGAGGTAATCGAGTCAAACCCTTTGCCTGCAGGGACCTCAGCCCAGAAGGCAGAATTGATAGCTCTGACTCGAGCTCTGAATTGGCAGAGAACATGCGAATAAATATTTGGACAGACTCTAAATATGCCTTTTCTGTTGTGCACGCTCATGGAGCCATCTGGAAAGAAAGAGGACTGTTGACTACTCAAGGGAAAACAGTCAAACATGCAGAGGAAATCCTACGATTGCTAGAAGCAGTCCAACTCCCAGCACAAGTGGCCATAATGCATTGTAAAGGACACCTAAAAGGTAACACTACTCCAGAAGTTGGGAATAGAAAGGCAGATGCAGAAGCTAAATTAGCTGCTGCAAGGACCGGAGAGGTAAATATAACAGCTCTAATACCAGGAGAGCTGGATGTAAACCTCCAACCAAATTATCAGGAATCAGATCATAGATGGATTCAAAGGAATAAAGGTAAACTGTTAGACAGTGGATGGGGACAATTGGAGACAGGACAGTTGATAATACCAGGGAACCTAATGTGGCAGATTGTAAAGACGGAGCATGAAAAGGCCCATTGGGGTCTAGATCCGCTTTACCAATATTTGCAAGCCAGGATAGCAGGACCGAAATTATTTACTACCGTAAAGCACGTTACATCCCAGTGCGAGCGGTGTCTGAAAAACAACCCAAATACGGGAACCAAGGTACACCAAGGAGCCATAAATCGAGGTAAATTCCCAGGTGAAGTATGGCAAATTGATTTTTCTGAACTCCCAAGAAAAGGGGGGTTTCGGTATTTGTTGGTATTAACTGATACATTTTCTGGGTGGCCTGAAGCATTCCCTTGTAGGACAAATAAGGAAAGGGAAGTAACTAAAGTACTGTTGAATGAAATTATTCCACGGTTTGGGGTACCGAAGAGCATTTCTTCGGATAGGGGTACACATTTCTGTGCAAAAGTGGTGAGAGCAATAAGCAAAGCATTACAAATCAAATGGCAATTACACACGCCTTACCGTCCACAGGCCAGTGGGCAGGTGGAAAAGATGAATCATCTCATCAAACAGCAAATTGCCAAAATATGCCAGGAGACTAATTTGCAGTGGTATCAAGCTTTGCCTATTGCTCTGCTTAGGCTGAGAGTCAAACCAAGATCAAAAGAAAAGTTAAGCCCATTTGAAACTTTGTATGGTAGACCTTATGCTATGCAAATTGTAAATGGGGACGCTATAGACCAAATCGGTAACCAGTACATTTATGATTATGTAATTACGGTGGGGAAACAGTTCGATAAGAATGCTGCTGTGGTGATAGAGCACCAACCTAAACAACCTGATTGCAAATTGCATCCGTTTAATCCCGGTGATTGGGTGTATGTTAAGAATCTTTTAGGAAAACCCCTACAAGAGAAGTGGGAGGGACCTTTCCAAGTGCTGCTGACTACCTTCACCGCGATTCGGATCAAGGAGCGACCCACGTGGATCCATTACTCACGGGTCAAGAAGGCTCCGGAGAATAAACAAGAGGAACAGACATCATGATCCTGACTCCACCTCAGACCTTCACAACCCTGATCATTGGACTCTCGATAAGTATAGTTCTTCCCCAAGACTCTGCCCCAATAGACCCATGGTCTAATGCACACCAGTGTATCCACCCGGAGTTGGAAACGGAACCGAAGGGACCCTATTTTGAGGTTTATGCCTTACGTAACAATCAGCCATACGCGAGTAAAGTGTGGAATCAGCCCGCCATGGTAGCATATAAGGGAGACCTAATCCAAATTGGGTGTCGAGAGCTTGACCCAGTAGAAGGAAAAACAAGGCGGCTAGTATTAACAATTCAACCCTTGATGGCAGCCTCTGAACATAACCTAATTACTTTTAGTCCAGTGAAAATGGGCAAGCCCACCGTCTGGATTCAGCAAAAGGACCCAAATGATTTGGGCTATGGTACGAGCGTATCAGCGCCCTATAGGATTAGAATTTGACGAAAGAATTCGTAAGTTATAAGAAAAGGGGGGAATGAAGCCATTTATTATATTGAACAATAGTTTTTGAGAAATAAAAGAATTAAAAGACACTTAAAAGTATATCAAGGGAATCGCAGAAGTTAATAAATAGCCTAAAATACACTGTTAGGGAGCCCTAACTTTGATCAGATATCTAGATAAGTTAACCAAAAAAACACTCACAGAAGAAACTTTGGAATTAGAATATTTGAAGAGGAAACATTGGAATTAGAATATTTGAAGAGAAAAGCAGAAATGGAAGCCAATAAGTTAAAGTGACCTGCCAAGCCGTTAGAATCAAGCCAACTACAACAGTAACTTCTGCCAAGCCATGGAAAGACATGCCAAGAATAACAGGAAACTGCCCAAATTAGGAAAAGCTTAAAATTTAACTAAGGAAGACCAAGAATTCCCGGAAGACTCCGCCTGTAATATGCATGTAATAATGATGTAATCCTTCTTCAAAATTGTATAAAAACCTGCTTTTGCTGTACATAATTCAGAAATCCATTTAGCGATTTCTCCAACGCGTTGCTAATAAATACCTCCTGCCTATAGACCTCAAAACCAGTCTCTGGGCAGCTTATTATCGCCTTTTGGGGCAAAATTCGGCATCATAGGGAATCCTTGTAGTATAGGTTTTGAGCATGCCAACTGCATTCCATGCAGGAAGTAGCAACTGCATTTCACCCTATAATTCCCATACCATTATAACCTCTGTTAGGATGTGAATATAACTTCCCAGTTTCCTCTAATTTTACCCCCAGCCATCTTTCCACAGTCAGAATGTGTTGCGGTGTGATGTCATGGTTTGCCTCAGATAACCCCAGGTTCTCCCTGATAATTCCCTGCCATGTGTGTCAGTCATCTCTCCTTCCCCCTCCCCTGCCCCCTGCCGAGTACTGTCTGTCAATCCTGGCATTCCAGAAGGGTGTCAAGTGATTGGCAGAATTCAAAAGATGCCCTCTACCCCTGGGGGGACATTGGGCCATCCAGGTGTCCTTTGTCCCTTAACTCCTCCTATCATGTACCTGGTTGGTGGGATTCCTACTCCTTCCCTCCCCCTCTCCCCCAGGTAAAAGGGCGAGCAAACCACGTGGTCGAGAGTTCTGTTGGAGCTGTTGCTGGATTCAGAGGCCTGTGGGCCAGAATAAAGCTCTGGATCAAAACCCTCCATCAGAACCGACTCCTTTGCTTCACCATTGCCTTAAAGCTTCTCCGCCAAAGGTAAACCTGAGGACAACCTGAGCTCCTGCAAGCCTGGACTTGTCTCCCAGCACCCAGCTGCAGCATCCAGCTAGCCAAAAAGTGTGTCTGGGGTAAAACACCACAGCTGCTGCTATTTGGTTCAGCAGGAAGGGCCAGACAAGCTCAGGCACATCCCGTCCTGCTATATTGGTAATTATTCCAATAAGAATGCATTGCTTCTGAGCTTGGAGGACGTGATCCTTGAATATCAACCAGCTTTTTTTGGGTTTGTCTTTCCTTCAAGGCTTAATACTGTCATGATACGGTGAGAGAAATGTGACACACCATATGCGATGAATAGCAAATCCCGAAGTTTATTGAAACCCCACACATATTTATATTGGTGTTAATGAAGCTTATACATATTGCAAAAGCTGAGCTCATTATTGGTTAAAGCACACTTAGATCAACCACACCTACTTCTATCTTCTAACAATTATTTTGCTTCTATGTTTGCATTCTTCTAACTTTTCTACCTAAGAAAACTACATTTTCTGGCAAGCGATTTTCTCCCCCGTCTTCCCGTTTCAGAGAAGGTCACTGTGACCTTTGTCAGTGATTGGACACTGGTTGCTCAGTTCCCAGCTTGTTTCCCCTATCCTTATCCATTGGTATCACATCGAAATGTCCTTTCTCAGCTAACCAATTATCCAAAAAGCTCTCTACATCTCCCCTGTTTTTCTGTTGAACAAGCATGGTTTGATTAAATGTGGTAGTTATCATCTTTTGCACCATATTCTGCAAGCATATACAAAAACAAGGCAAGACTAATACTAACAGCAAAGCTACAATAGCTACTACAATGCTAATCTTAACAATAGAACGTAACCATGATCCTAAGTTTAAGGATTTGAGCCATCCATCAATACCAAGGCCTGATTCCACCTGTAAGTTCCCAGTTAACCTCCGTAACTCAGAGAGCTGTGAGTGTACAGATTGTGCATGATCAGAGAGATTCATGCAACACATGCCCTCAAATTCATCACATCCATGGCCTTGTGCAAGTAAGAGAAAATCAATTGCAGCTCTATTTTGAAGCGTCGCATGGCGAATAGAATCTACATCAAGCAAAAGACTGGAAATTGCTAAAGAAGTTGCATTTGTTTGTTTAGCAAGCCAACACCCTAACTTATTTAAAATAGCATGAGCACCTGCTGCTGATACCCCTGGAGCTAAGAAAGATGCTGCGATTATGGCCGCTGGGGACCAAAACTTTACATCATCCCGGCATTCGGCTGCAAATGCATGAGCCATTCGCCTGCCTCTACGATGGCGGCGGCTCATGTTTAGTATCATGGACATGTTAGGTGTAAGTAGAGACAGTCGTCCAAGTGTACATGGTCCCCCGTGCAGCATTGACGGGATACCGGCCCAAGCACGGTCTCCACATATTAGGAAATATCCTGCTGGAAATTGAATAGGGTCATTGGATGAGACTGACACTCTCTTCGTTGTATAATTGCACCAGGCCGATGCATTCCGGTAGACAGCCATGCTAGAAGTCACAACATTAGAGTGGTTCTTGACTGACAGCAGGCTTCTATGGTTAAAATGAATGCATGCATCTGCCATCACTGACCCTAACAACTCTAACTCTTGGGGCTCCTGTGGTGCTAGAGGAAAGCGGGAAATCCATTGATCCCAATTGTCCACACTCATCCTAGCATTGCTGGCCTTGCAAGTTGGCACATGTAAAGGGCACAGCCAGGGATCTGCTGGTAATCCAACCAAACAAGTTGTGAAAGGATTGCCAGGAGAAGACAGTGACAGGCAAATGGTCTCCTGTTTAGTTAGGTTTGCCAGGGTGACCCATATGTTAGTTTTGGGCTGAGGAGGGGCCCATGCCTGATGGTCTACACTGTCCCCAAAAGAAGCAAAAATTAAGAAGGCAACAACATAAAGTTTCCATCCCACCTTGATTTTCTCAGGCACCCTTTTGGGCCACTCGGCCATCATGCCTGTCACAAATTCTTAAGAACATCTCTTTCTCCTTAGCTTCAGCCCCTTTAAGCTTTTCAGACAATCCTCCCACACTTGGTTGGGATCCTGACCCACCAAAATAGGACCTATCATGTTCGCCTGTGCCAGAGGAATATTTCTACCACACTTAGTCTGCAAAATACAGGACCGAGATATCCCCAGAATACGTCTGACTAAATGTTGTATTTCCCACCTAAACCACGCGAGAATCTTCTGTTCTGGGGACTCATACAATTGTAACCCTTGGAAACCAGGCAGTCCTGTGAACGATGTAAGATCCCTCTGCCAAGAGTTAAACCGCCAATAGAAGCCACACCTTTCACACCACAACTCAGGTAATCGAGTTTGGTGCACCCACTTAGTCTCCTGACAACCTCCACAAAAAAGCAGTACCCATGCAGTACAACGTCTATCTTGACACTTAATACAAGCTAAATTCCTAGGCCCCTCAAATTCCAACTCAGAAAGCATCGAATACAAGCTTAATATGTTATCAAGAGATTTGCACCGATCAACTGCTCGATCGATGGCAGCATCACACTGTCCTTTCAGTTTGAGAAGTATCGGTCGAAGGATGATCAGCAGCTTCGTCTCCACCCGCTGACGATCCCCTTCGCTCAGCCGGTCGAGATGTTCCATCAAACACAGCTGCTCGGGTCCACTTAGCAGGTACCCACAAAGGTCCTGTAGGAGTAGAAACACAAAGATATCCGCGGCCCCAATATAACACCTTAGCAGGACCTTGCCATTGTCCTGTTTTGGGATCCCTGTATTTCACCCATACATCTTTCTTTACACCACCTGTTTCATGTACGTAGTGACGAATCACAGCAGGAACCTTATTTTCCCCAAAAACACACAGGTGGTTCAAGACAAACAAGCACTTTAACAATCTTTCTTGTGGCTCTCTGGTATCCCTATATTTGCTCAGATATCTTTTCAAGGTACCATTTGCTCTCTCAACAATCGCTTGTCCTGTAGGAGAATTGGGGATGCCTGTTATGTGCTCTATTCCCCACGTTTGCAGAAACTGCTTTATTCTTTTGCTACAGTAAGCAGGCCCATTATCTGTCTTGATGCACTGTGGCACTCCCATTACTGCAAAACAACTGCTGAGATGTCTCTCTACCTGCCCTGCTTTTTCACCAGTCTGTGCTGTGGCCCCTATAAAATGACTGTAAGTGTCTATGGTAACATGTACATACTTCAACCTCCCAAACTCTGCCACATGTGTGACATCCATCTGCCAGGCCTCATTTGTGCTCAGCCCTCTCGGGTTAACTCCCAGTCCTAGACCACAGCCTCCATTATGATGACTACATATAGGACAGGCTTTGACTATTGCCCGTGCCTCCTCCATAGATATCTGAAATTCTCTGTGAAGGCCCTTTGCATTCTGGTGGAACATGGAGTGTGCTTCCCTGGCTATGGTTTGTTTGGGAATCGGAGTTGCTTGTGTGATTGAGACTAATTTATCTGCTCGCATGTTACCTTCTCCCAGACCAATATCCCATTTGTGACTTCTGATATGGATAACACAAAAAGAATGCTTTCTTAGCTTAATTGCTCTCTGAAGTTGCATAAACAGTTCATGTAACCTCCTGTTCTGAACCTCTATAAAATTATAGAGGCATCCTCTATTCGCTCACACACGCCTGCAACATACAAAGAATCTGTTACAATGTTAAGAGGTCCAGAGAAATGCATCATGGCCCATACAACAGCCAATAGCTCCATCGTTTATAAAGTGTCCACCTCAGTAGCTCGGAGTATGTGATGATGCCATTGTCCCTTTTCTCGCCAGGTCACTGCAGCAGTTTTGGATTTTCTTCCTGCATCAGTGTAGGCAGTTATAGCATCCGATAAGGGCTTTAGTGATCTTTTTGGGCATTGAATCCAACCCCATTGTCCTATCACGACCCTTTTTGAGCAGATCAGCTAAAATCTCAATTTTCTGAAGAAGGGTTTTATGTTGTTGAAGTGGAGGAGATATCCATTCCAAGGCCCATATCTCCCCCGTTTTTCTGTTATGCTGAGTAAGTGCACCCAGCAAAAATTTTGGTCCACACCAAACCGTCAACTGTATAGGAAGATCGAGATCACGTCTGCGAACACTGCCTTGTGTAACACAGTCCAATATCTGCTGCAGTGTCTCAAGGATGAAGAGCAATAGTAAAGAAGCAGTCCTTCAGATCAATAATCAAAAGTGGCCAGTCTTTTGGCAACATAGTCGGGTTAGGTAAAACAAATAATCCCATCATTGTAGCTGAGGAACGTCCTAAAAGCAAAGCTCCCATAGGTAATCCATCAATAATGAGCGGTCCTTTTACCCCAGTTGGAACCATTTCCGGGTGAATAGACAGCAGGGTTACTGGCCGCTGCTGCTTGTGTCCGGGCGCGGGGAGCTGGTGGCCAGGAAGCAGAACCGCGCCGGGCAGCCGCGGGGCGGGCGGACTCACCGGAGCCCGCTTCCCCACGGGGGTTGGGAGGCCCGTCCTGCTGCCCCCCCCTCGGCTCGGGGGCGGGGCGGCTGCGGAGCGGAGTGGGACGGGAGGCGGCCGCGCTGCAGCTGTTAAGTCGCCCAGGGCCGGGGCCGGCACGAGCCCCTCCGGCGGGGCGGCTGCGGGCTGTGCGCTGCGGCGGGGAGGCAGAGGGCGCGGGTCCGGAGCGGGAGGAGGCGGAGGAGGTGTAGGGTTTAACACCGGGACAGGCGGCGCGGACGGCACGGCTGGAGTATGCGCGGGGGGGGAGCTGCTGCCCGAAGCAGGAGCCGATAGCTGCAGGGAGCTGCTGTTTAGAGCAGGAGCTTGTATCGGCGGGGAGCCAAACCAGTCTCCGTAACTCCTGTTTCTTTCATGGGCTGCACTAGTCTGCTGGGCAGCTCTTTCCTCTGCCTGGTATTTCAAGAATTCAGCATGCACGACACGCCATAAATTTCCCAACTTTCTCGCGGTCTTATCATCATCTATGACTGCCTGCCACAACTTCTCCCCAAATATACGCCACTCCGACAATTCATGCACCATGTGCGGATTACGAAAAAGCCCCTGTGCACACCCATAAGCTAACAACCCAGGGAGCTCTTTCTGTAAATCTATACCCTTAACCTGACGCCTTCGTAAAAAGTCAGTAAATAAATCATATGCTGCTTGCCTGTCTTTATCCATGTTAACGATAATAGCGTGCTTCTTGCAGCCCTTTTCCAGCTCCGGCAGCACGTATCAGCCGGGCCCTGCTATCAGGTCACCCGGGGCCGGCACCATCCCTTTTTCAGCGGTGCTTATTGCCGTCCTCGGCTGCAGATAGGACCTGAACCCCTCTCACGCCGCCGACCGTGGCTAGTCCCGAAGAAGAACGTCCGGGGTCACCATTTGTCGTGATACGGCGGGAGAAATGCGACACACCATATGCGATGAATAGCAAATCCCGAAGTTTATTGAAACCCCACACATATTTATATTGGTGTTAATGAAGCTTATACATATTGCAAAAGCTGAGCTCATTATTGGTTAAAGCACACTTAGATCAACCACACCTACTTCTATCTTCTAACAATTATTTTGCTTCTATGTTTGCATTCTTCTAACTTTTCTACCTAAGATAACTACATTTTCTGGCAAGCGATTTTCTCCCCCGTCTTCCCGTTTCAGAGAAGGTCACTGTGACCTTTGTCAGTGATTGGACACTGGTTGCTCAGTTCCCAGCTTGTTTCCCCTATCCTTATCCATTGGTATCACATCGAAATGTCCTTTCTCAGCTAACCAATTATCCAAAAAGCTCTCTACATAATACCATGGTACTCTACCAAACAGATCCCTGAAAGGCCAAAGCCTGCTTTCCTGAAGTCCAAGATAATGAGCTTGCTGTGTGCCCTCCTCACTGCCATAAGGATCTCAAACTACACAGTTTCATGGTCACTGCAGCCCAGGCTGCCCTTGGGCTTCACGCTCCCCACTATCCCCTCCAAGATCCATCATAGCACCTTTCCTTGTTGGCTTCTCTGTCACTTGGAGAAGGAAGTTATCATCAATGCATTCTAGGTTGCTTAGCTACTACTGTGTTGTCCCTCCAACAGATATTGAGGTGGTCAAAGTCCTCCATGAGGACTGGGGCTTGTGAGCATGAGGCCACTCTTATCTATCTATAGAGGGCCTCATCAGCTCAGTCTTCCTGTCCCGTAGCACACACCCCCACTAAAATGTCACCTTTTTCCTCCCTTTAATCCTAAGAGCTTGATCAGTTCCTTATTCCCCCTCCCTTCTATGTGTGTTTTTTAACCCTTCTCTGTGTGTCATTGAGGAAGTTTCTGGATGTTTGTTGTGGGCTGTAGGTTCACTGCAGACTGCTTGGAACCAGCTATCCAGCTCCTTCTCTGCCTCCCTGAAACTACACAGTCTTCTCACTGCCTCCTATAGCTCAGTCGCTGCAGGAGGTCTTCCACCTGGACACACCTTTTGCAGGTAGTTCTGCTGCCTGTCCATGCACCAGGAGAAAGGTCTAGGTGTTTCCTGCAGTCTAAGGTCTGCACAGCAGCCTGTCCCTTCATCAGGCCACTGCCAGGGTAGATGGTACACACCACCAGGTGGGAGCTACAACCTTTGCTCTCAGATGAGTACCCAGTGTATGGAAAATCACACTATGAAAAGCCAGTGTCCATAAAGGAGAAAAAGGAGTCCTTCAACTTTATTTGAATAAAGGGAGAGAGTCCACCGGGGCACATGTCTGCAGGGTTTTCTCTCTCCACACTAGCCTGAACTTCTGAACTTTGGGGTAAAATGACAGGTTCAAGGCAGGATATGTGGTAGGCAGTTCGGGAGGGTTGTACCTTCCTAGTACCTCAGCCAATGGGGAAAGGAAGAGGGCAACATGTGGCCAGGAGTTTATGATAAAAGGAGGCTGAGCCCTCTGGAACCTGGAGACAGAAAATCCCTGTGGGTGTGTGCCCTGGTGGACCCTCTCCCTTTATTCTAATAAAGTGGCAGGACTCCTCTGTCTCCTTTTTGTACATAAACCTCTGGCATTTGTGGATTTTCCTGAAAACTGGGGGCTTTGCATTAGGGATCTTTCCACCGTCTGAGTCTGGCGTATGGCAACATGAGCTGGAGGCGCACCTCACCCAGTTTTGGTGATCAGCTCCCTTTGGCGCTGGCTGGCACTGGGCGATTGATTGGGTTCCAAAGACCATCCAGGAGACAGATGAGAGATGGACCGGGGGGGTTGTGAAGAGTCCACAGGATATGTATGCCCAAAGGGGGCAGTAAGGGAAAGTTAAGAAAGGGTCTCAGCAAATCTCACTGGTCAATACAACTTTGGGGAACAAAACACGGCAGGACACCCAGGGTGGGCAGCAAAGGAAAGTAAAAAATGGTCTCAACTACAGGGATGATGATCCAAAAATACCTCTTAAGGGTCCTTTGGGAGAATGTTGAGATGGTTTGCACATTCTCCAAGAGGTAGTTAAGGACATGGACGACCAGAGGGGGCAGTAAGGGGAAAGGGGACAATAAGAGGCAGCAAGAAAGGGTCTCAGCAACTGTTATAGATGAGTAATGCAATGGTTGGCTCTCACAATTAAGGGATGAATATTATGGGTATGTTAAGAGAAGTTTTATTGATGTATAGTTATGTTATTGTGATATATTCTCCCATAGTCCTCTTTCCCCTCCCCTTTTATTGTTGTCACAGGATGGCCTTGGTAGTCGGGGCATTTGGGGGAGGGCAGGCTTGATACTAGGAGGCACAGCATGGCAACACCTGAACTCTAATCAAGTTGCAAGAAAGTAGTCTTCACCAATGGACAGCGACGAAGAGTTAACTGACAGACTTTGGGAGGGGCTAGGGTTGCCTGATGCAACACCAAAGGTATAAAAAGTAGAGCAGCCGTTTTGCAGGTGAGCCCATGGCAGTTTAGTTCCATGTTCCCAGAGCTGTAATTTTTCCTTGTTCAGTCTTTTGTTGTATTTTGTTAAGGTTTAATAAACCTTTGAAATTTGAAAAGTGAGTGTCGTTTCTCACAAATGGGAACTCGTCTGAAATAAACACCTCGTCTCTGTGGCCCTAGGAGATTTTGAAAGAGAAGTGCATCCAGCCGCAAGTTCAGAGGCTCAATCGGCTTCTTCTGGGACCATTGGTGATCGCAGATCGACACCCCAGGGACAGTGGAAGACTGATTAACAAAAAAGCAGAGGGGGAAGGTGAGTACCCTCTTCATATTCACTTTGTACAGGGTAGCCCATAATCTGAGTGCATGAACCCAGCTTCAGGCAGTAGTGCACAAGATCCATACTGGAGTCCGTTGAAGATTAAGGACTGGATGGTTGGGCAGCTATATGGCAGGATGTGTAGTAAAGGACGTGGACAGCAGGACGCATGGGATAGAGGGATAGGAAAAAGTCGCAGCATGGGGTCACCGGCCGTGGGGCTGAATGCAGTTTGCACACAGTGCTGCTGAGGGTCAGAGGCTAGCTCGGTTATGCAGGGGTCTCGTAAACTGCAGGCAGGAGCCCATGTGGGGGGCTTTCGGCAGTTGTCCTAGAACACTGAAAGGTTCCCGGGTGTGGAGCTGGCACCAGCGGCGGGAGAACCGTCACTCAGGGGGGAGTGCGCTTGTATAGGAGGGTTCCGGGGCACAAGGCCAGCCCCGACAGCTGGAGAGCCGCTGCTTGGGGGAGCATTGCGCTTGTATCGGAAAGTTCCTGGATGCAGAGCCAGCACCAGCAGCAGCAGCAGAGACCAGAAACACTAGGCAGCGGGCAAGCAGAGACTGCAAACAGGGAGCTGTATGGGGTTTCTCGAGTGGGGACCACAGGGGGGCTGCATGGGCGGCAGCGACTGGCGGTGCTAGCAGTCAGAGACCAGCCCAGTTGTGCAGGGGTTTCCCAGACTACAAGTGGGAGAGTGCAAGGCGGTGATTATGACCCCAGCAGGGTAGGTCAGGGGAGAGAGGGAAAGCAAGAGGGAAACGAGGCATAGGCCTCACCCCCCCTCCCCCCCCCACTTTCTGGGGCTCCCTCCCGCGCAAGCAGATGTCTGAGAGCTTCCTGCTCCCAGAGTGAGCTGCTTAGGCAGAGCTCATCCTTGCCTGTAGTCCCAGCAGCTGGACAAGACCCTGGGAGATGCCACTGTGAGTCAAGATGGGAGGAGCCAGCATCGAAAATGGGCTGTGGAGCCAGGCAGAGATAACATCAGACCATTACAACAGAGACAGTGAGTCACAATCTCTCACTCATTCTCCTCACCAGGCTGTTTATTCACTTCTGCTTTCCTAGAGGAAAGATGGGGGGTTTTGCGTTTTTATCTTCTTTTCTTTTTCTTCTCCTGGCTGTTAGAAAGGCGGGCCTTTTGTAACGAAGAGCTGCTAAAAGGATAGGACTAAGAACCAGTAAAAATCCCCAAGGAGAGAGAAAAATGAGGGGATGCCCTTGGGCAGCTCCCCAAGGGAACTAGCCTGGTAAGAGTATGGCCCCAACACCAAGAGGGAGATTGGGTCCGGTCATGTGTGCTGGCTGTGGTGTAGGTCAGATAGGGAGGGAGTGGAGGTGTCAGGTTTTAAACATCCGTATAAAAAAACTGGGGAGCAGCCCCAGCACAGATCAAAGGGGGAATCTCTTACTGAACAACCCTTCTAGTTCTGGCCTCTCAGTCCTGAATCTCAAAGGAAAGCTACTCTGCACCCCACTCCGTCCAAACAGAAAATCCTAGACTCGAGAAAAACACTGGCTTAGAGTTTGCTTTGTTTTCCTCCTCCCTTTTGCTACATCCTGCTGCCTTCTCTCTCTCTGTGAACACTAATTTTTGATCAGGTGTAACACAAAACAGTTGTTCTCCACTCACATTTAATGCTAACAGGTACTACTTCTTCAAATTAAGAGAAGAGCTTATCTGTCAAAAGCTTAGCTATTTCTAATAAATTACTTTTCCCTCTTTCAGTTGGGGATAAAATCTTGACAAAAGGAAGGAAGAACTCTTTCAAGGTCACTGTCACCTCTTCCAGAGAGGCTTGGCACTTTCCTTACGGTGTGTGCCAGCACAGATTCTCTGTGCATTGTTTGTACTAGGAGGGAAATTTCTTGGTTGCCTTTTAGTTTCTTCATTAAAGGTGAATGACGGTAGGCAGAGCTGCAGATCTCAAAAGGCAATGTCAAAAATAGTTGTTGCTACAAGAGTTACTTGTGAGCCCCAGTCACACTGAAGATTAAGTACCTGATTGATATTAAGAATATTGCTTTATTTAGAAGTTTCCATTAGCAAATTTTTTAAGCATGTATATAGGCCTGAGCACCTCATGGAATTATTTTGTAAACTTGTCATAATGTTTTTATAACCTGTTATGAACATGTGGAATGTGTTATGGAGATTTGTTTACCAAAGGGTGGTTTCTTAATTAGCCAGTGGTGATGGTGTTTGGATTGGAGGACCAATCAATTCCACCTGTATCATAACTGTCTATGTGAAAAATGCCATTCACTTGTGTTAAAATTTTAGAAGTTTAACAGTAATAAAACAGTAATAAAATAGTAGTAAAAATTAGGGCAATAAAAATTTGGACAATCAATGTTAGGACAATAAAAGACAATAAAAAGCAAAGAATTACAGACAGTCGAGGTGCTTTTTGCACTCTGCCACAAAAGCCCGCTTTGCTAACAAAGGATTAACCCTTAAAAGCAATAGCCTGTTGCATATTCATATCTCATACATTATTCAAACATTCTTTTCAAACAAAGGGTGTTTTCTGCTTAATTTCTGCTCCCCTCCTCATCTTATAAATCAATTTCTTGGCTCCTTGAAGTCTGGGAGAAGTCTGGATTTTCCTGATAAGGAGGCAATAATTCTTTTCTTTGGATTTTGGTGTCCTGTTGCTGTTATCTCTATGCAAAGAATTTCTTGATTATCTTATCCATTCCTTGAGTTAGTTACAAAAAGTATCTTACATCACATAGTTTCTATTTAAAAATTATGTTATAGCCTAAAAACCATATTTACCACGCTACTTAAAAAGATTAATACAGCACTACTAAAAAAAAAATTCATACCGCATAACTTTCCAACATAGCACATATAGTATTCATTTTAATGTTTGCAAAGAGCCAATCATATAATATGCATTTTTCACAGTCTATAAGAGCAATGGGTTTCTTAATAAAGATTATTATTGATCAGCCTTCTGTGAATCATGGAGTCAATGCTAATTATTACCCGGCTGGGAGCCCATTACAACGACAATAACCTGTAGATTCCACAGCTCATGTTTAAAACAAAAAAGGCTTTTCAGGCCTTTTGTAATAGAATCTGTATAAGGATGGGAGCCAAGGTGGAGACTAGAGCACAAGGGGGTAGCCTGTAAATGCCTGTCTTTCTGTGTTTAGCCAGCCCCAACCTCCAGAATGACATACCTGTGCTGATGTGCAGTAACTGTTGCTGGGGCCACTTCCTCACCAGAGGGAGATAACCAATAAATTGTCTCCAAAAACAAGGTCTGTGTTCCTTGTGTTGCCTACAAAGACACCAGACCTATCTTAGGGTGTGTGGGGAAGAAAGTTAAAAAAGTGAATAGAATTTATAGTGGCATGTTGTAACTAATTGTAGGCATGATTAACTGATTAAGTGGTATAACAGATGGTAAAGAAAATTATATCACAATGTCCCACCCACCCATACTCTCCTCTCCTGTTCCCATCCCGACTGTGTCATGATCCCACAGAGAGAGACACCCGCAGGGGGTCAGGGTCAGGAAGGCTCTGGGAGAGTGCTGTGTATGTGGGTGCCACTGTGCACAGCTCTGTGTGCACACATAGGTGCTGAGGTGCATACGTGTGTCAATGTGCATGGCTGCATGCACAGGTGTTTTCTGATGTGCCCAGATGTGAGTGTACACGTCCTGCTGTGAAAAACAAGGTTCACTCTCCTGGTAAAATTTAAAAGTTTAATAAAAGACAATAGGATGCAAAAATAAAGCAAAGATTAATGGGCCAGTGCTTGGCATTCAGCCAAGAGCACACCTGCTATTTCGGACACACCCTTTACATATCTTTGCTATTGCATCAGCCTATTGCATATTTATAAACAATTATGCATACTTAAACTTTTCCTCAAACTAGTTTACATGTTCCAAGAACTGTTTTGCATGGCTGCTCCTCGGGTCTGCCTTTTTAGAGCATGCACATTTCTTGGCTGTGGTTTTAGTCCATTCTTATTATCACCTCCAGCTTGGGCTTTGGTCCATACTTTCTACAGATGGTAGGTGCTGATAGTTGGCATGTCAGCAGCAGGGGTCTTTATCATATGTTCATTGGATGTTATCCCAACCAAGCTGTCGGAACCCAGGATATTCCTCTGGCTACCCTGGAGGACTTGAGACACTGGCAGGGGTCTCAGAGACCTTGGCATGGAGTCAAAGACACCTATGCCTTCAATTTTAACCCATGGAAACAATTACCAACTTTGTGTGAAGAGTTACAAGCCACAAGGGTTTGAATAGAATGATAGTGAATTTATCACAGGGTGAAAATGTAGAATTTTGAGGTTTTAGAATGAGGGTTCAGGAGGCAAGATGGAGGAATCTAGGTGTTTTTTCTTTCTCCTTCTTCTTCTTCTTCTTCGCCTCCATTTTCTGCTGTGATGGTGGCACTTTTGGATTGGTTTAGAGTAGAGACAGACTGTCTAATATAGGTGATAGGTATTGGAAAATTATTGTAAATAAAGTACTCGTAGTTTTTAGTATAAAAAGATAACACCGCTGTTGTGTTGTGTCTGTATAAGTTGGACTGTTCTGTTCCCCCTATCATGTAATGGTTCTGCCCTGGTTCTCTCCTCCCTCCCTTGTGCTGCCAGTTATCCCAACTCCTCCCCAGTTGCCTTGGAGACTAATGTATCCTTTCTCAAATCCCTCCCCAGTGCCCTGTCCGTCACTCGGCACTCCCACCCTTCTCTCTAGAAACTTCCAGCTAGAGCGTCGAGTGATTGGTTCACGGGCCGGGGCCCCACCCTCAAGTTATCCCCATTGGTGTTCTCCCTAAGTCAATCTTTTGTATCCCACTCCCCTCTAAAACTCTATTCGCCAGAGGACCGACTCCTCCCCTGTCTCCCTCCTTCCTTATAAGCTGTTGCAACCTCCCACTTTTTCCCTTCAGCTGTCGGTTCCCCTGGGACCCAATAAACCTGGATTCACCACAGCTGGAGAGCGCTCTCTTTTTCTGCTGACTGTAGCCATAAGCCAAGCCATGTCCTACCACAAGGTAGCGCTGCTGTCATAGCACAGAGTGTTTGCCTTAGGTGCTGTCCCGAACCACGGAGATCGGGATAGTGCCCCCGTACTGCTAGCGGTGCTGGATAGCTAGCCGAGACGTCCGAGAAGGACAATCCTTCCCCAGCATGACCGCTTCACACCGCCCTGAGGGTGGTCAGTGTGCCTCAACCCGACCTGCTAGACAGACCTCGGTGGGTCAGAGAAAGACTGTTATAGATAAGAAAAAATAAACAACCTTGAGAACGAGAGCCAAGGAATCCCGTCTTCTTCTTCAGTCTCGGGGCTGGGAAAAAGAGACTTTCTAACACCTCGGGGTCATCTTGACACCAGACACCTCGTCATCAAGCAGGCAGTTCAATTACCACAAGCATAACTATAGCAGCTATTTCACTACTGTGTCTAAGTTTAGTTAACAGCAGAAATAAAAACTATATCTTTATAGTAAAGTTACTTTAACATTATACATATAGCATCCATTTTAATATTTGCAAAAAGCCAATATTATAATATGTATTTATAACAGTCGTCCCTCTTCTTTTTTATAAATCATTTGGCTTGAGCAATAATTCTTGCTTTCTAACTTTAATTATTCTCTCAATTTTTTCACAAGTCAATTTTACTTCTTCAGAGGGGTCTTCCATATAATTTTGCTTCTTTAACACCACGATCTTTTGTGCCATTCCAGATGTAGCCAATTTTGGGTCCATAGGCATTGTTACCACTTGCATGCCTTGGACTACGCTGGTGATTAGCTGAATAAAACAGGGGATCAAGCAAGGAAGAAATATCAAACCAGCTGTAGCACATAAAAGGAAGAAGCCTAACTTCTTCCACCATTCTATTCCCAATACGTTATCCCACCAGCTAGTTTTTAGCCTTGGTTCCCAATTTTGGACCGGTACATGGGCTATTTTTCTGATATTCTTGGCTATATCCAGGATGGCATACCCATTGTCATCTATTTTCAAACAACAATCTGATGTATTAAATTTTCCACAAACACCGCCTTCTTCAGCTAATAAATAGTCTAAAGCCAACCTATTCTGATACTCAGCCACTCTTGTTTGGGTTTGTTGCCTTGATATTAATTCTGTTGTCCGAGCAGTTTTATTTGTTATTATCTCTACAACTGCTTGGAGTCTTACAATACGATTCAACATATAAATTGGGGTTCGATATCCCCAACTCCCATCTTGTGCCCAGGTGGCTGGCCTGTATGTTTCCAATATGCATTCAGGAGGCCATTCCTCATCTCCCCATTTTTGAAGTCCTCCAATCAATTCCCTTTTATTTCTTTTTAGGTCCTCATAAACAGGTACTCCTAATTGATCTCCATCTGGTCCTGGTAAAAGAAAAAATCCTGGCTGTATGATTCCCAGAGTATAACTCCCTTTCCACCGAGAGGGGACTCTTGGGTATGCTCTTTTCCCACGTATCCAAAATAAACCATCTGGTGCTTTCCAATAATCATTTTTCTGTTGATTTATATTCTCCCAAAAATTTGATATTTCTGGGATCCCAAAATAAGGATTCTTGCCTGTATCATTACATTGGAAAAGTCTGATTTTTTTATTATATTTACAATTTTTTTCTTTTGTTTTTCTCTGAGTTCAATACAGAGTTGGTTCCTCTGGGATCCACCATGTAAGAGTTCCATTACTAACTTTATATCTCTTACGGGGAGTATTACCTACTTTGCTAAGAAAATTTTTCCCAGTGTGCCAGAGACATTCTTCTCCTATCACTGTTGAACTTAAAATCCACCCTTCTGGTTAGTTTTCCCCCATTATATTTGTCCAGTTCCACTTAAAGAGTTCAACCAGGCCTAATCTACTGCCTTTCCATGTCCATTCCTCTGTCATCAAAGCCCCTCCACAGACCCAACAGTTGGTTATGTTAAATTCCTTACTTATTCTTTCCCCAATTCCTCTAACAGGTTTTTCCCAAATCTTGAGATATCTATTTCTTTTTCTAATTGATGTTTAAGTTTTGTATACAAATCTTGATGTGGGGTTGATACAGAGTTAGATTGCTGTGCTGGCTTTGCTTTTTTGCTTACTAATTGTTCTTCTACCAAATCTTGGACCCTACCCCTAAGGGCAAATGTGAAACAAACCCATCTCTCACCTTTTGGACACTGACTTTCCAATCTATTACCACTTGTTCCTAAGTTTTCCGCAATCCAATATTTTTTCCCGTTCTGCATGCAGGTACATAATTTGGATGGGTTATAACAGTGACTGTTGACATGGGTGTGAGTAATAAAAAAGGAACCTTGGGGTTTTTTCAATGTAAAGCATTTGGTAGCATTTGTGACATGATTTTGCTGGTATACCGAAAGGGAAAAGACAAAAAATGAGTGACAGAAAAAGGAATAACAGAGGTCCACTATGGCTTATATCCCCCACTTCCCATGCCTATGGGGTTGCTACCCATAGCAGGTGTATATAATCTTCTTGGTGGCGAGTACAGAGGCCAACCCGGTCTTGCCCTCTATTTCCTCATCACTTCCTTTTTGCTAATTTCCAGGCAAATAGTTTTTGACACTCCTTAACTGTAGTTTCCCACCATTCCTCAGCTATCTCCCATTGAACAGGCACTAGTAATTCCCATCCACAAAGCAAAGTTATTATTTCAGTTGTTCTATCTGGATAGGGAATAGATTTGGTGCGTGACACTTCATGCAACAAGAGCGTTGATTTTGTGAACTATGATGGCAATTTTTTCCCCACAATTTAAACAATTACATTTAACCCAGCTACCATGTCCGGTATTGGGATGAATCAGACAGGGTATATGGTATGGTACTGATGGAAGTTGTACTTCCTCCTCTTCTTTGCTTAAGTCACAGGCTAAGGCCAGAATATGTGAACTCTCTGACTGAAACAGTCTTGATCCTCCTGTTTGGAGTGGAAGTATTCCTCCCCAAGAGGGATATCAGAGGCGTCTCAGAACTTATCCAGGTGGCACTTGAAACCACTGATATAAGCTTGACCTTATTTCCCAGTTAGGTATGATTCTTTGTACATTCCTTGGATCATTTGGGTCTTCCCAGTTCATTACCACCCAGTCCCCATTTAAGAATCAATTTGGTATCACCCAGATTAGATGGTATAGTCCACTCCTCAGGTTCCTTCACAGGTCCTTTAATTCTGCTGGCGTGGATCCACCCTCTTTCCCTGGTTCAGATTGCTGCCTCAGTCATCAGTAATACCTGAAAAGGACCTTCCCATTATGGAGTTAAAGATTGTTCTTTCCATGTTTTCACTAGTACCCATTCCCCTGGATGGATATTATGGATTTTAAATTCTAAAGGTGTGGTTTGAGGGATTATCCCTTTCAACTGCAAATTTTCAAGCGTTCTTGTAATTGTGTTGACTTATTTTCTAACACTCATTTCCCCTACTTCATACGTAGCAATTTCATGTTGGGTGGTCAGAAAGGATAATTCGAGCATCATCTCATAGGGTGACACTCCCAGGTCTGACCTGGGTTGTGTTCAGACCCTCAAAAGAACCAAAGGTAAACATTTTACCCACGACGTTTGGGTTTCAATCATTAATTTTGTTAAAGTTCTCTTTAAAGTCTGGTTCATTCTTTCTACCCAGCCCAAACTCTGTGTATGCCATGGGGTATGCAATTCCCATTTTATTCCCAAGGCTTGAGTTATTTACTGTAAGACTCTTGACGTTTAATGTGTTCCTCTATCTGAGTCTATTCTATTAACCATTCCATACTTGGGAATAATTTGTTCCAAAAGGGTTTTACATACCACATTAGCTGTAGCTCTGACAGTGGGAACATCTTCTACCCAATGAGTTAAATGGTTTATTACTACTAATAAAAACTTCTGCACTTGTGGAAGTTCAGTAAAGTCTACTTGGATACTTTGAAATGGTTGCAGAGCTAACTAGCATCCTCCTAATGTTGCTTTTCTCATTACCTTTTTATTTACCTTTTGGCAAGTTATACATTGCTCAGTTATTTGCTTTGCCAATCCAAAAATTCCAATGCACCCATAATTCCTTAGAAAGTGATCACAAAACCTGAGTACCCCAATGAGTTTTTTGATGAATGTCTTCTAATATTTTCCTAGTAAGTGGCTTACTAAGTAACTGCCTTCCATCAGGAAGTTTCCATTCCCTAGACTGATCTTGCTTTCCCCCTGTCTTACTTAATTCCTTTTCTTTCTGTTTCACTAAACTTTGGAACTTCCAATTCTTCCTTGTCTGGGGTCAAAATTAACATAACCCTTTTGGTCCCATTTTCTGCTGTATCTCTAGCCTCTTGATCTGCCAAATTATTCCCTCTCATTTCTGAGGTCATTGCCCTTTGGTGTCCTTTAACATGTACTACAGCTATTTCTTCAGGTAATTTTATTGCTTTTAAAACCTCTAAAATAAGTCCTTCATGCATCAATCCCTTTCCTTTTGAATTTAGTAACCCCCTTTCTTCCCAAATTTTTCCAAAGGTGTGTACTAACCCAAAAGCATACTTTGAATCAGTATATATGGTTCCTTTTCTTGTGTGCTAAATATTCCGGTGCTTGTTTTAGAGCATAAAATTCACAAGATTGAGCCAACCAATTTGAAGGTAATTTTCTTTTTTCAATGGTATGCACCATTTGCCCATCAACTAAGGTATATCCTGACATTCTTTTTCCTTGTAAGCATCTGGATGGACCATCAACATATATTCTTTCCCCTTCTGGGAGGGCTTGTTCTGCTAGATCTTCCCGAACTTTAGTTTGGTATTGGATAATTTCCAAACAATTATGTGTTAAGTTACTTTTTGGTTCTCCATATAAAAATTGTGCTGGATTCAAACTTTTGTTTACTTCTAGTGTCAAGTCATCACTGTCTATCAAAATTGCTTCATATTTTAACATTCTAGAGTCTGTCAACCATTTTTCAGCTTTTTGATTTAACACGTTTTGAACCGCATGAGGTGTACACACAATTAGTTTACTTCCAAAAGTAAGTTTATGGTTCTCCTCTACCAGAATAGCAGTAGCTGTTATAGCTTGAATACATACTGGCTAACCATGGCTCACTGGATCCAACAATTTTGATAAATAAGCTACTGGTCTCTTCACTCCTCCCCACTCCTGGACTATAACTCCATGAGCTACTCCACCTTCCACATTCATATACAGATGAAAGGGCTTTTCTAATGAGGGTAAGCTCAAAGCTGGTACCAAGGCTAGTTTCAACTTCAGTTCTTCTAATATATTATCATCTTTCCTGGTCCACTTTATATCGTCTCCCTCTGTCCATTTTTCATATAAAAATTTTACTGCCTGCATATACCCTTCAATCCATAGTCTACAATATCCCAATAATCCGAGCAGCCTTCTAACTTCCTTCTTTGTAGAGGGAGGGGCAAGAGATAAAATCCCTGCAATCCTCTCAGGATTTAGCTTTCGGCTACCTTTGCTTATTAAGTGGCCAAGATATTTTACTTCGGATTCCATAAATTGTAGTTTCCCTTTTGATACTCTTAATCCTTTTTCCCCAAGAAAATTCAAAAGTTTTATAGTAGCCTCTCCAACTTCAGCTTCCCCTGATAATAAAAGATCATCCACATATTAGGTAATTTGTATTCCAGGAGGAGTGGGGAAAGTTTGTAATATTTCTTCTAAAGCTTGTCTAAATAGGTTTGAAGACTCAGTGAATTCCTGTGGTAATTTTGTCCATCTTAGTTGCTGCTTTCTGCCAGTATTCGGATCCTCCCATTCAAAGGTGAAAATATTTCAGCTTTCCCCTGCTAATGGGCAAGCCCAAAAAGCATCTTTAAGATCCACTACACTAAACCACTGATGCTTAAGTAGGACTTAAAAGAGTATAGGGATTGGGTACCACTGGCTAACGGGACCCATGTTAACTTATGGAGTATTGTTTTAAAGATGAGTCGTTCAAAGGTAAAGGTTCTTATTATTTATCTCTAAATTTTTTTTTTTTTTTTGAGAATAGAGGTCTTCTCTCCCTGGGAGTATAGGGTTTTCATCACTCCTCTCTCTCTGTTAAAACTTCTCATAAGTCATAACTACTTTATTATCTGCTTATTTTGGTATGGAGGCTTTTGCTTGATATTAATTTGAGCTCTTCATCTTCCCATGTTTTCATGTGTTATAGGGAAACAGAGTCTGATGTATCAATTACATCTTTCTCCATAGCTTTACAAGAGGATTTCAGTCCCAAGATTAAGGCATCTCCTCATCCTTCCTATCTGGGACTTGACTTCTCCTTCACTGATTTCGGTGTCTTCATGTTGCTCCTCTACATTGTTTGTATTTTGTTCTTTTCTCTCACTTGAGGGAGAATTGAAGTACTGAAAGAGTTAACATCTCGCCTGGGGCCTGCAGATGGTTCCCTGGCCAGGCTGGGTAGATTGCAGCGGGAATTTCAGCTGGGGCTGTGTTAGGATTGGCTGCATGGCTGGTCTTTGGTTTTTGCTGTGTTCAATTCCAGCCACAGGGCCACTCTGCATGGGCTGTAAGGCCGCCTCTGGTCTCAGCTGCATGATCTTGTGTGGCCACCATGCTGGGGGGAGGGGACCTGGCAGTAAGATATTAACAGCTGCAGTCTAGCCCTGCTTTGGCCAGGGCCCCGCAGCCTCCCTGCCCCCTGCCTGGCTGCTGCTGGGGCCCAGCCCAGCCCAGCCAGGAAGGGGCCCGGTGAGCTCCCCGGAAAGGGGCCCAGCCCCGTGGCAGAGCCTGCCCATCCCGGCCCAGATGAGACAGGGACCGGGCCAGGTCTTGTTACCTGTTCCCAGGCCAGAAGGAAAAGAGGAAGTTCCCAGGTTTCTTTCTTCTTTAACATGTGTTTTTCACAGAGGCGTGTACAGCTTTCCAGTGGCTGAAAGCTGTGCATCACTTCCGCAAGTGCCTCCCATGCAAAACCACCACAAGACTTTAGCAAAACATAAAACGTGAAAAGGCTTTTGTGTAACTAAGAAAAACAGTGCAAGATCACCCACTGACTGACCCATCCAAGTGATAACAGTGACACAAGAAAGAGCACCAGAGGAGACTGGGGAAGAGCTCATTAACTCCTCTTATCAGAAAAGGTGTGAAACAACAGGGATGAAATCACGGGAAGGAATAAAATTTATTGACTTGATCTCAGAACGTCATACAGATAAGTCAGGATGGGAAACCTAAACACGAAGAGCCCCTGCAACATCAAAAGCTCTTGGCAATGTCTGAATAATGTATTAGCTAATGAATATGCATGTAACCCCAGCAATGTAAACGTATATAGAGAATATGATTTTAAGTTTTTTAGTGTGCTCTTTGGCCATTTGTCAAAAGCACCCCAGTGCTGGAAATATTGTCCTTCTTTTATCCTATTATTAAACTTGCAAAAATTCTAAGGAGTGAACTCTGTTTTTCACAATTTGTAGGTTCCACCGAGATACACCTTGAGTCTCCGTGGCTCCAGGGTTCCTGGGTGGGAGGTTCACAGCTTAAAATTACAATGGCCCACCTGGGCTTTTCCTGCTGCTACAGGAGACCGCAGGTTAACCCTCGGTCTGTAGGATAAAAAGGACAAAAAAGACAAAGGGGAGTAAACCTCCCTAAGAAACCGTGGCAACTCCTAAAACCGATACATGAAAAACCTAGATGGGTGAGCATAGCATATCGCAAAAAGGGGATTGCAAAAAATCCGGGAGTGTGTGTGCGTGTGTGAGACGTGGACGAGACAGTCCCCGATCTGCAAAGTGAGTGTGGAGTCTTCCTAACTGCTTTTCCGTTTCTCCATGAGGGGCCTGACCCGTCACGAGGAAACGCAAATGTTGGAGACTGAGTGATAGCCTGGAATGGGGAAGGATTAGCTACCTTGGGGTTAAAACAGGGATTAAGGAAACAATGGGGACTAGAATTGCCTTTAATTTCAACAGCAGGAATCCTAATTCCGAGATACTACTGTGCTTGACCCATATCTGACTGCCTGTAGGAATCTTGGCTATGTTGAGGGTTGGGTTGGTACAAAGTCTGCAAAAAAATGAAATGCAGAAAATCTGAAACCCCAATATACCCTTGAGGCATGAATGGTTAGGCTGATGGAAGTGTTAAACTGTTGAGCCCAACACACTGAGGAAGCTGATTAGGTCCACTTGATAGCAAAGCAAAAAGTGAAAGCGTTGTAGAGGGGCCTTTTAATTTTTTGTCTATGTGTTGTTACATGGCTGGGATTTTATAAGTATTTGGGTGGTGAGAGAAAGGGTTTAACTTTGGGAAATCTTTGAGGGGTTTAAGACGATTTTTGGGAAGTAGGGCATTGTGTTAACTAATAAGCATTTGTAAAGGAATATTAGAACCTAACTCCATGACAAGAGTACCTTATTATTGGGTAAATGTTTGTGGGATGTATGTGTATGTCCCTCCTTTCATGTGACTGAAGTGTATAGCTGCTGGATGAATGAGACGACCTATTGGTGTGAGGTGAGTAAGGAGCCTGGATTCACCGGAGAGGGGCAAATCACTTATTGTGTTGCTTTGTAATAAAAATTTTCTGTTGTTTGTATGAGTGCAATTTTGTGTTTGAGTTGTGGACCTGAGTGTGAGCCTTGGGTCTTGTATGAGTGTAAAACCTATCATAAGAGGTGGTACTGTACTGCCTCTCGCAGGAATGCCTGGTGTCAGGAGTGTCATAGGGCAGAATTAGGAACCAGATTTCAGGCAATATTTTTTTTTAATTTCTGTAGGACACAAAGAAGTAGGTAGCTCAAGGTTAGGAAAAGCCTGGAGGGAAGCAGAAGCTGAGTCACAACAGGCAGAGATCAGTAGTGTGCGGAAGACGGTGTTTAGTTCCCAGGATTTGGACAATATCTGAGGAGAATTGGGAGAAAACCTGTAAAGAATGTGTAGTTAGATTTGCTTGGAAACTAAGAAAGAAGAAAGGCCACCAGAATGGTGTGGGAGGTGCTGGGACAAGCAAATAAGAATGGAACATAAAGCAAGCAAAGAGAAAGCACTGATGGATATACCTCCCCATAGCCCCCAGGAATAACACTGGCACAGTGAGACCATAACCTTGACACAAAGAATAAAAATAAGACCAAAATTATATATTATTGTATGATAGAATGGACTTAAGAAGAGATAAGATCAGATCATTCATTCTAGCCTATGCATGGCTCCTTTGAGAAGGAGATGTGCCAAGCTTTGAATATTTATGTGAATGCTAAAGAAGCAGTCAGCCAAGAAGAGAAAGACTATGCTGCCTGCTGGGTGGGGAAAGCCTCTCAAGTGGAAGTAAACGCCTTTAAAATAACAGAAACCAAAAACTGGGACCCTGTTTGAATGTTGGGGACACAAGACAGACAATGGACTTTGGACCTGGTTAACATAAGAGATTTGATAACAGGATGCCTTGGCAAAAGCAAACAGAACTTTGAAAATTAGACCTAGATTGCAAGAAGATTCAATCAGATGGATTTACCAGAAAATGTCATTAAACTCTGCAAGCAAGAGATGTTGTTATATGCATACGTTTGTGTATATGATTTTAACCTAATCATTGTAGTACACATTACTAGTCTCCCTAAAAGAGTATATAAGCATTTGTATCCTGCAATAAAATCGGATTCTGATCACCAAGTCAGTCTTCCCGTCTCTCTCCATCGCCGACAATTGGTACCTCCGTGTGAGGAAATGAACCGGTCTGAC
This sequence comes from Molothrus ater, assembly GCF_012460135.2. Lineage (NCBI taxonomy): Eukaryota > Metazoa > Chordata > Aves > Passeriformes > Icteridae > Molothrus > Molothrus ater. Next base: position 10,987,955 of record NC_050510.2, read on the forward strand.
TGGTGGCAGTCAGCGAGCCCCTGGAACTGATCATGACAGTGAAAGAACCACATCTGGGCCCACAATCGCCTGTCAGCTGCGACTGACAGGTGAGCCAGGGGAACTAAAAATATGGAAAAAGATATGTCCAAAGAGAGAGACATCTGTGAAACCATGTTCGCCCTTCTGGACAAGCATGACTCCCCCATGCCAAAGCAGGACCTTAAATCCCTTTTACTCCTGTCCTGGAGAATACTTTTTAAGACATTGAAAAAGCAAGAGCAGTCTCAGACTGTATCCTCTGCGGATGCCGCTGGCCCTCTGCCTCACTCTGACTTTCCCTGCCCACCTGAAACTGGCATCTCTGATACTGAAGAGCAGCCGCAGCCATCAGCCTAAGTCCCTGCCCAGACAAAGGAGGGGAAGGCATCCTTTCTCATGGTTGTTAGCAGTTTATATCGCTAGCGGCTCTAGCAGTGAGGAGGAGGGGAAGCCCTTCGATCCAGGACCAATAGATTCAGATTATGAGACTGATCCATTCCCTCCTGACCCTCATGATAAATGAATGCAGCTAAAGAAAAAGACTCTTAAGGAGGGGGACCCCCAAACTTGCTTTGGGTATGGGACATCTGGGCATTTGAAAAAGGACTGTTTCGAAAAGGGGGAGGCCAGATCCAAAACTCCCAGTATTTGCCCTTGGTGCTGTAAGGGAAGGCTAATCAATGTTGGTCCAAGTATGACTTTGAAGGGCATCCAATATCGGGAAACCCGAGCTGGAGCGTGGCACCACGTGAAGACACAGATGCCTCAGCTGATGCCTCAGAGGGACCACCGCAAGCCTCAGCCCAGCCGCCATCCCAAGTAGCCTTTGCTGAACCACAGGCAGCCCTAGCCGGGCCTCACTGACCTACAACCAGCCACCCTGGGCAGCGCAGGAATGGACCTGGCAACCTCCAACACAATTCATCTGTTCATTTGATTCCCATAGGAGTTTTCGGACCACCTGGACAGCGTATGCATACTTTGTTTGTTTGTTCTCCCTGGAACTATTGACTCTTACACATGGCATGGACTCCCAAGCTGCCCTGTGTAGTCCCAGCCAAGGGCAATGTAGCTCAACTTATACCCTTTCCTGCAGTACCCCTACCTGCACCCCCGATAACTGAGAAGAGGGAGGGGAGTTTTGATTCTACAGGGGTCCTGCAGATTTTTTTGCTTCCACAGGTCTCAGCATCCAACATGCCAATGCAAAGTGACTTTGAAAGGTAAAGACATACTCCTAACAGGACTCTGATACAGGAGTGTCATGGTTTGACACTGGCACAATGCCAGTGCCCCCATGAAGATACCTTCTCCCTGGTTTCTGCTGTGAGATGTGACCAGGAATAAGCAAAGCAGGCTCCTACTTAGGGAAAAAAGAACCAGAACTTTATTAACTACTCTACAACTACAGATAAAAAGGAACACACACACAGGGAAAATGAAAACCTCATAAATGCATTTCCTCCTCCCCCCACCAAATTTCCAACACAATACATTTATTCCTCAAATCACCAACTCTCGGTCCAGCACCACCTTTTAGACAATCAATCCTCAGTTCATCAAGAGGAGAGGAGTCCTTCTTGTACCATGGGCTTCCCCTGGAAACACAGTCGAAGCCTCATGTGTTTCCGTGTCACTCGTGGCACCGCCCAGAGTACATCTGCCATCATGACTTCTTCCTTTTCATGTCCAGTGCTCTCACCACTGAACACGGACCAGAGCTGCTTCTAGGGTTGTCTTTTAAGGATGCTCTGTCCCGATCCAAAAAAAGGCACAGTCTCTCCTTTGGGACACCTGTCCCCACAATCTCTCCTTTGGGACACCTGTCCCCCCCATATTTTTTCACCCCCTGGGGCCGAGGGGCACCAACACTGAACCCTCTTGGTTCTGAGGCCATTGCCTCCCCCTAGATGCAGTCTCTGTGTCACAAGGAACATGGGTCTGTCCATGGCTATACAAAAAGAGTCCAGCAAAAGCCACTCCATCATCTCTTCCCACTAGGATTCTTCTCTACTCTTCTACTATCTCTCGCTCGCCCAGACCTCTCTCACACTTGCACATTTCCTTCCTCATCTTCCACTCTATCTTCCAGGAGAGGTCAATGTTCTGTAAAGTTCTCATTCTCCAAAAAGGGGTTAAAAGCTCCTACAAGTGGCCGGCTGAACCCCCCCTTCTTCTCCTTCCCAGCCGTGCTGCCGGCACAGGCCCATGTTTATCAAGCTTCAAGGTTACAGTCCCAGGCAGCGGCTCTCTTTCTCTCTCTCTCTCTGTGTCTCTCAGGGGGGGCTGCCCAGTGGCTCCCGGTCTCTCTCTTTCTCTCTTCCACCCTTCCACCCCCGGGCTCAGGCCTACCTCTCCCGGCCACATGGCTTTTCCCCTCCCCCTGCCCAGCCAGCAGCTGGGCTGGGGGAGAGACCCGAACTCTTTCCCGCCGGAAACCCAAGAGAGACCCTCCCAGGGGAGAGCTCTGCTTTTAACCCCGTGTTCTCAGAGGCGTGTCCATGTCCTAATGGCCAGGTTAAATGCCAATATTAAAGCCTGAATATCCATTGGCCCAAAACACAGCATCCCAAAAAACACATTTCCTGTCAAACCACCACAAGGAGCCAATGTGACTGTTATCTCAAAAGGCCAATTGGCCATTAACGACTGGGCCTCAGGTACTCTCTGGCGTGGGTGGAAATATCAAAAGCCTGCAAAGCCAACACTTGGTGCAAATAACAGGGCCTGATGGGCTGATAGCCACAGTAAAAATTTTTGTGCTGTCTGTCCCCCTGTTTTTGGGGGGGAGGGATGTGTTAACACAGTGGGAAATTTTTATGCATTCAAATTTTGACTAAGAGTCATTGGGACACTCAACACCGCCACAAGAGTCCTTGGCAGAAGTACCCCAGGCACTTTCAAGCATTAGAAGCAGCAGCAGCTACCAAAGGGACACTTGATACAGATCTACAGATCTAAAGCCCTGAGGGACACCTAGCCTTGGTAAATGGGTTATACTTTCCAGTTACTTGCCTTTTTTTTTAACAATGTATTTTGTTGTGAATTTTTCGGTACAGCTATTTAGTACTATATAACTGTCAAAAATAGGTTAGAAACTGTTGTAAAATAGTTAATAATTGTTAAGCATGTACTTTTAAAAAGTTTGGTTATTATATTGTAAAAGGGGTTAAAAGGGTGGTTATAAGAAATATAGTACTCAACGTACTGTATTTCACCTAAGTAAAGTGCACCACCCCCCCAAGCAAAAACAAGCCAGCCTGGACAGAACTGTTATGGCAAATCAAGTGCCTTGACCTTCATGCAAATGAAGGATCCCAACAGAAACCAATCCAAAGGAACAAAAAACAGTATAAAAAGGGGGCATCCGAGTCGGTGATACTGTGTCGCTCCACTTGGAACATCGGGAACATCCCTGGTCAAGAAAGGAAGAAGATCCAGTGCTGGCTCTGCAGCATCCTCGCTCGTTGGGAATGTTCCTGCTCGGCCCATGGGCCCCCATGCTTTAGGCCTTATAATAAAAGCTGAAATCACTTTAATTCTGGGAGTGTCTTCTCGTTTATAACAGCTTGGGTGCTTGTCCGGGATTCAACCTCGCCCAACTAAGACCGGAGGATGGGACAGTCACCTGTCTTCTACAGAGGGACCTTGTGTCAGTATCCGAGAAAAAGGCCTGAGGCACATGAGGCACAGTGGAGCAAGACGCTAGACGGTAAGTATCACCCATCCACGGGCAGGGGGAGGGGCCAAGGGGACGGGACGGGGGAGGGGGGGGGGGGGGCGCTGTGCAGACCGCTTGAGACAGGGCCAGCAGCTCGAGTGGCTCAGAGCCCCGGAGTGAGTGAGGACTTCCTAATACCATGGTTCCAGTTTTCCACAAAGAGACTGGCTGGGAATGGAGGGAAGTGAAAGAGGGAAGACCAAATGAGGCACCCCCTCCCCGCCCTCGCACCCCTCCTTATTACTTCAGTCAGGGCACCTGGGCAGGCCCCGTTAAAGCCTGGCAAGCCATTGTTCCCTGGGCGTGTGGGGGCTGTGGTAGGAGAGAGTGAGTCATGCTCAAATCAGCCTCACAGGTAAACTAGTGGACACATCAGCAACAAGAGGCAGCCACATTCAGGATCCTTTCTGAAGACCCGGCGGTACTGGAGCCCCGAGAGGCCGACCCTAAGGTGAGGGGGGCCACAGTATCATAGGACTTTTATAGCACTGTGGCTGCGAGGGGTGGTTGTGTGGCCCATTCCTCAGGGTACAGGGGTGGGAAGTCCAGCTTGGGCAAGGCACGGAGGTCCAAACCCCTGACTCTGAGACTATCTCTAGGGAAGAGGGATAGCCAAACCTCAGGGGAGGCGGGAGGGGTCCGGGTGTGGGCCTACACGGACCAGTGATTCTCTGGCAATGAGGGTCCGCTTTGTGTAAGTCTAAGAGGTTTGCTAATGTTTCCTCTGTCCAATAAAGGAAAAGGAAAATTTACAGGGGTGCTGAACCTAGGTCAGCGGGGAAACTTCGGGTGTCAGTACTCAAGGCTCTGAAGTGTTGAAAAAAGTACCTACATAGTCTGAGTGGGTGAGGCACCAAGGGCCAGAACTCGAGTTCTCCTGCTAAGCAGAAGTCAAGATGTATGAATGAACAGGCCTGAGGGTGTGAAAGAATGTGTGTGTGAGTGAGATAAGAGTAAGTGTTCCTTAGATAAGAACACCAGATAAGAGAGCCCAGGAGCACCAAAATCGATTGTTGAGGGCAAGGAGACCTGTTGCATAAACAGAAAGATATTAAAATTTAAATTCAGAGAAAGAGAATTTCTCTCTCTTAAGTTAAAAAGAGTAAGACAGAACTTTTAAAAGGGCCAGTAACAGTAAGCAGTTTTATTTACCGGCCTGAAAGCATATAGTAAATGAAAATCACCATGGTTCAGAGCCACAGTAGATGAGGAGGGCAACCAAAGAAAAAGAATAAGAATATTCCTCCTGGTAGCCCCCTTGGTGATATACTGGATGACTGGAATAAGTAGGAAACAACTAAAAAGTTAGATCAAGTGAAGATCATTTATTATTGTGTGGAACATTGGCCAAAGAGGAAATTACAACAAGACTCTTTAAAGTGGCCCTGGTATGGAAGTAGAGATAAGTGGTTATGCAATTTATTATATCAGAAAGTGTGTAACCAAGAAAACCCTAATTCTGAAGGAGTATGTTACTTGCTGGGTCAAACTCTTAGAAGGAGATTCTAAGGTATACAAACTAAAAAACTTATAAAGAGCAGAAATCAGAGGAAAAAGGTAAAGAAAATGAGGGTGTTACTCAAAAGAGGTGGGATCCCCTTATGTAGCCCCCCAACTCTTCCTCGAAACTATCAAGCCACCCCCCCCCACTTAACACCCAGCCTCCTGCTGTGACTGTGGTCACAAGGGTTTTCAGGATGAAGAAGAGACGAGAATGTTGACTCCATGATCAGAAGGCTTGATTTATTATTTTATGATATATGTTACATTAAGACTATACTAAAAAGCAATAGAAAGGAAAAGTTTCTTCAGATGCTAGCTAAGCTAAGAATAGAAAAGAATGAATAACAAAGATCTGTGTCTCAGACAGAGCAAGAGCCAGCTCTGCCATGAGTGGTCAAGAAATCCAAACACCCACAGGAGACCAATCACCTGTTGCATTCCACAGCAGCAGATAACCATTGTTTACTTTGGTTGCTGAACTGCAGCTTGTCACAAGGAAAAGTTCTAAGAAAGGATTTTTCATGAAAGATGTCTGCGACATGTCACCTTTTTTTATTTAGTTAAATTAAAAGGAAAAAGTGTTTGTAATTTTCTCTGCTGTACTCATGCCGAAGAAAAAGACAAACACTTGACAGGTTATCTGTTGCCAATCAAACTCCACTCAAGTGCTCCTGTGGAATGCACTGGGAATTTCTTCACCTGTAGAACATAAAATTCTATCATATTACTAAAACAATTCTATAATATAAGAAAATGCAAAAACAATGCAAAGAAAATTCAAGTCCAAGCAGCTGAGTTTCAGGAAAAGTCCATGGCTTGAAGATGTTCCTCTTTGCCATATCTGAAAGTTTCTTTTGGTCCTGAAACAGGCTTGCTACAGAAAAAGGTCCATCAATATTTATCAAAAGTCCATTGACAGTCTTCAAACAATTTTGAGAAAATTTCTGAAATGTCTTGCCACAGCCCTTTATTGAACAACTTGGGCTGAAGCCAATCCCTGGCTCCTCAATGCCTCTGAGCTGCTGCCAGCTCTTTCACCCTTTTTTATTCAATTTTTTTTTTTTTTTTTTTTTTTTTCTCGGAAAGAGCAGCAGCAGCAGCAGCGGAGCCAGAGAGAGGCCCTTGGGGGCCCTGGCCCATGTGGAAGGATCAGGAACCCCAGACCTGGCCCACAGAAAGGTGGCCCAGGACCAGAAGGGGGAAGCAAAGCCCCCAAACCCAACAGGAGGCCGGGAGGTGGCCCTGGCCCAAGCAACCAAGGCAGACAGCCCAGGCCCAGCCCCCGAGGCAGGCTCTGCATTGGCACAGACCCGCACCCTGCTGCCAGTACAATGGCAGAAGGGGTGACCAAACGCTTCCTTTCCCCAAAATCACCGAGGCATGCCGGCAATGGGAAGACAGAAGCTGTCCCGAGAAACTTCGTCTCGGGTCTGGGGATGTCCTTTCCCCACAGCAGACAAGCGATGCTCGCTTCCTGCTGTGCCCTCTGCCTCTGCGATGCAAATGCACCAGGTGTTCCTCCCATCTGCCTCACGGCACCACCTCCACCCCCTCTGGGCTGGGGACCAGAGGCAGAACTTCCAGGACCCACCTCCCCCTCGCCGCTGGGGCGTGCGAGGGGCGGCAGAGAGATTCGCATCTCCCAGGGGAAAACCCCGGACCAAACACCCCCCAACCCGCCAAGAATGCTGATCTTGAAAACAGGCAGCCGGGCTGCGCCCACAGCCAGCTGTCGGGCCATGCCTCCTCCACGGAAGGACAGGCTGACGCCCTCTTCCCCTGTCCCAGCTCCCCCCGTAGGGGCAGCCCCGGGACAACCCGAAAAACTCGGGAGGAAGTCATGCTGGATGCAGGAGGCGCCGCTGCAGCTGCCGCCGGCTCCAGGGCAGCCTCTGATGCAGACACGGAGGACGGAGTCCCCGCAGGGGCGGGCAGCGGGGCCGCCTGGAGAGGCGGCGGGGGCGGCACGGGGTCGGCAGCATCTTCTGCGCCGGACATCGGCCGCAGAGGCGCAGTCGCAGAAGGCAGCGGGACGGCCGGGGGGAGCGGTGGATCGCTGTTGCCCAGCAACATCGGCGCAGCCGCGGGAAGTGGTGTCTCTGAGATAGATGCAGGCAGGAAAGCCGGCGGAACTGCGGCCGGAGCGCCCACAAGCTCCCCCGGAGGGACGGCCGCGGGACGGGCCGCGCGGGAAACCGCCCGCACCCGCGGGGCGGGTTGGGGCGGTGCCCGTGGCGCTGGCCGGGGCGGTGCCCGTGGCGCTGGCCGGGGCAGCGCCGCCCACTCCCATCCCCCCTGAGAGCAACGGGAGGGGGGAACAAACGGCTCCGTCTGAGCATGCTCCGAAGACGCAGTAAAAAAAACTTCGGCTGCGGGCGAAACTTCGCCCCCCCACTGTGGTTCGGGGGGGCTGGAAAGCAGCAGATCGTCCCCCTCCAAAGGGTCTTCCCCTGGAATTGGGGGGAACGGGGCTTTCCCCTTGCAGTTAGCAATCCAGGGAAAAACAGCTGCTCTCCGTTTCAAGACTAGAAAGAGCTTCAAAAAGGTTGGATAAATCGAGGGGCATCCGAACCCCCGGTATAAAAAGAATTGGAAAATGGAGCCCATACACTCCCAGACAAACACATCGAGGGCATATAGCACATTCGTAAAAAAACCCAAAGAGCTTTGCCCATCGAAAAAACTCATAGAGATCTGTCTCCAACAGGAGAATTCTGTCCTCTTCACCCCATTTTTGCCAGAGGGCAATAAGTTTCTCCTCTGAAGGGGAGAATGGAACCTCATCCTCTAGGGGAGAAGTCCTCCAGATGAGCAGCCACAAACTGCGAATGACCTCATCTTTAGGAGGGGAAAAACCAACAGTACCTTGTGACAGTGTCCAGGACTCTCTGGCTATCTGCATGGTTCTGCTGAGCTTTCCGAACATCTTCCTGGAGGCTTTTCAGAAGGTTCTCTTTGTGGTCAGCCTTGCTGTGAACTCTGTCCAAATTCGGATCTTCAGTTCTTCAGCTCCTGGCTAGAATCCACTTCTGTGGTCACTTGTGAAGCAACCATCAATGCCACACATTCAGGGTTTACCCAGTGCAGCAATGCTCCTCTGGTGGTCTCACCAAGTGATGATTGTCCTCCTCAGTCGGGGGTCACCAATTGTGACTGTGGTCACAAGGGTTTTCAGGATGAAGAAGAGACGAGAATGTTGACTCCATGATCAGAAGGCTTGATTTATTATTTTATGATATATGTTACATTAAGACTATACTAAAAAGCAATAGAAAGGAAAAGTTTCTTCAGATGCTAGCTAAGCTAAGAATAGAAAAGAATGAATAACAAAGATCTGTGTCTCAGACAGAGCAAGAGCCAGCTCTGCCATGAGTGGTCAAGAAATCCAAACACCCACAGGAGACCAATCACCTGTTGCATTCCACAGCAGCAGATAACCATTGTTTACTTTGGTTGCTGAACTGCAGCTTGTCACAAGGAAAAATCCTAAGAAAGGATTTTTCATGAAAGATGTCTGCGACATCCTGCTTCTCAAAACCTACCTTTATCCCCTCCAATGATCCCCAACTATCCTCTATCTCCTCAGGGAATCTCCATGTCACTTTTACCCCCTCCAACAACTCCACTCCCTCATGTTGCTATAGGACACAAAAGAACACACGCTCACACCGTTCTCAAGGTGAAAGAGAAAAGAGGGCCGTTTATTTTCTGACTCCAACATTTATAGTTTTCCAAAAGTGACAGTGGATTGGAGGGTGACAGTGGCACCTCTCCAATGCCACTGGTTAAACCAACAGTCCATCAACTCTCTCCTCCTCCATAAAGGAATGCAAAACAGTGAGTTATTTACAGAAAGTGTGTGAGAAAATTCACTACAAGAATGTCAACATCAGAAGGCTTAGAAAATCTTAAAAAGCCAGGGTGACACCCTCATATATATCCCCCCCTTCATGCTTTTCCCCTGCTGCCCCCTACACCCACTAACGTGCAGCATGTTCAACCTGTAAGTCAGAATACAACACCTTTCCCTGAGAAAAAAACTCTGGATATATATCCTCCAACCTAACAACTGTACCCTCCCACAATGATAACAAAGAATTAGTGAGCCAATCAAATGACCCTTCAGATGCTGGCCCTTACTGTAATACTAGATCAAAAAGTGGTGTAAGGCCAGAGGAAAATCCTGACAGGCTGTTTCCCCTGAGGGAAGTTCCACTAGGAGGGGGGTAAGAGGAATAGGTTTTGTAAATGTACCCCTGACAGCTTCTGAAGTAAGAATATTTAAGAAGGAGCTGATTAGTTTAGTGGAAGATCCAATTGGGACAGCACAGCAAATAGATCAATTCCTGGGTCCCAATATATATACCTGGGGGGACCTGCATTCTATTATGAACATTCTCTTCTCCCCAGAGGAGATAGGCCTCATAAGATCAGCAGGGATAAAGATCTGGGAGAAGGAGAACCACACTGGACCCCCGGGTGAGCAAAAACTCCCTGTAGTGGACCCAAATTGGAATTCCAACCAGGAAGAGGGCTGGAGAAACATGCAAGACTACAGGACCCTAATTATAGGAGACATAAAAGAATCTGTACCCAAAAGCAGTGATACCAAATTGGCATTTGATGGGAGTCAGGAAAAGGATGAGTCCCCAGGGGCATGGCTAAATCAATTAAAAGGAAATTTTCAGTTACATTCCGACATTGATCCTTATGGACCAGAGGGCCAAGTATTAATAAAAGTACAGTTTGTTACCAAAGCTTGGCTTGACATTACATGGAAATTAGAAAAATTGGAAGACTGGCAAGAAAGGGGAATTACCGATCTGTTAAGGGAAGCTCTGAAAATTTATTTAAGGAGAGATGAGGAGAAGAGCAGAACAAAAGCAAAAATTATGGTGGCAGTAGCAAGAGAAAGTGTAGGAGTGGGAAGAGGGGAGCCAAAAGGGGGAGCAGAAAATAAAGGGAAGCTGGGTAAATGGAAAAGACCACCATTAGATGATGTGTATTGCAATTACTGTGCCGGAAAAGGGCACGTTAAGGGGTCCTGCAAAAAATTACAAATGGATGAAGCAATTGAGAAAGAACAGGACACCCTGGAGAAGATTCTGAGAGGAGATGATGATTAGGGGTGTCAGGGGCTCTACACTCTGGGGGATGAGATTAGACACCAGATAGAGCCCCTGGTAAATTTAGAAATTGGCCCCCATAGCGAATATGAGTTTTTAGTGGACACAGGTGCTGATCGATCCTGTGTGACGAAGCTCCCCAGAGGGGCTCAACTAAGCAAAATGATCTGCCAAGTGCGGGGAGCAAAAGGGGAACCGTTTGGAGCCCAGGTTATAGAGAGCATAATTATAAAAGGCAATTCAAAGGAATGCAGGGCTGATTTCCTTTATATCCCGAAACTAGGTTGTAATTTATTGGGGTGGGACCTGCAAGTAAAGATGGGAATTGGAGTAGTGCCAAAGGAGGGGAGGATGGTACCCCAAATAATGTTATTAACTGAATGGGATATGGGAGAAATTAGCCCAATAATCTGGGCGGAAGAAGGAGGGTGAGGGTTGTTAAATATCCCACCAATTAAGATAGAAATGCAGTCAGGATTCCCCCCTGTTAGGATAAAACAATATCCCATCTCCCCTGAAGGGCAGAGAGGAGTAACACCTGTGATACAGGGACTCGTGGAAGAAGGCATACTAGAACCATGCATGTAACCACATAATACACCAATTCTAGCTGTCAAAAAGGCTGATGGAACCTATCAATTGGTGCAGGATTTGAGGGAAATTAACAAACAAACTATTTCCAGATATCCAATAGTATCAAATCCATATACTCTTTTCAGTCAAGTTCCACGAGAACATGCATGGTTCTCAGTAATGGATTTGAAAGATGCTTTCTGGGCCTGTCTGTTAGAGGTGGGGAGCAGGAATTGGTTTGCCTTCGAATGGGAAGACCCAGACTGCGAATGTAAACAACAACTTTGGTGGACCCACCTCCCACAGGGATTCACAGAATCCCCTAACCTATTTGGACGAGCCTTAGAGTATCCTTTAAAATCCTTTGTACCCGGGGAAGAAATACAAATTCTACAATATGTGGATGACCTACTAATATCTGGCAAAGATCAAGAACAAGTCCAACAAGCCAGTTTAAGTTTACTAAATTTCCTGGGAGAAAAAGGATTAAAAGTATCAAAGAAAAAACTCCAATTTGTAGAAGAAGAGATAAAGTACCTGGGGGATCTAATTGGAAAAGGGTACAAAAAGCTCAGTTCTGAAAGAGTTGTGGGGATCCTGTCAATTCCACTACCCAAGACTAAAAGAGATGTAAGAAAGCTATTAGGTCTAATGGGCTATTGTAAATTATGGATTTATCAGTATACTCAAACTGTAAAATTTTTGTATGAAAAATTAATGAGCACAGAACCTGTAGCCTGGACTCTGGAGGATACCGAATGGTTCCAAGACTTAAAGGCTTGATTGATGAAAGCCCCAGTTTTGAGTCTGCCTAATTTAAGAAAACCATTTAATCTGTTTGTTAATGTTAATGAAGGGAAAGCATATGGAGTAATAACCCAAGATCGGGGGGGGGGGGGGGGGGGGGGGAAAGCAGGAAGCTGGCACAGCTACCTTATTAGAAGACACTCTGTCCTGCGTTGACTATATGATGCTTTTATCCCCAGTCATCTGCTCTGTTTATGCTGAATAATAAGTTTTGCACCTTTAAGACTTGCTCCAGAGAGTGAAGGGGGGAGAGAAGAAGCACGCAGTTTGTTTTCATACACTGTACTCACTCTTTCACATTCCTGTTTCTGGACTGTGTTGTCTACAGATAGACAGCAAGACTGAGCTCTCCTTTATTTTAGTTAGTTATAGCTAGCTGAGGAAACGAAGTTCCCTGGACTGTGTTTTTTTTTCCCTTCTCTTTAGACCTGTTTAAACCTGCTCTAGACTGAACACCCAGAAGAGCACCAGCAGTTCGCACCTGTGGCCCACTGGGCCGGGCCTGGGCCATGACATTTCCATCACCAGAAGGACTGATAAGAGACTGAGTGAGCCAAGCTGCAACCCAAGGAGGAGACTTTTCTGAGTTTGTCATCTCTTTTGGAGCAGCAAGAGGTTTTATTGTTTAGTAAACAGGTTTTTTCACTTTTCTCCAAGGAGGTATTTTTTCCCAAACCGGTTGGGGGACAAGCCAATTAAATCTGCTTTTCTAGAAGAACCTCTTTGGGGGTTCTCTCCCAAATGTGCCCTGAACCAAGACACACTCTAAAGCTTGCATTCAATGGGAGGATTCAAGTACATACACCCCACAACTTGAAGACTGTGTTAAGCCAAAAAGCTCCTCAGTGGCTAACAGACAGCCAAATCCTGAGGTATGAAATAACCCTGATGAATATCGCGAATCTAGAGATTGTCACCTCAAAATGTTTAAATCCTGCTCAATTCTTAACCCGGGAACCAATGGAAAATTCAGAGCATAATTGTATAGAGCTAATTGAGATACAAACAAAAGTAAGAGAAGACCTAGAGGAAGACCCCTTACCATACGGAAGGATCTTCTATATAGATGCATCCTCTCAAACTGTAATGGGAAAAAGGTCATCAGGATATGCTGTTATTGAAGCAGGGGAAATCAAAGAAAAAGGGAAATTACCCTCAAATTAGCCTGCACAAAGTTGCGAGATATACGCCTTAAAGAGAGGTTTAGATTTATTAGTAGACGATATAGGGACAATCTACACGGATTCTCGATACTCATTTGGGATAGCTCATACCTTTGGAAAAATCTGGCAAGAGAAGGAATACCTTAACTCAAAGGGGAAAAATGTGGCACATGAAAGTCTGATCAGGGAAGTACTCGAACCCCTCAGAGGACCAAAAGAAATTGCCATAGTCCATATTAAAGGCCACCAAAAAGGGGATACCTCTGAAATCCAAGGAAACAAATTAGCAGACCTGGCGGCCAAAGAAGCAGCTGTGGAAATGGGGGACCCAGTCATAGTCTTAAGGGTAAAGGAAGACTGTGACAGTGTTCACAGGGGTCCGAGGATAAGGAAAGAGACGAGGATCTGACTCCATGTTTCAGAAGGCTGATTTATTATTTTATTATATATATTATATTAAAACTATACTAAAAGAATAGAAGAAAGGATTTCATCAGAAGGCTAGCTAAGAATAGAAAAAGAAAGAATGATAAAAAAGGCTTGCGTCTCGGACAGAGAGTCTGAGCCAGCTGACTGTGATTGGCCATTAATTAGAAACAACTGCATGAGACCAATCACAGATCTACCTGTTGCATTCCACAGCAGCAGATAACCATTGTTTACATTTTGTTTCTGAGGCCTCTCAGCTTCTCAGGAGAAAAAATCCTAAGGAAAGGATTTTTCAGAAAATATCATGGCTACAGAAGACCAGGGGAAAATACTGGAAGAGGGGGGTACCAATTTTCAACGACAATGAGCGAAAAGAAATAGAGAAAATGGGAGGGGTAAAAACAGAGGATGGAAAGTGGTGGACCTCAGATGGGTGACAAATATTCAACTGAATAATAACCAGAAAAGTAATGGAAGAGATACACCAATTAACTCACTGGGGAACACAAGGAATATGTGATCATTTCCTGAAATATTACATGGGAATGGGAATATATGAAATAGCCAGATCCATCACAGGAGAATGTTTAACCTGCCAAAAAGTCAACAAAAAAGTGATGCAAAAAACCACTCCGGGAGGGAGGAAATTAGCCATAAGACCTTTCCAGAGTATTCAGGTTAATTTTACTGTATTAACTCCAGCCCAAGGATTTAAACACCTATTGGTCATAGTTGACTATCTAACCCACTGGATTGAAGCATTCCCCATGAGACGGGAGACAGACCAAACTGTGAAAAAGTTCTCTTGGAAGAAATTATTCCGAGATACGGGCTAATAAATATTATTGATTCGGACTGTGGCCCCCACTTTACATCCAGTGATCTGCAACAGGTCATCAGGGCCCTGGGAATAAAATGGGAGTTACACACCCCTTGGCACCCTCTGAGTTCTGGGAGGGTCGAGAGGGTGAATCAAACCCTAAAAAATATCTTAACAAAATTGGTCTTAGAAACCCAATGGAATTGGGTCAAATGTTTACCACTAGCCCTATTACGAATAAGAACGACACCCAGAACAGATCTAGGGGTCTCTCCTTACAAAATGTTGTTTGGGCTGCCTTTCTTACTAACCCCATACAGTATTGGGGAACACCTAGAGGGGGGGACAGCAATGCAAAAATATATAGAAACAGTCAAAACAACCCTAGAAGAACTAAGGAAAAAGGGCTACCTCCCCCAAACTTCCCCACTGAACTGTAAAATACATGGTATTAACCCGGGAGACTGGGTATTGATTAAATAATGGAGAAACCCTCCACTAACTGCTCTCTTTAAAGGCCCCTTCCAGATGCTGTTTACAACAAACACCTCAGTAAGAACAAAGGAGCAGGGGTGGACTCATGCAAGTCGAATGAAAGGTCCAGTACAACCCCCAGCTGAGGCAAGCTAATGGACTATAGCCAGCAGAGACGATAAAGACTTGAAATTGGTCCTGAGGAAAGGACCGAAAGAAGCACAACCCTGAACATGACCCTCCCCATGGGAAGCATCCACACTGTTATCCTTATATCCTTAAAGTTTGTTAATGTTTGTTATAGTATAAGTTTTGTTCAGCTAAGAATTGCCAATCAAAATAACATCTCAGTTTCCGGTACTGTTCCATAGAGTACTCTCCTTGCAACCCTAATTGGGACCAAATTGAAAAGAGGGAGTCTGTACAATAAGGGTCATGGCAGAATGTCTCCAGAAGAAGGGAAAACCAGAGGTGGGAGGCAAGACTGGATCGGGAACTAGCTGCAGGAAAATCTCTCAGGGCACCGAGAAAACCCCTGTGGATCAAGAGGTGAGGAGGCCAGCCCATACCAGACTCCCACTCATAGCAATGCTACTACTCATCCACTTCAAAGGAAGTGGAGGAAACACTTGTGAGATATGTTACTATCCCTTGTATAAAGGAGATACAGTAAGTGTATTAATCAGAGTACACACAAACTTGAATCCCAAATGCATCAATAAGTCCCAGTTAACAACCTGTAAAGAAGATAATGAAATATATAGGCTGGCTAAAAATATTGCAAACCCAAGCCAGAGGATGTCAGGAGAGTGTCCTATGAAAGATGGGTATGTTTTGAACAAGAAAGTGAAACCAACTTAGAAGATACATTCAAAGAGAAAGAAGTGCAATTGAAAAGACAAAGGGGTAGAGGGGGACAAATATATGGAAATAATCTTTTTATCGATATGGTAGAAAAGATTACAAAAGAATTTAATTTAACTGATTGTTGGGTGTGCGGCGGGACACAAGTGAAATTTGGCCATGAGACGGTATCAGTTTAGGTCCCCCAGACATTTTAAAATGGATTACATCAAGAAAAAGCATGGTAGTATGTTCCATTAGAATTAATCAAGTTACAATAAGCAGCCCAGCTCAGCTCCATGGAGCAGCCTCTGGGCTGACTGACTGACACGGGCAGTCACTTGGTGATCCTCTGGCTAGCCCTCACCTCCTGGCCCGTGCCAAGAGTGACTGCCCCCTATCCGCCCCTTGGGTAGGTCTGGGTGGCAGTAGAGCAGGGCTGCCTAACTCCCGGAGGCAGCAAAGCTGCTCTGTGCGGCTGCTGATAGGAATCCCGAGTCGAGGAAGCCAGAACAAAGGAGACGAGAGGCGCCACTTGTATAAGTTCCGAAACCAGTCCTCAGTTTCTTGCTTCACATTGCCGATCATGTTTTTTTATCTCATTAATTGAGGCATGGATGCTTTGACTCTTACTAGATAGGTTTGAAGCAACTAAGTCCCTCAAATTCTTGGCACTCATGCCCATGTGCCAGCAGCAAGAAATCAATGGCAGCCCTGTTTTGGAGAGTCACTTTCCTGGTTATTTCCTCATCTTCTAGGAGGTTACTGAAGGCAGTAGATGTTAGATTTGCCTGCTTCGTAACCCAACATTCAAGGTTTCCCAATTCTCTCAAAGCTTTGGCCGCTGCCACCAAGGGGAGGAAGATGGAGACAGCAACCCGTTTAGATTTGGCCCAATGGTAAATTTCGGCATTGCAATGTTCATCAAATTGGTTTCCACTCCTTTTTTGAATTTTGATTCTATTTTGGTTGTTCCAAATTGAAATTTGGGTCATGTTGGGGGAAGCAACGGACAGCCGCCCTAGGGTGCATGGACCTCTGAGAAGACGAGAAGGGATTCCGGGGTAGGCACAATCACCGCAAATCAAAAATATACCTTTTTCTAATTTTCTAGGGTAAGTATCATCAGTAGAGGGTACATTTATTTTTGTAATATGCTGGCACCAATTTTTTGTGGTGAATTGAATTTTATGTTGTTTTACAGATTCAAATAGGTTGGATAGAGAACCGGGCTGAAAATCAAATTGAATGCAAAATAAAGCTTTGGCCGAACCCAAAATTTCAAATTCTTGGGGTTCTTTATCATCGAAGGGCAGGTTGTAAACCCATTTCCTCCACAGGACTAAGGGATTGATCACGGGAATTTTAGCGTAGTTGACCATGCCCCAAGAGCGGTAAATTTCAACCCAAGTATCAGGCGGGTTTTTGTTGGTTTCATTTTGGATTTTTCTTAGGGAAATGGGGTACTCTTCTAATTTGAACGGAATCCCCACCAGGCAAGTCAACATGGGGTTATCTGCTGCAGCTGTCAACAAACACAGATGATCTTGGTTGAAGGCATGGGCTAGGGTCACCCAAACGTTCTTTCTGGATTGAGGGATGATCCATGCCTCACAGGACTGGAAACACAGGGCAAGGAACCACAGATGTTGATACTTCATGGTTAGCGGGGAGGATACCTAAAAAGGAATATTAAATATTACCCCGAATGTTTCGGGGTGTGTCCTGCCTGGCTTCGTCTGGCTTCGCTGCTGGACCAAAGGCGGCAGCTGTGGCGTTTTTCACCCCAAAGATGCCTTTGGCTGGCTAGGTGCTGCAGCTGGGCGCTCAGAACAAGTCCAGGCAAAATAGGAACTCAGTTTACCTTTGGTAGAAAAGGTTCAGATGACGGTGAAGAGAAAAGGAGCGGGTTCTGCCGTGGAGCTTAGATCCAGAGTTTTATTGTAGCATGGTAGACTTCTGAATGTGGTAACAGCTCTCAGACCGACCAACACCGGGCCGCATGGTCTCATGTCCTTTTAAGCCCCAGGGACAGGGGGAGGGGAGGGACAGGTGAGGGCCAACCAGGTGGGAGCAGGGGAAGGGTCAGGGGATGTGGACGCTAGGACAAACCAATGAGCCCAGGCCTGGGGGGCATCTGCCAATCACACGACGCCTTGCTGGAAGGTGAAGAATAATGGACAGCTTCCAGGCAAGAGGGAAAAGGGGGAGGGGGAAAGGTTGGCATACCTGAGGGGGATGGGATAGGTGAGACAGGAAATGGCGACACACTGCAACAAAGGAAGATGAAAACAGCACAACTTAAGATGAAACATAACTCAGGTGAAGAAGGAGGTTTGGAGCTCCTGCTTCCTTTACGGTGTCATCTATTTGACACAACTGCGTCATCAGTTGGATTATTTGAAGGAATCTGAGAGGTTATTTCTGACTGGTCCCTTTTCCTTGATGGAATATAAGGCTTGACCCACTTTCAAGGGATCCACCTCATCCCGGAGGTCGTGGATACACACACGTACCCACGACCCCAGGTTACCAGTTTATATGGTCCTTGAATTTTCCCGGAGTCTGGACCCCTAATCATAATTGGTGGTCTTTCCTCAGGCTGGAGCTGCTGGTGCTGCTGAAAGTGCTTGACAACTGGCGGGTTGAGGTCTTTTAAAGTGCAATTAAGAAAGTTAATCGTAAATAGTGCTTTGCACAGTCTTTGCAGTGGAGAGGTGGCCCAGACATCTTCCCTCTGATGGCTGAGGACCCTTTTAAGTGTTTAATGAGTCCTTTCTATTACTACCTGGCCGGTGGGGGAGTGTGGTATACCCTTCCAATGTTCAACCCCCCATTCCTGTAAAAAGTCACTGAACACCTTAGAAGTATAGGCTGGGCTGTAATCAGTTTTGATGATTTTGGGGATTCCTAAAGTGGCAAAGGCCTGCACTAGATGTTTTTGTGCGTCTGAGGCCTTTTCACCCACATGGGCTGAGGCATAATCTACCGCTGAGAAGGTATCAATGGAGACATGGACATATTTTAATCTTTCAAATTCTTGTATGTGGGTAACATCTGTCTGCCACACCTCACAACTGTGGAGTCCTCTTGGGTTCACTCCTGAGCCCAACAATGGTAGAAAGGACTCTTGACAGTTCAGGCATGTGGCCACAATCGCCTTGGCCTGATCTCACCTTAGATGGAACTGACGGATCAGACCAGGAACATTCTGATGAAACTGCTGATGACTAATTTTGGCCTGTTGGAAGATGTTAGGTTGGCCAGCCAGCTGTAGTGGAGCAGCTAGGGCATCTGCTCTGCTATTTCCTTCTGCTATAAACCCAGGGAGGTCAGTGTGTGACCTCACATGCATCACGTAAAATGGTTGCTCTCGGTGAGAAACCAGATGGATAAGTTTCAAGAGCAATCTAAAGACGGCTGGGTTAGAGACTTCTTTTAATATGGCATTCTCCACTCTGGACACTATACCAGCAACATAGGCCGAATCAGTGATAATATTAATGGGTTCTGAGAATCTCTCAAAAGCCCTGACGACTGCATCCAACTCAGACACTTGAGGGGAGCCCTCAGCGATCTTAATATTGGCTTCCTACTGCTGAGTTTGAGGGTCTTTCCAAGTCACTACAGACTTGTGGGACCCTACAGATGCATCGGTGAAAACTGTCAAGGCTTTGAGTGGTCAACGACTTGGTTTCTCTTTTGGGACCAGATTAAATTCTTTGTTAAACAATTTGTGGACAGGATGGTGAATTTAAATTTTCCCCAGATAGCTATCCAGAGTGAATTGCAGATTCTCATTGGAGCAACTGCTCCAAAGTCTCTTTGGTTAATCTCCCGGTCGATATTTTGACGGGAATGTGAATGCACATGAAATCACACCCTGCCAGCAGTCGCATCCGGACCCTAGCCTTACTGATAAGCTGGGCCATCAGCTCTTGTGGCTGAGTGATACTTTTGGACAGGTGATGACCAAGGAACACCCACTCTACGATTAAAAAGGGATCCTTTTGGTCCCTGTCCCACGGGAAAATGAGTCCGTGGAGGTGCGGCAACTTACCTAAAATGATGAAATTAAAAGGGAGGTCAAGCTGGCAACGGTGGGCCTGCCAGTCTGCCAACATTGATTGCACCTTCTCGAGAGCTAGTCGAGCCTCCGGTGTCAGGGTCCTCAGAGAGTCCAGCTCCTCCCTCCCCTTTAGTAAGTTGAAGAGAAGAGATAGATCCTCCATGGTGAGCCCCAGGCAGGGCTTGACCCAGTTCAATGACCCACACAGTTGATGAAGATCCCATAGGGTCTCGGGCTTGTCATTGATGGTGATCTTTTGCGGGGTGATGGTCTTGTTGGCTATTTCAAGTTCCAGATACTTCCAAGGTGGCAGCTTCTGTACCTTGTCCTGCTGCAATTCAAATCTGGCCTCCAACAGGGCAGTAATAGTGTCCTCAAGCACCAAGCTGTCGTTGGGGGCACACACATGCACATCATCCATATAATGTAAAATAACGCACTCCTCTGCTTTGGCACACACTGGGGACAGAATCTGAGTGACGTACCACTGGCAAATAGTGGGACTAATTTTCATTCCTTGCGGAAGAACAGGCCAGCGGTAGCGCTTCATGGGAGCGTCTCTATTGATGGAAGGTACAGAGAAGGCAAAACATGGAGCATCAGCTGGGTGCAGGGGAATTTGAAAGAAACAATCTTTGATGTCTATCACTGCTAATTTCCAGTCTTGGGGGAGCATTGATAGGGACGGCATCCCTGGTTAGAGAGACCCCATGTCCTCGATTACATCATTTATTCTCCGCAAATCGTGGAGGAGGTGCCACTTGTCCTTCCCAGGCTTTCTGATGAAAAACACCGGGGAATTCCAAGGGCTATTTGTTTCTACAATGTTTCCTCTCGCCAATTGGTACTCCACTATTTGGGTGAGCGCACTTAATTTTTGTTTGTTTAGTGGCCACTGTTCTACCAAGACAGGTGTATCAGTTAGCCAATTCAATTTCTGGAAAGGGCGCTCTTCAGTGACTGCTATTAAAAATACTGGGGAGCCTTTGGGGTTTCAAGTTTGGCTCCCCATTGGAACATGGTGTCTCTCCCCGATAGGGTGAATTTGGAATTTAAAACAAATGGGCGTATAGAAGCCAATTGTCCATTCGGTCCCTCAATTTGTACAACACTCTTTGATCTTTTTGCCAATTGAGTCCCCCCGACACCTAAAACCTTACTTGACATGTTTTTCAGCTCCCACTGTGATGGCCATTTATGTGGGGGAATGACCGTCACATTTGCTCCTGTGTCCATCATCCCTTGTAATTGGCTGGAATGCCCCCCACACTTAAGGCCACACCAAACAAGGGGCTTGTCCTCACCTACGATCTCAGTGAAATAAACAGAAAGGTCCAGGTCATTGAAGAGGGCATGTGGCATTGGAATGGCCTGAGCGATGACCTGGCCCTTTGGTAGGAAGAGGGGGAGACGAACACAGCGCACCATGAGAACGATACACCCCAGGTCGGATGATAGAACCCCTGGAGTGATTTTGATCTCAGGGGTATACTTGGTGTCCCCAATGACAACCTACTTGCAGTTTAGCTGTTTCGGGTGCTTATGGTCCTCTGCTTGACAAATCTGGAAGTCGAGTCTGGGCTCTGCTTTGATGATGTGCCAGTCCTGAGATAAAAAAATTAAAGAGTCAGTCAGTTCTAGTCTGTAAGGTGCTCGTTTGTTTTTGGTGGTAACATGACCACTTACAATCTCTCCATGGTCTGCTCCATTTTTGTCAACGCACGGGGCAGACCCATGCTCTTGACTTAGGTTTTTGTTGTGTAACTTCCCCTCCTCCTCCCCTGCTTGGAGGTCCCTTTCCTAGAAAAGGACACTGGTGCATAAAGTGTCCCTCTTGATGACAATGGAAGCACTTTCTCCTTGGCAGTTGATTCTCTCGTGGGATGGACGCCAGAGCTGCCGCCCTTTCCTGCACTGCAGGTCTCCTTGGAAGGTCTTCCACCCCTACCATTGCCTTCTTCGTACACTCCTCAATTAGCAAGTCCAAGGTCAGTGGAGGCATTGATGGAAGTGCCAGGATGACCTTTCGGCAGGCCTCATTTGTGTTGCTTGAAACAACCTCTAGAACCAGTTGTTTTTGCACATTCAGATCTTCTACCCTTTTTTTGACAGCTGCACGTACTCTACGAAATCTATGAAAGGCTCTGCAAAAGACTGCTTTAAAGATATATATGGTTGAATGGGCTCTTTTGAGGGCATAATCTGGAAGGCTTTCTCTGTGATTTCTTTGATCTGGTCTAAGACCCTTTTAGGAATTCCCCCTGCTTGTTTCCTCGCTTGTTCCCAGTTACCCTCACTAACGAGATGGTCTAAAGTGATTTCATCCTCATCTCCATCAGTGGCACATTCAGGAACCTGCACGAGCTGTGGAAGGAGGTCCCTGAATAATCTTTTCCACGTTCTTTTCCATAATTTGTATTCTGATGGGGGGAGCAGGCACATAAACAGTCGCTTTAAATCAGCACGGACCAGCGTGTTAGAAATGAACATGGCTGTTAAAAGGCTTCTAAAAAACTCACTTTTGCGGCCAAATTCTCTTTGAACTCTGCAAAGTTCCTTAATGTTTTGATACGAGAAGGGTTCCCATCTAGGGTGCTTCCCCCTCACATCATAGATGACTGGGGCAGCAAAAAAGGAATCATTGTTTTCTGTGTCTTCTGGTTTCTCAGGTGTCTCACTCCCAGTTCCCATGACATCATGGGAACTGGAATTTTGACCATGGGAACCAGGAAGTTGGTGGGCGGAGCTAAGGGCTGAGAGGTGGAGACCTGGACAGAAGTTGGGGTGGAGACTTGGGTGGAGACAACTGAGGAAGTGGGGACTGTTGATGATGTAATGAGGGGAGGAGCAGTAGGTGGAACTGTGGTAGGGGCCAGATTATTTGTCTCAAAGGAAGGGGAGGGGTCTGAGGGAAGGGATGAGGTAATTGGGGGGGGGAAGAGGGAGAAAGGGATTATGGGAAGAAGAAACACAAGTGGGGGGGCCACACCAGGTGGCGATTGCCATTTTGTGCTCCTTCCTTAAAATAAAAAGAGGAACCATCTTAAGAACTCGGGTCAGGATTTTGAACTGGGAAAATTGGGGTGGATTGAGGGATTAGAGAGAAGTCCCTAACAGTGTGGCCAACACTGTCAGGGAGAGGGTACCGAGGGGGTAGAAGGGAGCAAGGGAGACGGTGGCTACCCTATGTCTTTGGACAGGTTGCTTCCCCGAACCCATCCAGTGTAGGGGACAAGGGAGTAGGAGAAGAGGGAGGGGAAGAAGGGAATTTAGGGAGAACTGGGGACAAACTTGATGATTGTTTTTTAGCTTCCTTCTCTTGATCTTTGACTAAACCCCACATTAACAGAAATAATTGCATGAATCCATCCTTTACAGAAGGGTCACCCCTTTTTGTTATCTCAGTGAGTCTCCCACCCACAGCTTTCCAGAACTCAAATTTTTTTACATCTTTGGGGGTGACTTTTGGGAAGTTAAAAAACAGCCATCTCACAAATCTCTTTAAAACACCCTTTGAAAAATTCACTCCCCTCTGCCCCAGGGATCCCACAACTTGGGTAAAAACCTCTTGGTGCTGAGTACAGATGAGTGCTCATCCTGTCTACCCAGCACTACCTCCACCCTCTTCCTGCAGTTAAAACAAGAGGAACAAAAGGGAAAGGGCCCGGGAGATCACCGGGGGTGGAATGCTCACACTGCGCGCTGTGTGTCCCCTACCCCAGGAATGCAGCCACCCAACACCTGAGTCCCTTGTCAGGTCCGACCCAGCCACCAGGGTACTCATCAATCCAACAACTCCTGGAACGAAAAAACTGCAAGGAAGATCTCTGGTTCCAGAAGAGACCCTCCCGGGCACCTGGAGGACAGTTTTCTCTTCTTCCCCTGGGAGCACCACTGGCAAAAACGTGGCATGCTCACACAGAGGCACTGACACCACCAAAAGCTTCACCACTCCGGGGCAGTCCTGCCCAGAGGACAGCCTGTCTGATGGGGTCCTTCCTCCTCACATTGGTGCGCCAGCTGACACGGGCAGTCGCTTGGTGATCCTCTGGCTAGCCCTCACCTCCTGGCCCGTGCCAAGAGTGGCTGCCCCCTATCTGCCCCTTGGGTCAGTCTGGGTGGCAGTAGAGCAGGGCTGCCTAACTCCTGGAGGCAGCAAAGCTGCTCTGTGTAGCTGCTGATGGGAATCCTGAGTCGAGGAAGCCAGAACAAAGGAGACAAGAGGGTTCACTTGTATAAGTTCTCAAGAGGGTTTAATCTCTGAGAGAGTCCAAAGACGAGTGACAAAGCTCCAACAGGGTAACAGCAGCTTAAGAACAGGGGAGGGTACTAGGGGAGGATGACCAATAGTAGAACAGGAGGGGAGGAATGTAGGGTGGGGATCAAATTCTAGGTAACCAATAGGGGATAACATGGGAGGGGATCAGGCTTGGCACACCAATGGAACTTCCAGGGAAGGGTGATAGACAAGGAAGGTTCTAGAGAAAGGGGTGGGGTTACATTTGATGAACAAGGGAAGAGGGCAGTACTTCCAGGATTGGCAGGGAAGGGTCTGGAAACCAGGGAGGTGCAAGGGAGATTAACATGGGGACTGACATAAGATTAGGTGGGAAAATAGTAGTAAACAACTTCAGGGCAAAACCATTGGGGAAACCAAACGGGGTACATGGAACAAACCACTATAAACTCACAATAAGGAACACCTTAAGATTACAACAGAAAAACAATCTGCCACAACTGACAGAAGCTCACAGCCAATGGGAGCTCTCCTAAGATACAGACATCTTATTGGTTCAGAGTCTGGGGGCACAAAGATAGAGCAATGAGCTGTCTTGACTCTGGAATTTTGAATGGGCTATAAAGGACACAATAAACGACGCTGTTTGCTGATGATCAAAGGGGGTTCTGTTGTGTGTTATGTCTCAGACATACAAACATCGAGGATTCTACTGTACTACGTGGTGACCCCCTGCCATGAGGACAAGCAGTCCATGAATCTGTGGATTATACGGAGAGAGACAGGGTGAAAAGCTGAAAGAGGCCAGAAAGAGCCCAAAAATAGGCAGCAAAGGCTGCAGGAGATAGCTTTGTGACAAAGGTCACAGGAAATTACAGCCAAAGGGCTGTGTGGAAAAATAAACCGGACAAGCTGTAAAAGCTGGAAAGAAAGAGGCTGGAAGAGCCCGAAAATAGGTGGCAAAGGCTGCAAGGATACAAGTCACAACAAACGTTGCAAGAATACTCAGCCAAAGGGCTGTTTGAAAAAAGAAACCAGAGAAGTTGAAAAAAGAAGAAAAACCCCATCGGAGACCATGGGTGCTTGGTTTTCGACATCAGAAAACGCCACAATACAGGTATGGAAAATTTTCTTTAAGGAATGGGACATAGACTATGATGAAGAAGCGCTGTTTAGACTAATTACATGGGCAAACACCCATAGGTTTAACACAGCAAAAGAAACTGCCTTTCATCTTAATACTTGGGAACGAACTGGTCACTTTATATTAAAGGCAGCTTCAAAAGGGGAGGAAAATACAATAAGAGGTCTAAAACCATGCAGGCTTTGTGAAAAATGCCAATCACTTTTTAAAAAAATTTTAGAAGTTTAATAGTAATAAAATGGTCATAAAGATAGTAATAAAATTAGAGTAATAAAAATTTGGACAATATCGATTAGGACAATACAAGACAATAAAAACAAAGAGTTACAGACGGTCTGGGTACCTCTTTCTGGGCAAAATAAGCCCAAAAAAGGACACACGTTAACAGAGGATTAACCCTTAAAAACAATAGCCTGTTGCATATTCATACATCTCATACATGATGCATAAATCCCATTCAAACGAAGGATTCTGTCTGGTCAGTGTCAACTTCTTTCTCTTAATCCTGATGGCATCTTCAGGGTTGAGTGAGTCAGGAAGAAGTTAGTTTCTTCTGATAAGACAGCAATAAATTCTTTTTCTCTGAAAGATTTAGGTGTCCTGTGGCTTCTATCTCGCTGCGCGTTCTCTCTTTAAAAAAGTATCTTACGTAGCATAGTTTCTATTTTAACATTATGTTATAACCTAAAACTATTTAACACACTACTTAAAAAAATAATACAGCATAATTTTCTAACATAACACATATAATATTCATTTTAATATTTTCAAAAAGCCAGTCATAAAATAAGCATTTTTCACATTAACTACAAAAACTACATTTCAACTACAAAACTACATTTACCATACTATTAAAATATTAATACAGCACTACTAATCAATACAACATAAGACATATAGTAAATATCTGCATAGAGCCATATAATATGCACTTTTCACAGGCTTGTTTTGGATTTAATAAGACTATTAAATACTGAACTATATGGGGAGGAAAACACACCGGAGGAGTTTTCGTGGGAGAGGGACACCTCTCTAAGCCCCCAGAGCACGTGGTCAGACACAATGGCCAGCAATGCCGCCCCACGGGCCGAGCTGCTTTGAACTACCCCCCCACGTCGGCATTGTTCCCGGGAGAACCATCCCCTACATCTTCCCAGCAAGGAGCGGCCCCGCCACGCAGGGAGACGTGGGGGGGGGGGGGGGGGGGGGGGGGCGGCAGGGTGGCAGGGTCCCAGGGATGCCGGGACGCCCTGTGCCGGCACCCCGAAAATGCCACCCAGAGCCTGCCCGGCACGGTTGCTGCAGAAGCTTGGATGGTGCCGCCATTTCAGCTGGGCTGCCAGTGAGCATGACGCAGCTCCAGCTAGGTGCTGTCCCCGGGACCACCCTTCTGCCATCGGGGCTGACCACGCTCCTCATCGCCATGGAAACACCCAGACCGTCCCTGCCCAGAGCTGGTTGGCTCAGCCCACAAACTGCGCCCACAGCCCCGCCTCCATAAACCACGCCTGCCTGCCACTGCAACACGGGGATGGAACCCGAGATGACACAGATGTTACCACGTCGTCACACCCGGAAGCACACCAGAACCAGGATGCTCTAACACCATGATACAGAGCCCTGTTCCCGGCACCCGCTCCGGATATGCAGCTGTCACTGCCGCAGCACAATAGCATCTACAGTCAAGGTCCCAACCAGCTGAGGAAGTCCTTACGACCCTGCTGCTGCCTGCTCCAGCCCCTTCGATGTTCCGAGCAGGAAACATTCCCACCCGAGACCCGGTAATCTTCTGGACAGAGGTAAAACAAAAGGGTATAGAATGTGGAGATATAGAAGAGGCTGAACTAATTTCTGTCCCCATGGGCTCACCATCATCAGAGAACTGGCAAGAGGGTGAGGGAACAATTACAGCATTCCCAGTGATGCAAAGTAATAGGACAACAACTGACAAATACATACCCTTTAATTGGCAAATCCACTCAGAGCTACGCCAGCTAGCTGCTAAGCATGGGTTAGGATTGCCTGTTGTTGCAAATATGCTTCGATTTATAAGAGTTAATGAACTAACTCCCTATGATATGAAGCAGATTGCGAAACTGCTCGGTACTCCAGTGCAATACATAATGTTTGAATCGAGCTGGAGAGCTTATGCAGAAGATCAGGGACTAAAAAAAACCTCAAGAGCTTTGCAGCAAAACCCATGTTTTGTGGCAGGGATCTCTCAACTTATAGGACTGTCCCCCATGGAAGACCCACAAACCCAAGTACGTTTGAACCCCTTTATTCTAGCCTAAGCAGAGGATTTAGCAACGAAGAAGCAAACAAAAAATATTAAAGCTCCCATCCAGACAGGAAGCTTCTATCAATCAAATCCCAACAAAACTTCACAGACACCCTGACTTCTGATATTTCGACAATAGGAAAGGTTCCATATTCCAAAAACTCTAATAAACTGATAACATATGGTAAAGGTAAAAATATTGAAAAGGTACCACAAAAGAATTACAAAATTGTACAATTGTTTGTTAAATGTGCCTTAGAGTTCATAGTACAATATCTGTCATTACTGTTTACATTTATTAAAATCAAAAATGTTAAGCCTATGGTAGCTGATTTTACTAAAGTTATTAAGAAAGTATTACATTCCTCTCCCAGGCATGGGCTGCTGTGTATCAAAGAGATCATAGGATATATATTAATAAATCATCTCTTAGTATTCCTAATAGCCCTGCTTGCATTATTTCTAGATCTGTTACCAAATAGCATATATGAGCTTGCTACCAAGCCCTGGGATTAACTGACAGGGGCTTCTCCCAATCACGTCTCATATGAAGCTGCAAGCATTTCACTGGCCAGATCCCGAGGGAGTGTGGAGTTCAGACCAATGAGAATATCCGGACTGGGTCTTTCAAAAGACTTTATAAAGGGTAGGCCAGAGGATAAACTTCCTCTGTTGCCACACAAACATCAGGGGTGAACTGTTTCTGTCTCCTTGCCCCTCACGCCCCCCCCTGCCTGTTGTAATATAGATCAAACCTGAAGATAAAAACAATATAATCATCTTAACATTCTAGGTCCATTGACACATACACAGAATATTAATTTACTAACTTCATAGGCAAATTTCAACGGCAAAGTCTCTAACCAAGAAGTTGCCACCTATCATAATTTCAAAACCTAAAGTCACCTGTTAAAGTCAATAACAAAATTTCTAACTCCTAACAAAAGGAAAAAAGTAGATTACTCACACTCTTATTTATGTTAACAAAATTTTCTTAGACTAGAATACTGTTCAAAACCAATGTTTTGTTCCTATTCTTATTTACTATACAAAGAAAAAAGGGGAAAAAAGGTTGGGGTGAATTCATACTCCCTTTTTTGAGTCTTAAGTAATATCATGTTCTCATGTTTTACAATGAATCGTGTAACAGTACAATGATCCAATGATCCTATGATAATTCAGCTGCCTAAAAAAACAAGATAAATGCATTACAATGAACACTGGAAACCACAGACACCAGCCTGATGTCTGTGGAGGTGTTCACAGAGGTCCCAGGATGAGGGAAGAGATGAGAATCTTGACTCCATGTTTCAGAAGGCTGATTTATTATTTTATTATATATATTATATTAAAACTATACTAAAAGAATAGAAGAAAGGATTCATCAGAAGGCTACCAAAGAATAGCAAGGAATGGAATGATAAAATCTTGTGACTGACCAGAGTCTGAGACAGCTGGACTGTGATTGGCCATTAATTAAAGACAACCACATGAGACCAATCAAAGATGCACCTGTTGCATTCCACAGCAGTAGATAATTATTGTTTACATTTCATTTCTGAGGCCTCTCAGCTTCTCAGGAGAAAAAATCCTAACGAAAGGATTTTTCATAAAATATGTCTGTGACATGATGGCCCTTCAACAGACATTACAGAGCCATGTAACCAGAACAATAAGTAACTACCTCACAGAAATCTGTGACTTTTGAAATAACAGTTCATATAAGGACTCTGTTCATTTATGAATTGCCTTATCTGTTAAGTTTATTTTTATTACAGTACTAAAGTTGAATGTTTCAAGGTTTTCTAATTTCAGTTCAGAATTAAGATATAACTTACAGCTTTGTTTACAAACTATTTTTCATGTTTACAGACTGTTTTCTGTTTACAAATTGTTTTGCTAGGTTTCTGTTTACAAATTATTTTCTCTGGTAGTCAGATTTTCTTCAACAGTTTTAGGAGTTAAGTAGCTTGTTGTTGTTAAAATAAGCTATGATTTGTAACCTAAACATTAAGAAATTCTTACCTACAGACTCTAAATCAATATACTGCACCTTCACTAATATATGTAATGCAAATTAAAACCATGCTGTTTCTGTCACCCTGTTTGCTAGGGACTCCTACAAATAGATGACAGAGAACAGATCACAAATTTTAGTAAAGACAAAACTGTGAGATGTTGCATTAGTATTATTCAAGTTATAATAAGCAGCCCAGGTCAGCTCCATGAACCAGCCTCTGGGCTGACTGACAGAAGCTCACAGGCAATGGGAGCTCTCCTAGGATGCAGGCATCTTATTGGTTCAGTCTAGAGGAACACAAATAGACCAATGACTTGTCTCAACCCGGGAGTTTTGAATGGACTATAAAAGAAAGCCCTGGACAATAAATTGTGCTGTTTGCTGATGATCAATGGCAGTTTGTTGTGTGTTATGTCTCAGACATACGAACACCATGGGTTATTAATGTAATACCCCTGATGGGCCTAGTCAAAAAACCTGGGGAAGAACAGCTCAACAGGAAGAATTAAATAAAGAAGACCAAGCAGTATCACTATACCCCTTCCGGGAAGTTCCATTGGGAGGGGCACAAGGGGGAATTGGGTTTGTCACTGTCCCACTCAATTCCTCCAATGTGAGAGCATTCCAAAAAGGAATTAAGAGGTCTACTAGAAGATCCTATTGGATTAGCAGAACAAGTAGACTAGTTTTTAGGGCCTAATATTTATACTTGGGAGGAAATACAATCTATACTAAATCTTTTGTTTACATTCAAAGAAAGATAATTTGAGCTTCAGGTATGCAAATATGGAAGAGGGAACATGTAAACAGACCCCCTGGGGAGGATAAAAAGCCATTAGAGTGCCTGATGGGGGACCACAATAACCCCAGGGAAAGGCAAAACATGGAATAGTACAGAGCATTAATTATCAGGGGAATTAGGGAAGCAGCTCCCCATAATCAGAACGCCCATAAAGTGTTAACAGAGCAACAAAAGAAGGAGGAAACTACAACTGAATGGCTGGAGAGGTTACAAAAGAATATGAGGCAGTACTCAGGAATGGACACTGATACGGAGGCTGGACAAACACTGATAAAAGTGACCTTTGTCACCCATGTATGGCTGGATAGAAAAAAGAAGCTAGAAAGATTGGAGGATTGGCAAGACGGTTGAACGACCTGTTAAAGGAAGCCCAAAAGGTATATGTACGGGGATGAAGAGAAAGTAAAGTCGAAAGCTAAGGTAATGGCAGCTGCTATTGCCAAAAGAAACCACAGGACTAAGACCCTATAAGGAGGTGAGGCCCCAGTCAGGCCAAAAGAAGGGCAGGCAGGAGGAGTTTAAGGCGGACAGAGCTCCCTGGGAAAGGGGACCTAAGGAGGAAAAAAGGGGAGTGAATACCCGGGGCCCAATCTATCACTTTTGCAAGGAAACTGGACGCTTAAGATGAAGCTGCCTGCAGAGAGAAAAAGATATGTGAGTTTTTAGTGAGGCTCGAGAAACAGGTGAATAGGGGGGTCAGGGGCTCTGTATCCTGGGGTCAAAACATCAGCAGGAGCCTCTGATAACTTTAAAAGTAGGTCCCCAGAAGGAGGAACTTGAATTTTTAGTAGATACGGGGGCGGAGAAGACATGTATTTGTGAAATTCCAAAAGGGTATGAAAAAAAACCCAGAATACCATTCAGATAGTAGGGGCGAAAGAGGAAAGATTTAAAGCACCAGTTATAAAAAATGATATTTGAAGGAACTAACAAGATAGTAATGGGAGACATTTTACTTGTACTGGGGGCAGGATACAATTTCCTGGGGAGGGATTTACAAGTACAGTTAGGCATCAGGGTGTGTAGGAAAGACATTTTTGTGGTGTTCTTGTGAGCCAGTGAAAGCTTCCTGAAGATAAGGAAAGCCCTGTATCTCTCTCAAGAAAGGTACCAAGGCTATCACCATGATGGTGCTTGCATGGTGTCGCGCTCTATAGCAACATCTCGTGGCCGCCCGCCGTGATTGCAATTGGAATGTAAAAAAGGAAAGAAAAACAAGAGAAAAAAAGTTGAAGGGTACCCTAAAAATGAGTGAAGGCAGCAAGGATGCTGCAGAGGTCTGGACCTAATTCAGATGTCTGATTCGAGCTGAGCGATTGGGAAAAATAATGGGAAATAATTTATCAAATGAGGAAAAGACTGTTTTGTCCACATGAAAAACTTTACTGAAAAGAAAAAATGTTCAAGCTTCTGATTATGCTCTTCGTAGTTTACTGATATGGTGTGAATCACAGGACTTTGAGGCTGATGCCGACACTGCCTTCAGTGTCCGGGCATGGAAAAAGGTTGGGAAGAGACTATGGGAAGTGATATCTAAGGGGGATAAGACAGTTGTTGATTTGGCTACTACCTGGACACTGTTGTATGAGTCATTGAAGGAATGGAAAGCAGAACAAGATAGAGGGGAGGAATTGGAGGAGCAGGAATTAGAGCAAGAAACTGAAGTAGAGGAACAGGAAGAAGATGAGGCTGAGCCTGTCAATGAATCTTCCCCCTGAGGAGGCTGCTGCAGCTGCTGTGGAGGTTCCCCCAGGGTTTGCTATTGTGAGAATCAAATGGCAGCCTAAGACTGTTCCTTGGTATTTATCTCCAAAAGACTATGTTAAACCTGTGCATACTTTACCTGCTCAGCAGTTAGTTGAACTGAGTACTAAACCAAAGTATCTTATGCCTGCACAGCAATTAGCCAAAATGAAGTTATAGAAGAAGCGAAGTGAAAAACAGGCTGGGTCACTGGCCCTTCTGTCTCTCCCTGGGCCGTTTGCTCCCCCCTCCCCCTCTCCTGGGTCGGCTGCTCCCCCCTCACCCTCCCGCGGATCGGCAGCTCCTCCCTTACCCATCCCTTGGTCAGCTGCTCCTCCCCCACTCTCCTGTGGTTTGGTTGCTCCCCGCCCCCCCCCGCTTTCCCTTGAGCCACCCGCCCCTCCTCTGCCCTCCAGGAATCTGATTCTGTTAGACCTCGTAGCAGATCCAGGCCTGCTGTTTCTTGGACTCTGCCTCCCTGCCAGGTGGCTGTGACTCCTCAACACCCTTTGCAATTTTAGGAGCACGTGAGAATGAAAGCAGCTGAAGTGAGAGATTGGAATTTGTTAGAGAAAATAGGTCCACCTGAAAGGATGGAGATGGCTGCTGCTGCTTCTGGTGGGCCTATGGCTTTTCCTGTTTTCAAAGCTGCTCCTAATTCGGGACAACAAGATAGCCATCAGGTTTTTGCATGGGGGGTTTTACAGGATCTCCAGTCGAAAGTAGATCAGTATGGTGTTAACTCTTTGCAGGTGATGCAAGTGATTCGTGTCCTAAATGCTGATGTACTTGCACCTTGTGATATTGTTCACCTTGCTACAATTCTGTTTCAGCCAGTGCAGTATGGTGTGTTTCAAGCTACCTGGAAACAAATGGTTGAAAGAGTAGCATTGGACAATATGCAGTTACCTCAGCACGATCCACATCATGCTGTGGGAGTTGATGCCTTGCTGGGCAATGGATCATTCTCTAACCTGGATTTGCAGGCAAGATGGGACCCCCTGGTTCTGGCACAGGCCCAGCAGCTGGGTATGAGTGCCTTACTTAAAACAATGGAAATGGCAGCTCCTAAACCAAGGTATATTACCATCCAGCAAGGGGTGAAGGAACCTTTTCTGCAGTTTGTGGAGAGGGTTGTTGCAGCCCTTGAGAAGCAAGTAGAAGATGATAAGTTGAAGCAAATTTTATGCAGACAGCTAGCATGGGACAATGCAAACGATGATTGCAGGCGAATTATTGATTCTTTACGGGGAGATCCCTCACTGTCTGATCTTGTAGTTGCTTACTCAAAGGTTGGTTCAGTTGAGCATAAAATGGCTGCTTTGGCAAAAGTCATGAAGTCTTCACCTAGATGTTCTGCTTGTGAAGAATCAGGGCATGTGAAGACACAATGCCCTCAAACTGCTGGACGATGATTACACTCTAGGGTAATTTGGACCAGTAAAGTGCCTTGTTATCATTGTGGTAACTTTGGCCATATTGCTAAATTTTGTAATTTCAGATCTTTTTCAGGTGGTCGACAAGTGCAGGGAAACTGGAAGGAGAATGCGAAGGGGCGCGTGGAGACACAAATACCTCGACGACAATCATGAGCCCTGCCAGCACTGCAAAGTTCTTCTTTTGTGACCGATACACAGGGGCCACAAGAGGCTCGGCAGGGATTAATATACCAATAGCTGACACAGTAACTATTTTGACAAGAGGTAAATGTAAAGTGCCTCTTGATGCCTATGGTCCTATAGGCCAAGGTTTGACTGCTTTTCTGATGGGAAGATCTAGTAGCACTATTCAAGGTATTAATTTCCATTTGGGTCTTATTGATTCTGATTATATGGGATGAATTCAGGCTATGGTGTCTGTTAGTGAACCTCCTGTTGTTATTCAAAAAGGTACTTGTATTGCTCAACTTGTTCCTTTATGAGTTCTGTTCCAACTGTAGTAGACCGGAGTCATGGCACTGGAGGTTTTGGATCTACACGACCACCTCAGGTTCTTTGGACTCAAAAGGTGACAGATGAGTGTCCGGTAATACAATGTTTGGTCACTGGTAAGGGATGTCACTCAGAAACTACAACAATATCAGGTTTACTTGACACAGGAGCAGATGTAACTATAATTTCACAGTTTGTTTGGCCTTCAACATGGCCCCTCACTCAATCAACCTTTGTAGTTGTTGGGTTAGGTGGGTCAACTGCTGGTGCTTTATCTGCTATTGCAATCACTGTAACACATCCTGGAAGGCCAACAAGCTAACATCAGACCTTATGTTACTAATATCAGACCTTATGTTACTAATGCTCAACCTAACTTGTGGGGACGTGATTGCTTAACCCAATGGGGTGTTAAAATTACAACAGATTTTTAGTGGGGGCCACTGGGATGCAGGACCTTAAATGTTCGGTCCTTGACATGGCTGACAGATAAGCCTGTCTGGATTGATCAGTGGCCCCTGCCTAGTGAAAAGCTTCTTGCCTTGCAAGGCTTAGTGACAGAACAATTACAAGCAGGACATATTGAAAAATCATTTAGCCCATGGAATACACCTGTGTTTGTAATAACAAAGAAATTTGGTAAATGGAGACTTTTGCATGATTTGTGGCACATAAACTCTGTGATGGCTGCAATGGGTGCTTTACAATCAGGTCTCCCAACACGGAAAATGATTCCACAAGGATGGGAAATAATTATCATTGATTTGAAAGATTGCTTTTTTACAATTCCATTGGTTGATCAGGATAAGGAAAAATTTGCCTTTACTGTGCCTTCTTTAAATCACGATGAACTGGGCCAATGATAGTGGGCAGTTCTGCCTCAAGGAATGAGAAATTCTCCAAGTATTTGTCAATGGTTTGTGGCAAACGCTTGTTATTGCTATCATTATATGGATGATATCTTGTTGGCGTCTGAAAATAAACAACAATTATTGGCTCTCGAAAAATGTGCTGTGAAAAATTTAGAAGCCTTTGGTTATCACCCCGGTGAAAGTTCAAAGACAGATGACTTGGAAATATTTGGGGTTGATAATCACCAATACACAAATTGTGCCTCAACCTGTAAAACTGGATATTGAAATTAAATCCCCTGCTGACGTACAGAAATTGGTTAGTGCAATAGGTTGGCTTAGGCCATACTTGGGGATAACTAATCATCAACTGCAACTTTTGTTTGACTTACTGTCAGGGATTACTTCCTCTACCGATGAGAGTCATTTGACCGCTGCAGCAAAAAAGGCTGTAGAAGAAGTTGAATTGGCCTTGACATCTAAATTTGTTACCAGGATAGATGTTTCTGTTGATATGCAATTATTTATTTTGAGAGATGATGAAATACCATGCAGATTGTTGTATCAGTGGAATGATAAATGGGAAGACAAATTGCATATTTTGGAGTGGATATTTTTATCTTTCAGGTCCTGAAAAACAGCTCCAGGTCTGTATGAGCTTTTTGCAGACATCATTATCAAAGGTCGCAGACGCTGCCATGAAATCTTAGGCCGTGATCCTGTAACTATTGTCATACTGGAACAACAATGGTATTTTGAGTGGTGTTTTCAAAACAATCATGAGCTGCAATCTGCCTTATCTTCCTTTACAGGTCAAATAGCATATCATTTACCTTCTCATCCTATTTTGAATTTCACTAAGAGGATTCCCTTTCAGGGGAAACAACTCTGCTCTTCTGTGCCAGTGGAAGGTGTGAGAGTTTTTACAGATGGATCAGGAAGAAATGGAAAAGCTGCTGTAGCCTGGAAGAAGGATGACCACTGGGAACATGAAGTAATGGTTCAACAAGGGTCTCCTCAGTTAATTGAACTTTGTGCCATACTTTTTGCCTTTACCTTATTTCCTAGTTCTGTAAATATAGTTACTGACTCTATTTATGTTGCTAATTTAGTGAAGCAGTTGAATCAAGTTGTGTTGTATAATGTAAAGGAGAAACCATTATTTGTTATGTTGTTGAAATTGTGGACCGTTATTCATAATCAAAAGCATTCTTATTTTATTATGCATATTTGCAGCCATACATTGCTACCTGGATTCTTTGTTGAAGGTAACGCCAATGTGGATTCCCTTGTGGCTGCCTCAGCAGTAAAAACGGTGCCTAATGTGTTACAGCAATCTGTTCTATCTCACCAATTTTTTCATCAGAGTGCTCAGGCACTATGGCAGCAATTTAAATTATCACATAGTCAAGCAAAGTCAATTATTTCTTCTTGCCCTGATTGTCATATGTCTCATGTTTTGCAATATTACGGTACTAATCCTAGAGGCTTACTCCCTTTGCAAGAATGGCAAACAGATGTTACAAAAATGCCTGAATTTGGCCGTCTAAAGTATGTTTATGTTACAGTTGACACCTTTTCTCATGCCATGGTTGCCTCAGCATTGGCAGGTGAAACAGCTCGGGATTTTATTTGTCATTTTTGCCACGCCTTTTCCATCTTAGGCGTTCCATCACATGTAAAGATGGATAATGGCCTGGCATATGTTTCAAAGAAACTGCAAGTGTTTTTTCATGCCTGGGGTGTTGGTCATTCTACTGGTATCCCTCATGCTTCAGCAGGCCAAGCAATTATTGAACGTGCTCATGGTGTGTTGAAGCACCAGGTACAAAAAGAAAAAGGGATAATGCAGAGGGAGTTGCCTCAAGTGAGATTAGACAAAGCTGTCTATGTCTTAAACTTTCTGTGTCCTTTACCTGACTTACAAGTGTCTCCTATATTCTATCATTTTTCATCTTTGAATTCAAAACAGCCAAACTTTAGGAAAGGTATTAAGGTATGGGTAAAATATTTAATCCTGGGAAAGTGGACTGGCCCAGTGGAATTAGTAACATGGGGAAGAGGATATGCATGTGTTTTAACAGAAAATGGCCCTTGTTGGATCTCTGCCCGTTGTATTAAACCTTATTTGGAGCACACAGGAAAGGACAGGATGGGTGGTTCTACAGCAGAAGCAAAATGAGTAGGTAATTGCATTGGTTATTAGATGGATGGAAGCATGGACCCTCAAGGAATGTGTGGTAAAGATGGTAATTCAAGACAGAGCAAAGGGAGTTATAGGCTTATGCTGAAAATTCAAAATTTAAGTTAGTGGGTGTTACTTTTGCTTCTTTTCCTTGAATTCTCTTATAGAGAGGTTGGTAGTACTGAGAAATGTGTCTTTTACCATTTCCTTTTGCAGGGCACCGACAGTCTCAAAAATAGAGGAATTTGATGTACCTAAGTGTAGTAAACCCCATAGATTTAGGAAAAGCACCATGGAGGATATGAACAATAGGAATGCTGAAACAGCAAAAGAAAATTCCTGTTTTCCTGTCCTCCACCCCCTAACCTATCTCTGTAACCCTATAAGGCAATGTCATGTTAACCCCTTACCCATTGGTCAAGCTTGGATCCTTTCCAACCCTATAAAAGAAGCATACTGTACCCCATTAGGGGAGAAAGAAGAAGAGCAGAGACCCTTCACAGACCTCCCCAAATAAAGCCATCTTCGTGGAACAGCCTGCGCCTTCTCCTTCTCATCTCTCTCTGTCTGCTGCAGCCTCAAGCCCAGGGCACCACTACCTAGCAAGCAAAGCTGAAATCCTAAGAGCTTGCAAATCACTATAGAGCTGATAATCACCACGCTTGCTAGATGGTAGCCCCGCGGCCTTGGCACGAGCGAGCTAGCCTCGGGCACCCGGTCCCTATTCAGGGACTGAGCTCCTGAGCCCTATTGCTCTGCTTTATAATAAGGCCAAATCTGAGAGGCTTTATTAACTTTCTAACATAACACATATAATATTCATTTTAATATTTGTGAAAAGCCAATAATAAAATACGCATTTTTCATATTTCACTTACCCCTGTAGCACCAAACACATTTAGAGTATCTTCACTCAATTTCCCTTTTAAAGCATTTACACAGAATATGTTGCCCCCATATCTACCAGAAATTCAACATCAACTTTCCCCAGCTTAGCTACAACCAAAGGGTCAGGGAGGGATGAGCCCTTCGGTCCCTGTCAGTCCCCACTGACAGCGAATTCAGG
The DNA here is from genome assembly GCF_012460135.2 of Molothrus ater. Classification (NCBI taxonomy): domain Eukaryota; kingdom Metazoa; phylum Chordata; class Aves; order Passeriformes; family Icteridae; genus Molothrus; species Molothrus ater. The sequence continues at coordinate 11,025,764 of NC_050510.2, forward strand.
AGCTGGGGGTGTGTGTTCTTTTTGCCCACATCAGACACTCATTCTTCCATGTTGCTTTTTCTTGCAAAAAGCACATTGATCTTTCTCTAGAGGAGGAGTACTCCTTTTCAATGCATTAGATGACTTTTCCTGATCACCACTTGTGAAAAGTGCATATTATATGGCTCTAGTCAGATATTTACTATATGTATTATGTTTTATTGATTAGTAGTGCTGTATTATAATTTTAATACCATGGTAAATGCAGTTTTGTATTTAAAATGTAGCTTTTGTAGTTAAAATAGACACTATGTATGTGGGATACTTTTTTAAAGAGAGGAATGAGGTATTTGCACCAAGATAGCAGCCACAGGACACCTAAATCTTTCAGAGAAAAAAAAATTATTGCTCCCTTATCAGAAGAAACTAACTTCTTCCTGCCTCGCTCAACCCTGAAGACGATGTCAGGATTAAGAGGAAAAAGGTGACAATGACCAGACCAAATCCTTTGTTTGAATGGATTTTATGCATCATGTATGAGATATATGAATTTGCAACAGGCTGTTGCTTTTAAGGGTTAATCGTCTGTTAACGTGTGTCCTTTTTTGGGCTTATTTTCCCAGAAAGAGGTACCCGGACTGTCCATAACTCTTTGTTTTTATTGTCTCATATTGTCGTAATCCATATTGTCCAAATTTTTATTACTCTAATTATATTACTATTTCAATAACCATTTTATTACTATTAAACTTTTAAAATTCTAAAAACAAGTGATTGGCGTTTTTCACATAATTATGGTAGCAGAGGATGGTTCCTAACACCTTGCTGCCAGTGCTTTAGGAGAGTCCGGGTGAGGAAGGTATGCCCTGCCTGATTAGGCAGCCTTGCTCTGTTTCTACTAATGTGACCGACAGATGCAGGTTACGATCGATGGACAAAAGGAAGCAATAAAACAAAGAAACGGAAAAGGATTCCCTAAAACTAAAGTGTACACGAAGAACAAAGTCCCAAGGTCAAAGGATAGGTAAGTGTGGACGGGGCGGATAAGGGTGGGGGGGATTAATGTGTGTGAATGAGAGGCGGGCTGGTTATCCCAGACCTACTAAGTGATTGAGGGGTCTCCCATGCTGAGTTTCCGTCTGTTTGCAAGAAAAGCGGCCAGTAAAGAGACAAAGTGAGTGATAAAAAAAAAGTGAGAGAATCCCCCCCGGGGAAACTGGGACTGAGTCTCAGGGAAGGGGTGGGACGTCTTGGAGAGAGGAAGCCGAGGGTTTTTCTGGCATAATCCACTGGGAAAAATCAAAGAAAAAGTGTGGAAGGGGCCCCTAAAAATTCTGCTGGATTGAGGGATAAGAGTGCTCAAGAGCATTCAGAATTAAAACCTGCTGGGTTGAGGGACTAACATTCTAAGAGCATCCAGGGTTGAGCAAAATTCTGCCGGATTGAGGATATGCCCAATAGCATCTAGAGTTGGACAACACAGCTGGATCGAGGGATATCCAAGAGCACTGGGACTGACGAGTAACACCTAAAATTGTAATAGGTGATCTGAAAGTAAAAGGTACCTTATTGTTGTCTTGTTGTGTGTGAGTGAGTCACACACAAAATCAGCCTCAACTTCCCGGGCAGGTGGGAAGGGGGGGGCTGTGGAAAAATGTGTATGTGACCTGCAAACAGGCCATTGTTCTCCCAGGCTTGTGGAGAGGGCCATGGCTAAAGAGAGTGAGTGACACACAGACAGACTCACAGGTGAACTGGCACCAGAAGCAACCAGATTCAGGGCCCTTCCCAAAAGCCCAGCTCAGGCAAGGTGCGGAGGTCCGAACCCCTGACTCTATCTCTAGGGAAAAGGGATAGCCAAACCTCAGGGGAGGTGGAAGGAGTCAGAGTGGGGACTCACACGGACCAGTCATTCTTTGGCAACAGGAGGCCACTTCATGTGAGTCTAAGAGGTTTGCTAATGTTTCCTTCCTCTGTCCAATAAAAGAAAAGGGAAATTAACAGGAGTGCTGAACCTAGGCCAGTGAGGAAACTTAGGGGTATCATACTTAAGGTTCTGGGGTGTCAGAAAAAGAAAAATACCTTACATAGTCCATGTGGGTGAGGCACCAAGGACGAAAACCTCGGCTAAGCAGAAGTCGAGAGGTATGAATGAACAGGCCTGAGGATGTGAAAGAATGTGTAGAAGTGAATGAGAAATAAAAGTGAGAGAATGTAGACGAAAAAAAGTATATGTAATGTAGATTGTGTACTTTAAGCTTTACTATATCTTCTTGGAGGGAGGTGTATTGTATTGAATAGTAGTGTGAGAAAAAGGGGTTTTTTTATTTTTTTGTGTGTGTAGTTGAAAGAAAGTGGTATTCAGGTTGCTAGTAAAAGTGAGAAACACAGGCAGGAGATGAATAGATAAGATCTTGAAAAATGGAACAGAAAACCATTAAGTTGGATACAGGAAAGAAAAATGGGGGAATAAAAGTGTACTAGCAGAGATACCCCAAAATAGCCCTTTGGGAGTTATGTTAGCTGACAGAGATAGAACTCCTTGCAAAAGGAGAAAATACAGGGTATGCAGTAGTTGATGGGAAAAACATGCAAACTATTGAAAAAGGGAAATTACCTTAAACTAGTAAGCTCAAACTTGTGAATTATACGCTCTAAAAATAGCACTGGAATATTTAGCACAAAAGAAAGGAACTAGATATATTGATTCAAGGTATGCCTTTGAAATAGTATATACCTTTGGGAAAAAAAATTGCAAAGGAAGAGGATTATTTAATTCAAGAGGAAAAGGATTAGTACATGAGGGGCTCATTTTAGAGGTTTTAGAGGCATTAAAATTACCTGAAGAGATAGCTATAGTACACATTAAGGGACATCAAAAGGGAGTGACCCCAGAAATACAGGGAAATAATTTGGCAGATCAAGAAGCTAAAGATGTATCAGAAAAGAAGGCCGAAATAGTTATGCTAATATTAACTCTAAATGAGGAAAAATTGGAATTAAGCAAGATAGGAAGAAAGCAAGATGAATTTAGGAAATGGAAACTTCTTGATGGAAGGCAATTACTTAATAAAATGCTTACTAGGAAAATATTAGAAGACATGCATCAGAAAACCCACTGGGGTACCCAAGCTTTGAGTGATCATTTTTTTAAGGAACTATGGGTATTGGGATTTTTAGATTAGCAAAACAAGTCACTGAAAGATGTATAACTTGCCAAAAGATAAATAAAAAAAGGTGATGAGAAAAACAACATTAGGAGGTCCTGAGTTAGCTCATTTCAAAGTATCCAAGTAAAAGTTTGAATTTGTCAGGCGCTGGATTTATTTGTAAAAAACCATTTAATCCAGAAGAAAAAGAATATGCAGCATGCTGGGTGGGAGATCATGAGAAAATAAAATCTTTAAAATATCAAAAACCCCCAAGACAAAGCAATAAAAGAAAAAAGGATGAAAGAAAAGGGCTGGGAACAAGAGATTGCCTTCTCCGTTCTTGCTTGTTCCCTCACCTGTTCGCGGCTGCACACCTCCCCCCCCAACCCCCATCCCCGTCTCCGGCCCCACCGGTGAGTTTGTCTGCCCTGGTCCCAGCCGCCTGGCCTGCATATGCTCCTCCGGCCAGGCCAGGGGGGAGGGGGGGTTCCATCGTACTGCTGCGTGGTCCATGGTCACCGTGCCAACCGCACTGTTATAAATGATCAAATCGTGAGCCAAACTTAAAAGAAAATTTAGCAAAGATTTATTAATTTGTCTGCGAGACCGAAGTTCGGTCGTCGAAACCACCACAGCCAAAGACTTAGCGTCAAGCCCGGGACTGGTGCCGGGTGAACACAGATATGTCCTCTGAGTGTCAGAGTCTCCACAGTTCACAAATGCTGCCTCGCGCAGCGAGTTTTTATACAGTTTATTCTGCCTGAGGCAGAGATGACCAAATGTTCTTTGTGTCTCTTCACATGCATCGCCGTGGCTTTACATGTGCAGAGCTGGACAAAGGTTCAGTCCAGGTGTCTCGATGTTGTCAGTCGACTCCAGAGAAGCCATGTATTCACATGTATCAGGGTTATCTCGACAGATGCAATTGGCGAGGCGATAATCACTTTCAGGTGGGCCCGGACCGGGGAAGCCAGCGATTATCGACCTGGAAGCTTCTATTCTTACGTTAAAACCTCGATGTTTATCTTAACGTGCGTCCGGGAACCAGATGTATATGAATAAGACACTGCTCCCGGCCAGGATGGTCAAAAGACATAGTTTGGATTTTACAATATTCTATAAATTAATAGCATGAATTATCTCTACCATATACTACAGCACTGAGGGGGTTGTCCCGTCTGTCCCGGCCATCGCATCCCTGGGTGCCCTGCCTGTGCCAGGAGCTGCTGGATCAGCCACCATTAAGCCATGTGCAGGCTATCCACGCTCCAGCTCGGTGTCCACTGGAAGATCCCCCTCTGGTGATTCCGGCAGCGGACCCTGCCTGCACCTTGGAGCACTCCCCTCACCCCCCTTCCTCCGACACTAAGGGAATAAATGAGGCAGCATCTCAAAGGCGAAATGCAAAAAAAAAAAAAAGGCTTTGGCTTTTAAGGGACAGCTTTTAAAAGAGAGAAAGAAGAAACTCCAACTGAATAGTTAGACAGACTTAGGACATTATAAGAGAAATTGCACTAATCAGGTAAAAGACCTAAAAAATCTTCCAAGAGATGGGCACAGAAGAGGAATAGAGAAGTCATAAGCTCTATATTTTAGAAGACGGATACCATATGGAGCCTGTGATAACTTAAAAAGTAAGTCCCCAAGAAGAAAAATTGGAATTTGTGGTAGACACAGGGGCAGAAAGAACCTGCCTGTTAAATATTCCAAAAGGTTATAGTATAAGCAAAGACACTGTAAAAGTAACAGGAGCAAAAGGAGAGAGTTTCACAGTTCCTGTCATTAAAGATGTAGTAATTAAGGGAGAAACTAGAATTTAGATATTATTAGTCCCTGGGGCAGGTAGCAACTTATTAGGAAGAGACAAGTAAAACTAGGAATAGGAGTTATACCAGAAGAAGGGAAAATGACAGCTAGAGTTTTAAAACTTGGTCAAGAGGATGAGGAAAAAAATTAACGAGGAAGTTTAGACTAAGAAAGTAAATAGGGGAGGATTAAATATTGACCCCATAAGGGTCACAATTGAGAGAGGATCATCCCATACGTGTACGTCAGTACCCCATATCTTTAGAAGGATGTGAAAGTTTGAAGCCAGTAAGAAAAAGACTTAAAAAAGATGAGACATTAGAACTTTATATGTCTTCTCATAATACCCCTATTTTCACAGTAAAGAAGGCCAATAGAAACTATTTTTTTAGTATCTGGCAAAACTGAAGTTGAGATTAAAAAGGCTACTATATAGCTTTTGAATTTTCTCAGGGAAAAAAAGGATTAAAGGTATCAAAGAGGGAAATCAGAAAACTACGCAGATTATTAGTATATTGAAGATTATGGATTGACGGATACACACAAGCAATAAAATTTTTATATGGAAAATTAACAAAGGAAAATGATGTTAAATTAGAAGAGTTGAAGCTAAAACTGGCCTAAGTACCAGCTTTAAGCTTACCCTTGTTAGTAAAACCCTTTTCATTTGTACATAAATGTAGAAAATGGAGTAGCTCATTAAATTTTTAATTCAGGAGTTGGGAGGAGTGAAGAGACTAGTAGCTTATTTATCAAAGATGTTGGACCCAGTAAGCCACAGCTGGCCAGTATGTATTTAAGCTATAACAGCTACTGCAATCCTAGTAAAATAAAGTTGTAAGCTTACTTTTAGAAGTAAACTAGTTGTGTGTACACCTCGTACAGTCTGAGGTGTGTTGAATCAAAGAAAAAAGAAAAAGATAGGGAAAAGAAAAGAAAGTAAGAAAAGAAGAAAGAGAAGTTGAAGAAGGGGGAGGAGTGGTTAGCAGACTCTGGGATGTTGGAATGTAGAGTGATGATGTCTTGGTGCTAGAGGAGGACAAGAGTTTGAATGCAGTTTCTGCATGAAGGGCAGGCAAGTTTCTTAACACATGGTTGTTAGGAAGTTGTTCAATGCTGAACTGGGCTCCAGAGAAAGTTTAACAGAATGGACCCTCCTTGAAAAGAAAAAGAAGATATGTTAACTAAGGGTTATCAAGGCTAGAAAGGGTTTAGCCACTCTCGTACGAGCAGTGGGGTCTCACGAGAGAGCTGACACAGTAGCGGAGCTGCCAGGGGTGGCCCCCAGCCTGCCAGCATCCCAAGTCCAGGATGGCAGCCTCGGCCCCGGCAAGTGGGTGGAGAGGGAGATTAGAGAGAGAGAGAAAAGAGAAAGGGAGAGAGGGTGCTAAAGGGACCCGAGCAATGCACCCAGGGTCCCCATGCCCGTGGATGTCTGCAAGTTTCTCTCCCCCCACTCCCACTAGGGCAGGATCTGTCCTGGCTGGAGCCACTTCAATAAAGATACGATCAAGGCAGAGATTGCTGGCTCTCCAAACCTCACAAAGTGGTTTATTTTTTTTTTTAAGTAAGGGGATTTTTTTTCTGGGTTTGTTTTTTTTTTTTTTTTTCTGTTAAAAAGAGGAGGCTTTTGTTCTGAGGAATGTGTCTGTAAGGCTAAAACAGTTAAATGTTGCCCTAAAAGTAAAAAGCAATAGGTGTGATTCATCTTGTGTTAAAATTGGCCTGGCCTTTTGTTTAACTAATTGTGGCTCACAGAAAGAAGAATTTGCCTCTGCAGCTATTAGCACAGCTGGATACAAGAAGAAGAGGTGGCTGTGGAGAAAGCTTTTAGCTAAACCCAGAAAGTTTTGAAAAAAAAAGCTAATGGTAAAAGTTAATGCAGTATTTTCTTTCTTTTATCACTATGCTATTGTTATATATGATCGAGATAATTCATGCTGTAGAAATAGATATATGTATGTATAAAATATTAGGAGAAAATCAAACCTATGTTTGTAACCACTCTGGCCAGGAACAGCATTCTATTCACATTATAACCAATTCCCGGACGGCATTAAGATAATATCAAACCTGTTACCGTATGAATGGGGAAGCCCTGGGCCATGAGCTACATTTGCAGTCTCTCTGACTGGGAATGGAGTTATGCACATTGTGACCGATTCCCGGACAACCAGAGACAATACCAGATCTGAATAGGACAGACTGGAGCTATCAGAGGGGGTTTCCTCTGGCACCAGCATTTGGAAGATATCATCTGGACCTTCCTGGAGATGATTAATGGAATGTCTCCAGAAGCTCACAAGACCATGCACCTGGACTGATTAAATCTACAGTACTCAAGGAGCTGGCATCACCTACTCCATGTGAATACATCTTCTGCCTGGGTACTCAGACACTTGTCTGGGTCTTGGACACTGTCTTTGTCTGTTTCTGCACATGTATGGATTCAACTTTACATGCAAGGAGACACAAAGAAATATGTGGTCATCTCTGCCTCAGGCAGAATAAACTGTATATAAGCTGGCTGCGAAGAGCACTCAGGGTGAACCTTAGGGGGAACGCTGTCACTCTGTCAGCAGGAACCCAAGGTCACCCAGCGGCTGCACACGGGGCTGACGCTGTCTTGGCTGTGGTGGGATTTCAAAATTCTTTATTTTTTTTTTGTTATTCGATCTAATAAATCTCTGTTAAATTTTTATAAATTTGGCTACAGATTTGATAATTTCTAACACTATTAAGAAGTCCTCTCCAGGTACTACTGAGGCAGCAATCCGAACCAGGGAAAGAGGGTGGATTCATGCCAGCAGAATCAAAGGACTTGTGAAGGAACCTGAAGAAGGACTATCACATCTAAACCGAGTGATACCAAACTGACTTTCAAATGGGGACTGAATGATAATGCTTTGGGAAAACCCAAATGAATCAAGGAATGTACAAAGAATAACACCTAATTAAGAAATAAGGCAAGGCTTACATCACTGGTTTCAAGCACTGCCTGAATAATCCCTGAGACACCTCCGACATGTCCTTGGGGAGCAATACTTCAGACAGAAGGATTAAGACTGTTTTGGTCAGAGTTCTTATATTCTGACCTTAGCCTGTGAATTGCACAGGAGAGAGGGGGAATTACCATTTCCATCAGTACCATACTGTAAACTTTATTTGATTCATCCCAGTACTGGACATGCGAGCTGGGTTATAAGTAAATGTTTGAATTGTGGGAATAATTGGTATTGTAGTTCACAAAATCAATGCTTTTGTTGCAAGAAGTGTTGAAGTAATACGTTCATTTTGTGGATGGGAATTATTAGTGCCTGTTGAATGGGGGATACCTGAGGAACGGTGAGAAACCACAGTTAAGGGATGTCAAAAAATATTTGCCTAGAAATTAGCTAAGAGAAAGTGACAAGGAAATAGAGGGCAAGACCAGATTGGCCTCTGTATTCGCCACCAAGAAGATCCAATGCACCTGCTGTGGGTTGCAACCCCATAGGCAGGGGAGGTGGGAGTATAAGCCATACCAGACCTCAGTTATTCCTGTTTCTGTCACTCATTTGTTGTCTTTTCCCTTTCGGGATACCAGCAAAATCATGTCACAAATGCTACAGAAAGCATCACATGGAAAGAAACCAAAGTTCCTCGTTTATTATACACACACCCATGTCAACAGTCACTGTTATAACCCATCCAAATTAAGTACCTGTAGGCAAAATGGGGAAAAATATTGGATTGCAAGAAACTTAGGGAAAAGTGGTAATAGACGGGGAATTGAATGTCCAAAAGGAGAGAGATGGATTTGTTTTACATTTGATCTTAAGGATATAGTCCAAGATTCGGTAAAGTGTGGGATCTCAGCACATCATTCCTGATGTCCAGAGATGCCAGGAGAACCCTTGGGGGTCTCGAAAAACCTGGAATGTTGCCAGAAGTGTCTGGTGGCTTGATTTTGATCCATCCACAGAAATAACAAGAGTTTGAGGACAAGAGAATCACTTTAGAGTAAAAGGTGTAAAAGAAACACATTTAGAGGGTGAAATATAGATTTTAAGGTTTTGGGTACAGGGGGTTATGGAGACAAGATGGAGGGATCAGGGCGTGTCTTGTCCTTCTTCTTCCTTCTTCTTGTCCTCCATCTCCTGTGGTGATGTTGGCATTTGGGGATTGGTTTATGGTGAAGGTGCACTTGCTAACATGGGTGAAAAGCATTGGGAAATAAAGGTAAATATTATGTACGTAGATATTAGTATAAAAAGACATGACCGCCCCGTGGGTGGTCAGAGAGTGCCTGTGACTGCTTGCAGATCAGACCTCTGTTGGGCAGACAGAAAATTTTGTAGATAAGAAATAATAAACAACCCGAAGACCGAAAAGCTGAAGAGTCCAGACTCGTCCTTTAAAACGCGTGCCACCCAAGAACCACCCTACCCGTGTCAGGGCAGAGACAGACAGCCGAACCCGACATTTGGCGTCCCTGGGTGGGCACCCAGTGGGCACCCGGCGGACGACCCAGTGAGCTACTCGGCAGCAACCGGTGATCCAGCAGCATCCGGCAGCACTCGCTGAGCCACGGTGAGCTCTGGTGTGCACCTCTTGCACAGCACAGCCTTGAAGCACCGAGTGGGCAGCTCCCGAGCTGGACTCATTCCCAGGAGAGCACTGATAACTCCTTGGGAGAACAGCCAGAAAGCAGCCAGGGGAATCTGCAGACGCGGCGGCCGCAGAGAACATCGCACTCCACTTCAGCCGAAGAAAGTTCGTAGCAGGACAGCCCGGATCGGAATCGGAAAAGGCGCCTCCGAATCCATCTCCTGTGACCTGCAGGCCAGAGACCAGGAGCCTTCGGACTGCTCTGACGACAGGAATTCGGTGAGAAGGTCAAGAATTAAGAACATGGGGGGTACACTTTCCCAGGAACAAATAGAGATTCTGTCCGACCTACAGGGCGTGGCAGACACACACACAAGGGGGATCCCAAAGAAAAAGCTTAGAGAATTACTGCTGTGGGTGCGGTGTAATTACCCGTACTCAGAAACAAGGTTGTTATTTGAAGTAGGCTTTTGGCAAGAAGTTAACAGACACCTATATTTTCTAGCCACCAATGATGATAAGACAGCCTTGAAATTGCTGTCTTCAGCAAGAATTATGTTAGAGGCGACCTCGACTCAGTTGAGAGGGTCAGCCAGGCAACAAGTTGTTGCGGGTCCCAAAAGGGCAGAGGGACCAGAGCAAGGCTCCAAGCAGAGATTGGCTCTGATCTCAATTAGCCCGGGGGGAAAGGTGCCCAAGAAAAGGGGACCGGGAGAAATGTCATTGCGTTCAGTCCCACCATCCCGAAAACCCAAGGGAACCCTAAAGCGCCCTGAAACTCCAGAGAGTGCAGGGGCTTCAGACTCTGACTCAGACACAGATGATGCCATTCTGCTCCCTGATGAAATAAAGTTTTCTCCTAGCGATATCGAGGAGGCAGGTCGCTCTCTAAGAGCGTACCATCCCGATTCGCAGGAATCAGAGGGAGAGGAGGTGGAAAAAGTGGCAGAGTCGGGGAGGGGGGTTCAAAGGGAACAAGCGGGGAGGGGGGGATGCGCTCTCTCGCGGCATGTGCGGCGGCGCGGAAGCGGCGGCGGCCGGCGGGGGGGGCGTGGAGGCGATGGGAGACACGGGTTCTGGTGCGGCTTTTGCGAGCGCAACGCCGAAAGCAGCGGCGGCCCCGGTTAGCGCGGTGCCAAAAGCGCACGGGTCGAGCAAGGCTCGGGGACTGGCCGGGGAGGGCTCTCAAACCGGCGCGGCAGCGTCAGACACGGGCAGCAAGGGCGGAGCAGCTGCAGAGCTCCAGCGAGCTGCCATGGAGGGACGCAGGAGACGCGCGGTGGTGACGTCAGACCCGGAAATCTGGACCCGGAGATCGGCACGGATCGCAGCGAGAAGGGGGGCACCCGCGGGGGGGGGCTGCGCGCTTCGGCGGGGGGTGTGGATACAGCGTCAGAGGAGGAGGAGAGAGGGACAGGAACAGACAATAGGGAGGAGACTTCGGAGGTAGAGCGGGACGGAGACAGTGATGTCAGTACAGGGGAGGCAGGGGGCGTCCCCGAAGGCACGCATGTGCGGGAAGTGCCGGCGGAGCGAGGTCGGGGGCGGGTCCGATCCTCTGTGACGTCTGGGGCGAAGAGGAGGGGCCACGCTCGGGGTTCGACATCCCGGGGCTCCACCCCCTCTCCGAGACCAATGCCTTTAGTCTCAAACCCTATGGTTCAAACCCCTTCCACTCAAAAGAAACATTCAAGTATTCAGCCCTCAATGCCAGCTGAGTTAACAGCCATGCAAACTCGGTCTCAAACACGGCTGCAAGCGCTGCAGTCTGCCGAGCAGGAAGCAACGGAGTTCGTGTCGTCATCAAGGTTGTCCAGGCAGGCGACAGCGCCACCTCGTGGAAGGACGACCACATTGCAGGACATGTCGGAACTGCTCGACAGCGCCACCACATCACCTACTGGCCAAACTGCGACAATGCAGCAATTTTTTCCAACAATTTATAAAAAGAAAGCTACATTAAAGAAAACAAAAACAACAACAACAACACAGCAAAAGGATAATATTCCATCAACTTCAGGATCATATGAAGTTGAAGACAGCTCAGATGAAGCACAGCCTCAAGAAGAAGAAATGATACACATTACAGCAAGAGAGGGAATTCCAGCATGGATGCTTTCAGCAGCAGAAGCAGCAAAGAATCTTCTGCAGTCTTTTGATGCAGCAAAAAGAACACGTTCAAGAGAGCCTCAAGTTTCTTTTCCAGATTTAGGAGCAAGACAGAAGACCTCAAGTCGAAGAACATGGAGCGAAGGATCACCAAGAGCCTCCACGATTCCATTGTGCAGGCAATGGCCAATGGAGTTTCCAGAGGAGGAAGAAGAACAGCCAATAGAACCAATGGACTGGAGGGAAATTAGAAATGAATTATCAAAAGAAAAGGGTTTGATCAGAGGATCAGGAGACATAATAATGCCAGTGACATATGATGCACAAGGCCAAAATCCAAGGTGGGAAAGGTTGGGTCACGAAGTGATCAAAGACTTATCAAAGGCCATTCAGAACAATGGTCTGAATTCGCAGTACTTCAAACAGCTCCTGAAGGGGACATTCAATACGTATGATTTCACGCCATTTGACATTCGATGTCTTGTGTCGATGATTCTCACTGACACACAAAGTCTTATCTGGGACAGAAGATGGAGAAGATATCTCACAGAGTTGAGAGCCAGCTATCAAGGTGGGCCAAATGCAAACCTCACAGAAGCACAGCTAGCAGGAGATCCTCCAGATGACAATCCAGTGGAGCAAGCAGCACGGCTTCCACGACGGGTGTTGAATGACATCAAAGAAGCAGCACGCAAAGCAATCTTGCAGATTGCTCCGGCAGGAGTTCCAGACATCCCATTCTCATGCGTCAGGCAAGGTCCCACAGAACCATTCTCATCTTTCATAGATCGACTCACGCAAGCTGTGGATCGACAGGTGACGATTGATGAGGCGAAGCAACCTCTCATGGAAAGTCTAGCTTTCGGCAATGCCAACCCGGATTGTCAACGGGTCATCAGCGCAATGCCAGGACAGCCATCCTTGGCAGAGATGGTGGAGGCATGCAGCAGAGTGGGAACACCTCAGCACGTCGCGTCGATCGTGAGGGATGAGCTGAGAGGAGAATGGGGAGAACAGATAAGAAGAAACCCGGAGAGGCAGTCAGAAGATCAGGACAAGGTTGAAAAGATGCTGGAAAAGGTACTCCAACAACAGAGTGAAAACATAAATAAAGTTCTTGCAACTATCCAGAAGAAGAGCAATCCATCAGGAGGACAATGCTACAAATGTGGGGCGTTTGGACACTTGAAAAAGAATTGTCCACATGCACACACACAAGTGCAGACACAAAAGCCTGCAAAGCCACTTTGTGCGCGGTGTGGAAGAGGAAGACACTCTGTGAAAGAATGTTTTTCCCAGACAGACGTGGAAGGGAATCCTCTACCACTTCCGGGAAACGGGAGATGGCAGCACAGATCATCATGAAGGGGAGAACAAGATTGCTGACAATGGCGGGACAAGAATTTTCAAAGATTTATCTGCCTTTGAAAAAAGATTATTTTGATTGGGCGATGCAGAAATCAAAAGATTTGTTAATTGCATTGTTAGCTTTTCCAGGAGCTTGCACAATCAATTTTCCACAACATAGAATGTTGCAATCGCAAATATGCTACAGAGCAAAGCCAAAAATAAGTGAAGAACCTCTGGACGGGATCACAGTGTTCACTGATGGCTCAGGGAAGACACACAAGTCGGTGATCACGTGGATGAACTCAACGACAGGGGAATGGGAATCAAACGTGAAGACGGTTCAAGGCTCTCCACAAATTGTGGAGTTGGCAGCTGTTGTCCAAGCATTTCAGTTGTTCCAACAACCGCTCAATTTGGTCACGGACTCTGCATACGTTGCAGGTGTGGTCAAGCGATTGGAAGGTTCGCTCTTGAAAGAAGTCAGCAATGAAGTTTTATATTCCTATCTAGTGAGCATGAAGATAGTACTAGAAAGCAGGAAAGAAGAATATTTCATCACTCACATCAGAGCGCACACAACACTTCCAGGATTTCTAGCGGAAGGGAATGCTCAGGCAGACAGATTGACAATGCCCATTTCACAAACACTTCCGGACATTTTTGAGCAAGCACGACTGAGTCATGCATTTTTTCATCAGAATGCGCAGGCGCTGATGGAATCCTTTCGTCTCACAAAAACTCAGGCGAGGGAAATCATTAGTGCTTGTCCAGATTGTCAACTCGTGCAACCACCTGCTTCAACAGGAGCAGTCAATCCACGAGGACTGCAAAGTCTTCAGCTGTGGCAAACAGATGTCACAAAATATCCATCATTTGGGAGACTCAAAAATGTTCATGTGTCAGTAGATACATTCTCAGGGGCAGTCTTTGCTTCAGCACATGCAGGGGAAACAGCAGAACATGCTTGTCGACATTTTTTACAAGCATTTGCATCATTAGGTGTGCCTCAAGAAATAAAAACAGATAATGGTCCAACATATACAGGCAGGGTGCTTGACAGATTCCTGAAAAAATGGGGTGTCAGACACACATTTGGCATTCCACATTCACCCACAGGTCAGGCAATCATTGAAAGAACACATCACACCCTGAAATCCCTTTTAGACAGGCAGAAAAGGGGGGAGCCAGAGGCGACACCACACATGAAATTAAACAAAGCATTGTATGTGTTGAATTTTCTTAACAGCTCGTCTTCTGAACCCAATCCACCAATCGTGAGGCATTTTTCAAACAGCTCTCAGGCAAAACTAAGGGAGAATCCTTTGGTTTTGATCAGAAACCCAGAGACAGGACAAATAGAGGGTCCTTTCAAACTAATCACTTGGGGCAAGGGTTTCGCTTGTGTTTCCACAGGGCGAGGGCTGAAGTGGGTGTCAGCGTGGCACGTGAAGCCATTTCGGGGAAGAGAGCAGGAGAGCACAGATCCCAGAGGCAGAGAAACGAGTACGCAGACGGAGGAAGAAACTGAAGTTGTGAACAGCGACTCGGAAGAGGGACGAAAAGAATAAAAACTTTGGGGGTTTTTTCCTTTGTGGCTTTGAGTGGGAGCATGACAATGAAATTTTATAAGGGTGAAGTCGTGAGCTTCATGATGCTCATGCTTTCATCTGTTGCTTTAAGCAATAGAGCAAATCTACCTGTCAGTCAGCCAAAACAAAATGTTTGGGAAGCGTTAGCCCAGGCAGCAAATTTAGAAAGTATCTGCCTGACACATTCGAAACCAGGGAAACCATTCACAGCATGCATGGTTGGGTTGCCAGTGGGCGAATGGCCAATTCCAGGGCATTCTCCAATGGAGATTTCACAGGTCATTAAAGATCCTGTGAATGAATGGTGTGCTTGGACACATCTTTTACCTGTGGCTTCTACCGAACCGCAGGAACTGGAAATTTTTGGGTCCACAACAATGGAGCTATGCATGAAATTCGAAATTTCGAATGTGTCAAGGACAAACAAAAGTGTTGATGTCACACCAAATCACAAATATTATAGAAACGCATCAGCCTGGTGCAATCACACTGTGACGACAGCCAAAGGATCAATCCAGGTCCCAGTGCAATTGCCATGTGGGTTGTTTTTAATTTGTGGGGACAGAATTTGGCACGGCATTCCTGCAAATGCCAAGGGAGGTCCATGCAGCATTGGGAGGATTTCAATGTTGTCACCAGATTTGAAAGTATTAAGAGAGCAAAAACACAAAGAAAAAAGGTCCTTGCAACATTACAGTGTAGACTGTGATGATGAAGTGTACACTTGGGACAAGGCAAGGAGAATTGCGGCAGCAATTTTCTCACCTCAGACAGCGTCGGGGGTGGCCTTGACTCAACTGGACCACATGGGTTGTTGGTTGAGCAAGCATGCTCAATCAATCTCTCTCGCTTTGAGTGATATGTTAAAAGACATAAGCAGTGTGAGAGAGGCAACTCTGCAAAATAGGGCAGCAATCGATTATCTATTGCTTGCTCATGGACATGGATGTGAAGAGTTTGAAGGAATGTGCTGCATGAATCTCTCAGATCATTCAAGATCAATTCATGAAAGTATTCAAAATATAAAAGACAGTATAAAGAAACTAGGCGAAGTCACTGGATCATGGATTGATGATGTGGCAGGATTTTTTGATCTTTCTCCCTTATGGAGAGGGTTTTTAAAAATGGGATTTTATATTTTAATAATACTCTTAGTCCTCATGCTCATCGTCCCATGCATCTTTTTGTGTGTGAGACGTGTCATGAGTCAAGTTGCCAAAGAAGTCTTCTTGGTGCAAACAGAAGGGGGAGATGTGGGATCTCAGCACATCATTCCTGATGTCCAGAGATGCCAGGAGAACCCTTGGGGGTCTCGAAAAACCTGGAATGTTGCCAGAAGTGTCTGGTGGCTTGATTTTGATCCATCCACAGAAATAACAAGAGTTTGAGGACAAGAGAATCACTTTAGAGTAAAAGGTGTAAAAGAAACACATTTAGAGGGTGAAATATAGATTTTAAGGTTTTGGGTACAGGGGGTTATGGAGACAAGATGGAGGGATCAGGGCGTGTCTTGTCCTTCTTCTTCCTTCTTCTTGTCCTCCATCTCCTGTGGTGATGTTGGCATTTGGGGATTGGTTTATGGTGAAGGTGCACTTGCTAACATGGGTGAAAAGCATTGGGAAATAAAGGTAAATATTATGTACGTAGATATTAGTATAAAAAGACATGACCGCCCCGTGGGTGGTCAGAGAGTGCCTGTGACTGCTTGCAGATCAGACCTCTGTTGGGCAGACAGAAAATTTTGTAGATAAGAAATAATAAACAACCCGAAGACCGAAAAGCTGAAGAGTCCAGACTCGTCCTTTAAAACGCGTGCCACCCAAGAACCACCCTACCCGTGTCGGGGCAGAGACAGACAGCCGAACCCGACAGTAAAGAAACAATTAGTAAACAAAAAAGTAAAACCAGCACAGCAATCTAACTCTGTATTGACCCCAAATTATATGTTGAATCATATTATAAGACTCCAAACAGTTATAGAGGTGATAACAAACAAAGCTGCTTGGGCACTGGAATCAATATCAAGTCAGCAAAGCCAAACAAAATCTGTAGTGTATCAGAATGGGTTGGCTTTGGACTATTTATTGGCTAAAGAAGGGGGGTTTTGTGGAAAGTTTAATATATCAGATTGTTGAAAATAGATTACATTGGGGGTGTCATTCTGGAAAAAGCAAAAGATATCAGAAAAATAACCCAGGTACCAGTCCAAAATTTGGAAATAATGTTAAAAACTAGCTGGTAGGGTAATGTATTGGGCATAGAATGGTGGAAGAAATTAGGCTTCTTCCTTTTATGTGTTACAACTGTTTTGATATTTCTTCCTTGTTTAATCCCTGGTTTTACTTGATTAATTACCAGCATAGTGCAAAGAATGCAAGTGGACAAGAAATATTGCTCAAGCCAAATGATTTATAAAGAATAAGAGTGAGGGTTGTTATAGATTCATATTATAATATTGGCTTTTTGCAAATTTTAAAATGGATTTTATATGTGTGATGTTAAATAACTTTGTTATAAAGATATAGTTTTTATTTCTATTGTTAATTAAGCTTAGACATAGTAGTGAAATAGCTATGGTTGTGTTAAAATGCCTGCTTGGATGAGATAACATCCAGTGAACATAGGATGAGGACACCTGCTACAGATATGCCAACTATCAGCACTCACCATCTGAAGAAAGTATGGACCAAAGCCCAGACTGGAAGTGATAAGGAGAAGGAGCCAAAACCACAGCCAAGAAACACTCATGCTCTAAAAAGGCGGACCCAAGGAGGGGCCATGTAAAATAGGTCCTGGAATATGTAAACTTGTGTATGGATATGCATAAGTATCTATGAATATGCAACAGGCTGATGTAAGGGAAAAGTTATTTAAGAGGTATCCCCGAAGGTAACAGTGTGGTCTTGCCTGAGTGCCAAGATGTACCCGGCTTTAATAACCTTTGCTTTATGGTTCTTTTCTCTTAGTGTCCTTTATTAAACTTCTAAAATTTTCACAGGAGAGCGAAAGTGTTTTTCAAACTTGTCTTGGTTTGAAAAGACAGGTGTTAGTTAAGAAAGGCAGGAGCCTCCCCTGAACTGGAAACTGTAAGCCCCCTCCTTCCGAATTGTTATAAATTTGAAATTAAGGGGGCCTCTCAGGCAAAGATATGGGAGCAAGAATAACAGTTCTTTATTAGGCAAGAAAATAAAAAAATAAAAGAAACAATGCAGTAATGCAAAACAACCCTGACAGAGTCAGAATACAACCTGACACCCTGTTGGTCAGGGTGTTGGTAGCAGTCTAACTGGAATGGTGGCTGCAGTCATCCTGGTTTGGCAGATGTGGTTCTGTTGGAGCAGTGATCCTGTAGAAGGGTATAGTCTTCTTCTGAAGATCTAGTGGAAAAGGCAGCTGTTGCTCTGGGAATCCAGTGGAAAGTCTGTTCTGGTGTTTTAAAAACTCAGATTATATCTAGTTAGGATTACTTGGCTCCTCCCTCTGGGTGGAATATCTCACAATGAGATGCTGTAATTTTATCAGTCATGCAGTGACATTCAATAGCCCATTAACAGCAGATGTCTCCCCAGAGGGAGGATTGGTTTGTGGAAGAGATAAAGAAAACTGCCCAATTAACAGAAGATAACTGCCACACCTCTAACAGATGGCAAATAGAATACATATTGCCTTGCAATCTAGGACAACGCTTAAGTTTTAGCTTTCATATTTCTCAGATTCTGTGCTGCCTAGGTATGTAGCTCTGAGCTTCATATTAAGTGTCAGTAAGTTCTCTTCACAGGGTAGTTAGACAAAACAATCCTTTTCCAGTTTGAGACCAAGGGCAACCATTATAAGCTTCAGGCCCAAAAAAGCATAAACAATGGAAAACTGAAGAGAGCAAACAAGGAGGATGGAACTTCATAACCTGAAGCTATAATTGAACAATTAACCCCAATATGCAAATGGACCAAAACGTATAAAAGTGTGAGATCTTGTGACCGGTCATCCATTTTTTGACCATTTTGGGGCCATCTTGGGTGTAGCCCTGGCCAGGCTCTTGTTCTGCCCAACGTGTATCCTTTTAAGGCCTTTTAATAAATACCTACTTTATTCTCTTAGCTCTGTCTAGTCTCTCTTCCAGGTCAGCCTTCTTAAGGCATCAAAAGAAACAATGAGAAGAACCATAAATTCCATAGGATTTCCACTGATTGACCCAAGGAAAAGAAAAAGGGGGGCGGGGGATACATTTGAAGGAGGTCTTAGGTATTAAGAACTTTGGGAAGTCTGTATCTCTCAAGTACTTCAGGCAATGGGGAAAAAAGAGGGGGAAAAGCAGCCAGGAAATTAGGATAAAAAGAAGACTGCATCCTCCAACAGTTTGAGAGACCCCATGGGAAATGCCCATGACCTTTCCCTCTATTCGAATAAAGTTACAGGACTCCTCTGTTTCCTCTTTGGATATAAACCTCTGGTGTTTGTGGATTAATTTTGCTGACACAAGTTATGAAGAAAGTTAACACCATCCCATCCAGACAAAGTAAAATCTCAATCACTTATTCCATACCATTAGCATCATGCCCAGGTCCTACACTGTCCAATACACCTTCATTAACTACCACCCTCCTTCCTGTCCTTTGACTTATAGACAGATATAATTTCCTTAGTCTATAGGCCACCCCTGAAACATTAATAAAATGTCCATCAACCGTTCATTGAGTTCATTTCATCTATCTGTTAAACTCAGGACAGTTGATGCAGCATGTTGTGCTGAGTTATTACTGGGCACCAATACCCAAGCCAGCCCAGGTTAGATCATTGATGCACTTGTCTGGCTTCTTATGAGACTCATCCTTCACTGGTTCAGGTGATTACTTCTGTAGTACTTCCTAGAATACACAATTCAAATCACAGGTTATTTTCCCCCAAGGTTAAATTTCCTTGAGGTACGCATGGGATTTCCCCATTCTCCTGCATTACCCACCAAGCACACACAGGTCCCTTGTCGCTCTGTTCTTCTAAAGTTCTTCTAAGCCTTCTGATGTTTACATTTTTGTAATGGACTTTCTCATGCACTTTTCATGTAAATAATGATTGCTTTGCATTCCTTTCTGGAGGAGGAGAAAATTGATGGACTGTTGGTTTGACCAGTATGGTTGGAGAGGTGGCAATTTCATCCTCCAATCCATGGTCACGTTTGGAATTCTATAAATACTGAGGTCCGGAAATAAATGCGCCTTTTTTTCCTTGGATATCTCAGCGTGTGAGTGTCATTCATTTCATGTCGTATTGCAACATCTGGTGGCTGCCGTGTGTAAGACAGCCGTGGGTGAGGCTGTATAGTTTTTACCCCCCCCTCCCTGCTGTGGCGTGGTGACTGTGAACAGTTTGGCACTTTGCTTGCAGCTCTTGTGATAATGGCAACCCCTGTGGTTTCTATGGAGGACTCCCTGGTCTTGGAGATCTGGAAGGGTCTCATAGAGTGGAAACGGGCTTCCATTTCCCAGAGCGGTTTTGAAAGATTATTTCTGTGGGCCAGAGAGCAAGGATTTTTTCCAGACCCTGAGGAGGTGTTCTCCAGGGAGGCGTGGTCTCTCCTGGGAGAACACCTCATGGAGGCTCTCTCTGCTGATTATAGTGTAGACGTGGTATGATTGCTGATACAATGGAAAAGGTTTGACAGGGTTTTGCAGGGATTGAATCCTTCAGCTCTCAGGCTTCTGTGGATGTGCAGAGTTCCCAGGGAGACCCTTCCAACTTGGACATGGACGTGGAGGTAGAGGAGGACGCTGGAGTCCTTTCCGAGGCCCATGTGTCAGTCCGAGGGGGATTTTGGGTTTCTGCGCGAAGCAGAGCCCTCCCCTCCCCGCCATGACATTGCGCTGGGAGACGTTTCCATCTCGCATTGCAACTTTTGTTCCCCCGGGGTGGATTGGGCTCCTGGCCAGCTGGTTCCACGCGGCTAGCGAATGGACGGAGCCCCATGGGCTTCTGGGGGTCCCGTGGAGTCGGCTATGCCAGCCTCGTCCCTCCCCACGCTATGGAGGTGGCAGTGGGGGGGGAACCACCCTCCCTTTGTGCCTTCCCAGCGCTCGGGGGCTGCGGGGAGCCTCTGGCTCAGCCTCCTCCTCTGCTTGAGTCTGATTGGGTGACAACACTGTCTGCATTGTGGCGTTTCGACGTCGTACCCCCTGGGGGCAGCAGGAGCAGAGCCACCCACTTCACCGCCGGTCTCGACCCCGGGGAGGGCAGCACCAACCGCCTCTGCTTCTGTGCAGCCTGCCGGGCATATGCAGGCGGTGGAAGCAGCCAGAGGTGAGGCATTGATCGATTTTCTGTCAGACCCCACCACGGTGGGCGGGACACTCCTGGGGGCAGTTCTGGGCGACCCCTTCCCTGCGCCGCCTCCACCGGGCACGGAGGGTGGTGGTGCTCGCGGAGCGGGGATGGGCCCGGGCTAGAGTGGCCCTGCGCGGCTTTCTGCCCGCCCGAGGTTCCTGCCCCTCCCTCATCCCCCGTGCCGGCCCCTGTGTCTCTTTGCCTCCTCCCCCCCCCCCCATGCCGGGGAAGGGTGGCCCAGCGATGGCCCCACTCCGATCCGCACTGGGTTTGCGAGCCCAGCTGGGACATGCGCCTGCCGCAGGATCCTTTGCCTGTGCTGCAGCGGCCAGCACAGCTGGGCTGCCGACGGGCATGGGTTCTGCTGGGGCTGGAGTGGCCCCGGCAGTGGCTGGTCCGGCTCCGCCGCCGCCTCCCGCAGATACCGGGGCTGCAGTGCGTGAGGACGCTGTGGTGTTCACCTTTGGCGCCGTGGGCCTCAAGCCGGTGGGCCGTTCTCAACGGCCTTGTGGACACTCCCCCATGTCAGGTGACCGTGCGTCCAAGGGAACACGGGTGATTCTGGCAAGAAGTCAAAGCTAAGGTTGAGGAAATGGTTGATTGTGTCTTCGCACATCGTCTCCTGGATTGCAGAGATGGCTTCTCTGGCCCTGCTGATGCTGCAGGGGATGTGGTATCGGGTGGTGTTGAGCTGACTCCCAGTCAGGCATCTGCCTCTGTCCCTGAGGGGTCCACAGGACGGGACTTGGCAGGTGCTGCCTCCTTACCAGGGGGTTGCCAGGCTTTCCCTGTGCTTAGGGGTGTTACTCATAACACCTATCAACCTATACCGTGGAAAGCTATGATGGAATTCTGTGATAAGGTGGGAAAATATGGCCTGGGATCAGTTGAAATCATGCAGCTGCTTCGAGTGTTTGCTGCTGATTTACTGACACGTTATGACATCCGAAGTCTGGCTCGTATTCTTGTTCAGCTTGTAGAATACGACATTTCTGAGTCTAAATGGACTCAGTTGGCAGCCAGGGCAGTGGAGTGGAATGCTACGCTGGGTCCGCAGGATCCCAGGCGTGTGATTGGCACTGATGTGCTGTTGGGCACAGGCAATTATGCTGGTCCTAATGGGCAGGTTGGCTTCAATCCCCTCGTGCTTGACCAGTGCTAGACAATAGGCATGGCAGCGTTGGTTCAGACCATAGAAATGGCTGATCCAAAGCAGTCGTTTGCGACTGTTGTCCAGGGGGCTGATGAGTCTTTCCTACAATTTGCCGGGAGGCTGTCTGCCTCTGTGGAGAAGCAGGTGGCAGATCCTGAGGCAAGGAGGCTTTTGATTACAAACGTTGCGAGAAGTAACTGCAATGCCGATTGTAGGAGAATCACAGAGGGTCTTCCTGGTGATCCTTCTGGCTCCCAGACAGTGGAGGCCTGTGCAAAGATAGGCACCTCAGGACATAGGATGGCTGCCGTGGCTACTGTTGTGCAGCCAGTCTGGGCAGTGCCGCAGGGCAGGCAGAGACAGCAAGGGAATGCTGAGGCCAGCAAGAAACAGGGAAAGATTCTACAGAAGGTCACAACTCCCTTGTTTTGGTGTGGTTGGTGTGGAAGGCCAAACCATACTGCAAATGTCTGTAAGGCGACTGTTCATGCGAATGGCCAGGCTTTGCCAGGCTCAGAAAATAGGAAGCAGAGCGCAAAGGAGAGACGGGCCCAGACACAAGCTTCTCTCCAAGCCCCAGAGCCAATGGAGGTATGCTTAGCCAGCTTGCAGCCAGCACCCGCGGCTCAGCAGGTGTTGATGTCTGCACAGCAGCAACAGTTGTCTTAGATTCTTGCAAAATACACAAGGTTCCCCTGGATGCCTTTGGTCCCTTGGCTGAGGGCATGAGTGCTCTACTTATGGGGAGATCTAGTGCCACCCTTCAGGGCATCATTGTGCACATGGGACTCATTGATGCAGATTTCACGGGACAGATTTGTGCCATGGTCTCCACGCCCACCCCCCCATCACAATCCCGAAAGGGACGCGGATTGCTCAACTTGTGCTCTTTAAGTCTTCTGTTTGCAGGACAGTTGACCAGTCGCAAGGAGACGGCGGCTTTGGATCCACTGGGCCACCTCAAGTTCACTGGACTGCTGTCCTGACCAAAGAACGTCTTGAGATGCTGTGTACCCTGCCCATCCCTGGTGTGACGCCGCTGGAGAGCCGCCTCTGCGGGCTTCTTGACAGTGGTGCGGACATCACAGTTCTCTCCCTTGCCCCTTGCTGCCTGGCCCCCGGAGTGGCCCCTGAATCCAGTGGAGACGTCTGTTGCGGGATTGGGAGGGATGGCGCAATGCTATGTGAGCCAGCAGCCCGTGTTGATCACGAACCCAGAGGGACAGACGGCCATGACTTGGCCTCATGTTATTTCAACTTGTGCTAATCTCTGGGGAAGGGATGTTCTGTCCATGTGGGGGGTGTGCATCGGGATGGGTTTTTGATGGGGGCCACTGCGATGAAGGGCGCAGGGTGTCCTAAGCCTACTTTAGGGTGGCTGGTGGACAAACCCATCTGGGGAAAACCAGTGCCCCCCCCCCCCCCAAGACAAATTAGTCGCCCTTCGAAACCTGGTGCAGGAGCAGTTGGACCAGGGTCATCTGGAGCCTTCTACCAGTCCCTGGAACACTCCTGTCTTCTGCATCAAGAAAAAATCTGGGAAATTGAGGTTGTTACAAGACCTCCAAAAGGTCAATGCTGTGATGGAAAGCATGGGAACATTGCAGGCGGGCATGCTGTCGCCTGCCATGCTTCCTGAAGACTGGCTGGTCCTCATATTGGATTTGAAGAATTGTTTTTTTACAATTCCTTTGCATCCTGATGACAAAACAAAATTTGTCTTCTCAGTGCCAGCAATTAACAATGCTGAGCCTGCACAAGGATATCAATGGAAGGTTTTGCCCCAAGGCATGCGAAATTCTCCAGCCATATGCAAATGGTATGTGGCCCGTGCCTTGTCTGGAGTTCGCAAGCAGCTTCCTGATGCCCGTCTCTATCATTATATGGACAACATTTTGGTGGCTGTGTCCACCCAGGATGAGCTGCTGAGGATACAGCCTCAGTTGTTCGATGCTTTGCATTCCCATGGGCTGCAGGTGGCTCCAGAAAAGGTTCAACAACAACCTCCTTGGAAGTATTTGGGGGTCAAAATTCTGTAACAGACAATCTGACACCAGGAGGTGCAATTTGTGCATTCGGTGAAGACACTGAATGATGCCCAGAAATTGGTATGTGTCGTCACTTGGTTGCGTCCGTACTTGGGACTGACCGACGCACAACTTTCTCCTCTGTATGGTTTGCTGAAAGGAGACTGATCTAAAGTCGACTCACACATTGACCCTTCAGGCATGTCAGGTGCTGGAGGTGGTTCAGCGAGCTGTTTCTTCTTACCCGGTTTATCGCATTGATCCCTCCGTTGATGTCACTACGTTCATTACCACTCCAGATTCGCATCCCACAGGCATCATTGGCCAATGGAGTGACAAATGGTCCGATTCCTTGCACATCTTGGAATGGGTCTTCCTGCCCCATCAGCTGCAGAAGATGGCAGCCACATTGTTTGAGCTAATTGCTCGCTTGATAATCAAATGCTGGTAACGGTGTTTGCAATTGATGGGTGTGGATCCCGCAAAGATCATACTCCCGGTACAGCGGGAGGATTTTGACTGGAGCTTTTCAAACAGTGTGTCCCTGCAAAGTGCTCTGGAAAACTTTTCGGGGCAGATCACTTATCATCTGCCCAGCCACAAGCTACTGCAGGTGGCGAAATTAACACAAATCTCTTTGCGGCCCAAAAATAGTCAGGAACCAGTGCAAGGACCCACTGTCTTCACTGACAGTTTGGGGAAAACAGGGAAGGCCATTATTACTTGGAGTGATGGATCTGAGTGGCAGGTCCTGGAAGGTCATGAGGATGGGTCAGCCCAATTGGTTGAATTGAGGGCTGCTGTCATGGCATTTGAGAAATTTTCCCAGGAACCTTTCAATTTGGTCACGGATTATGCCTATGTGGCCAACATCACACAGTGGTTGGGTCATTCAGTTTTGAAGGAGGTCTGTAATCCTGCCTTGTTTCATTTTCTGAAGACCTTGTGGTGTGCCATTCAGGCCCTGACGCAGTGCCTCTCCGAGTGTGTGCTCAGAGTCACCCCGGCTTGCTCTGGCACAGGAAGCAGTGAGGGACACTCTCCCATTCATCGGGAGGTCAGGAGAATGGCTAAGGCTTTCACCTTTCGGACGAGACAGCAGCACATCTAGGTAGAAGAAGGAGAGTGGACTCCAGTTGGGGGCAAAGTCCAGGTTTGTTCTGGAGCTCAAACGAGGGCCCTAACCCAGGGGATCCAGCCAACTGAAGACACCCGATTTGGTGTCTGCAAGGTGTTATAAAGGGGGGAGTAAACCAGGGAGGGGTTTGCCCGCCTGCCAATGGGGATACAGGAGGGTGTGGGGATCAGGGAAACAGGCAGGTAGGGGGACCAATAAGGGCCACCCGAGGGAGGTGCCCAGTGCCTGAACCTATCACTTGACGCCCTTGGTAGAAGTTTCTAGAGGGAGGGGATGGGCCATCGAGTGAAGGACAGGACACTGGGGAGGGGTTAAGGGAAGGATTCAGCCACTTTTGGGGAACAGGGGGAGGAGGTAGGGAGATTGACATTAACAAAAAGGGAGGAGGCAGCAGGGGCAGAACCATTATAACAGGGGGGGAACTGGGATAAACCAAAGTACAACTTAATGCAACTAAAACATATAAGAACACAATACAACAAGGCCCGGGTTCATCTGTTCTACGTTCTGCATGTAAGGAGTCACACCAATTTGCCAGGATTTGTAGTGGAAGGTAACACGAGGGCTGACAAGTTGGCTAACCCCGCGTGGGTAGCACCTCAGCCTGACACACTCGCTCAGGCCAAGGCATCGCATGGGTTTTTCCATCAGAATGCACATACCTTGCAGAAGCAGTTTCACTTTACGTCAACTGAGGCTGGTGACATTGTCGAGGCATGTGACGACTGTCACGCTCTTGCTGCACCTTTTCCAGCAGGGGTAAACCCCAGAGGCCTGAAGGCTTTGGAGCTTTGGCAGACCGATGTCACCCAGATTGCCGAGTTTGCACATCACTGTGGACACGTTCTCCTCTGCGATGTGGGCTTTGACTCACACTGGAGAAAAGGCCCGCGATGTCCTTGCCCACTGGAGGCAGGCCTTTGCCGTTCTGGGCATACTTTCTGCTGTGAATACTGACAATGGTTCTGCTTACGCATCGCAAAAGGTGCGGCAGTTCCTGCAGTTGTGGGGTGTGTCACACAGGTCTGGTATCCTTCATTGTCCAACTGGTCGAGCTATTGTAGAACGCGCTCATGGTACTCTGAAGCGGGTTCTTCAAAAACAAAAACGGGGAATGCACAGTGAAACCCCGCAAAGTCAGTGGGCAAAAGCTTTGTATACCATCAATCATCTTACTTACAAAATCAACTTATAGAATTCAAATAATCCTGTAATTTTGAATCATCACCTTTCCTTGCAGGCTGAGGATGAGGCACATCAGCCTCAAGCGAAGGTTCGGGTGCAGAATTTAGTCACCAAACAGTGGGAAGGTCCCTATGACCTTATCGCTTCAGGGTGTGGGTATATGTGCATATCCACAGATACTGGGGTACGCTGGGTACCTTCAAAGTGTGTTCGTCCTGACCTACAACTTCAGAGACAGAATCCAGCTGACAGGCAAAATGGAAACCGTGACTAAACTGAAAGTCATCAAGTGGGTGAATCATCGCGTGATGACTCAGATGCAGACGACGCAAGTGATCACTCCGATGATTCCTCCATGAGTGGTCACTAAACATTTTTCATTTTTCTTTTTTCTTTTTTCAACGGAAAAAGGGTGAGATGTCACCCTGTTCTTCTAAAGTTCTAAGCCTTCTGATGTTTACATTTTTGTAATGGAGTTTCTCATACACTTTTCATGTAAATAATGATTGGTTTGCATTCCTTTCTGGAGGAGGAGAGACTTGATGGACTGTTGGTTTTACCAGTGTGGTTGGAGAGGTGGCAATGTCATCCTCCAATCCACGGTCACTTTTGAAAATCTATATATGTTGGAGTCAGAAATTAAACTTCCTTTTTTTTTTTTACCTTGGAGGTTCCAGTGGCCATGTCATTTCATTTTTTGTCCTATATCGACACGGAGCCGCCCCTGGCAGCTCCGCCACTGAGCCAGGCTGTTCTTCAGCGGCAAACCTGTGCGATCTGCACCCAGCACTGGCACTGGGCCAGAGAGCACGTCTGGCAACCCCACACCCTCCGGGATCTTGGCACAACCAAGCCAGCTCCCAACTCCCAGCGGCGCCCCATGCAAACCTTGCCTTCTGCTGTCTCCACCTGGTGGGCAGACATTGGGAGTTGCTGCAGCCCCCCGAGACCCTTCTGTTTGCTTGAGAGCAGCCAAATACCTCCTAAACTTGACAACCTTTAACCTGGTGTCCCCAGGTGCTCTTATCTGTGGCTGCAGCTCTATCCACACAGAGCAGCAGGCACAACTTTCCCAGGCATTTTCCTGGGGAAGGCTGTGAGAAGATCAGAGAAAAGAATGATAAACAATTCTTATCTTCACTTGCTGCACCTGTTGTTGTGAACATGTGGAAGGTGTTATGGAGATTTGTTTACCAAAGGATGATTTCTTAATTGGCCACTGGTGATGGTGTTTGGATTTTAATTGACCAATCAGGTCTGACTGTATCGGACTGTCTGCAAGGGCAATGGGTTTTTCTTAATAATATAGTATAGTATAGTATAGTACAATAAAGCAATTGATCAGCCTTCTGGAGTCATGGAGTCAATGCTAATTATTACCCCATTAGAGTCATGCTGCTTGGATATGTATTCTTTTTTCTTTTGTAGGCATCTGGACAAACCATCAAGATATTTTCTTTCCCCTTCTAAGAGGGCTTATTCTGCTAGATCTTCCTGAACCCCAGTTCGGCATTGAACAACCTCCAAACAACCATGTGTTAAGGCACCTCCCTGCCCTTCATACAGAAATTGTATTCAAACTCCTGTCCTCCTCCAGTACCAAGTTATCATTATTCCATATTCCATCATCTTCGATTCTCTTAACCACCCTTCTTCTTTTTCAACCTCTCTTTTTCTTCTTTTTTTTTTTCTTTTTTTTTCCTCTTTTTTTTCTCTTTTTTTCCTCTGATTTAACACACTTTGGACTGCACAAGATGTACACACAACTAGTTTATCTCTAAAAGTAAGTCCAAAGCCCTTTTTTCTTCTGGTACAACCCCCATTTCCAGTTGCATCTGCAAGTTTCTCCCCAACAAGCTGTTGCCTGCCCCAGGAACCAACAAGACATCTCCTATCCCCATGCCAGTCTCTCTCCTAATTACTCCACCTTCAATGACAGGGATTTTAAACCTTTCTCCTTCTGCCCCTTCCACCTCCACTGTGTCACCACCCATATCACATCTCCCTGCAATCTCCACCACACAAGTTCTCTCCACCCCAGAATCAACCACAAATTCCAATACTTCCTCTTGAGGACCTGCTTCCCAAGTTATCAAAGGCTTCAGACAGCATTTATCCCCCATAAAACAGAGCCCATGATCTTCCCACTCCTTCACAGGGCACTTCCCCTGAAGCACCTCCAAGTCTCCCTCTAGGGGAGGGTGCCCTCCCCTGCTGCAGCAAAAACAGGCATCCCTAGTCCCTTCCCAGGACCCTGACCACACCGGGGCTCTGCCTCCCTCTTGAACCTCTCCCACAGATACAGCGGGAGCTGGAATCACCGAGGGAGCAGAGACAAGAGTGGGGGTCAATAGTGAGGTTGGAACCAATAAAGGGAAAGAATTAGGAGCGGAAGTCAGCAGGAAAGCCAGAATCAACAAAGAAACAGAGGTAGGAGCAGGCAGGTCTAGAGTCACAGTGGGGACAGGAGTGATCATGGTCAGTACAGGTAGGGGGGGCTGAAACTCCTGACACAGGCAGAGAAGCTGATATGGGTAGGGAGACTGGAGCTCCTGGCATGAGCAGAGAAACTGGAGACAGGGAGAGGCAACATTTCCAGGGGGTCCCAGCCCCATTCTTTGGTTACCCATCTCATTTCCCCATGAGAAATCCATTCCCCTGACATCCAATCCATTCCCCTGGCAACTTGAACTCCTCCCCCTCTTTACAGCACAGAAAAATACAATCCACCTTCTTCCAAAAAAGTTAAACTTTAAATCAACAATCCATATCACATATACATTCATTCATTCATTCATTCATTCACATTCACTCATTTTTATTTCTTTAATATGTCTCACTCACTCCCACTCACAACAGGACCACACAAAAATAAAGTACCTTTGTTCTCAAGACACTTGTTAATATCCACCCACGGGAGCTATAAAATCTCAAAATGTTATTGGCCAACGCTGGATGCTCTTGGGTATCCCTAAATACAGCTGTGTTGTTCAACCCTGGATGTTCTTGGGCATATTAATCCCTCAATCCAGCTGTGTTGTCCAATTCCAGATGCTCTTGGGCATATCCTCAATCCGGCAGAATTTTGTTCAACCCTGGATGCTCTTGGGCATATTTATCCCTCAAGCCAGCAGAATTCTGAGGGGCCCCTTCTACTTTTTATCCCGCTTTCCCAGTGGACTGTGCCAGGAAAATCCTCAGCTCCCTTCTTCCAAGGGGTCCAACCCCTTCCCTGAGACCCAGTCCCAGTTACTCCGGGGGATTCCCTCACTCCTTTTCTCTCGCTTCGTCTCTTCACTGGCCATTTTTCTTGTGAAAGAACAGAACCGCAGCATGAGGGACTCCTCACACACGTAGCAGGTCTGGGATAACCAGCCTGCCTCTCATTCACACACACATTCATTCCCCCGTATTTGCCCCCCCCCAAAAGAATACTTTACCAATCCTCTTTTCTTCTTCGAGTCTTCGTGCACAAGAATTTATGGGGCTACTGCAGTTTTAGGGAGCCTTTTTGTTTTTTCCCTTTTCTTTGCTTTATGTGCCTCCTCTTGTCCACCGTGTGATAGATGAGTAATGCGATGATTGACTCTCACAATTAACAGATAAATATCATGTATATAGGTTAAGAGAAGTTTTATAGATTTATAGTTATGTTTTACCTCCTTGTGTTGTTATCAAGGGACAGCCAAGGTTGAGACATTTGGGAGGGTTGGCTTGTCACTATGGCAACATCTGACCTCCAATCAGGATTTGAGGAAGTAAACTCACCACTGGACAGCGAAGAAGGAGTCGATAGACAGAACTTTGGGAGGGGCAAAAAGGTTAAGAGGCAAAACCTCCATTGTGTGGGTGAACACATGGTTGGTAAAACCTTTGCTCCCAGTGCTGTAATATTTTCTCTATTCAGCCTTCTGTTGTATTTTTGATAAGGTTTAATAAACCTTTCTAAATTTATGAAAAGTGAGTAGCCATTTCTCACAATCGGGTGTTCTACCTGCAACCGCCGATCATGACATGAGAGACAGAGCGAGGCTGCCTAAACCTGGCAGGGCGTGCCTTCCCCACTTGGGATCTCCTGGTGGTCTCAGGAGCGAGGTGTTACATCCGGGATGAGCACCCATTTGTGAAAAACATGTTCACTCTCCTGTGAAAATTTAAAAAGTTTAATAAAAGACAATAGGAAACAAGGACCATAGAACAAAGGTTATTACAGCCGGGTGCATCTTGGCACTCAGGCAAGACCACACTGTTATCTTCGGGGACACCCCTAAATACCTTTTCCCTTACATCAGCCTGTTGCATATTCATAGATACTTATGCATATCCATACACAAGTTTACATATTCCAGGACCTATTTTACATGGCCCCTCCTTGGGTCCGCCTTTTTAGAGCATGAGTGTTTCTTGGCTGTGGTTTTGGCTCCTTCTTCTTATCACTTCCAGTTTGGGTCTTGGTCCCTACTTTCTTCAGATGGTGAGTACTGATAGTTAGCATATCTGTAGTGAAACAGAGTGGAAATTTACAAGGATTTAGATGAAATGTGCCGTTTTGAATTATTAAGTCTGTAGCTTGCTAGCATAGCTGAGATACGCTGTTTTAATTTGTTTAGTCTGTGCCCAAGACTGCCTGTTCTCACAAAAAACCTATGCTCAAAAAACTGCCTCAGCCGAGCGAAAAAAATGCAAAAGAGGTAAGAGGGGCCCCTTGAACTTTAAAACAGATGAAAACCAAAGCTGAGGCTGCAGGAGACAGGGCAGGATGACCCAAGAGTTCTTTCTGTATTTTCTGATAAAAAAACTAGCTGCAAGTGTAACATGAAACCAGTAAAATGAATATGTATGAACCCATTGTGAAATTCTATGCATATGTACCAGTAAGGGGGATAAAAAAGGATTGGGAGTTCTCAGGGATGCGCATGTTCTTTAGGGGGAACGATCCCCACATGGTCAAGTGCTATAATAAACATACGGGCTTAACAACTTTTTACAAGTTGGGGAGTTTTTTTTCTTTTAGCAAATCAGTAGCAGGTGTCCTCATCCTATGTTCACTGGATGTTCTCTCATCCAAGCAGGCATTTTAACACAACCATAGCTATTTCACTACTATGTCTAAGCTTAATTAACAGTAGAAATACAAACTATATC
This sequence comes from Molothrus ater, assembly GCF_012460135.2. Classification (NCBI taxonomy): domain Eukaryota; kingdom Metazoa; phylum Chordata; class Aves; order Passeriformes; family Icteridae; genus Molothrus; species Molothrus ater. Next base: position 11,057,302 of record NC_050510.2, read on the forward strand.
TTTATAACAAAGTTACTTTAACATCACACATATAAAATCCATTTTAATATTTGTGAAAAGCCAATATTATAATATGTATCTATAACATTAAGACATCACTTTCATCTCTCCATATCTAGCTTTATCTACCAGCAGACCCACAGTTTGTTTGTAAAGACAAATCTCTCTCATTCCATTCACTTGTAGGGTGCCGTGCTTTCAATTTGTGACTAAAACACCAGTGCTATTTTATTCTTCCCTTCAAAGGAAAGAGTAATCTTATCCCAAAATGTGGTCAACAATTCAAAAGAGAAAGTACCTGAATTTAAGTCTCTTTCTTCATATTCCAGAACACTGGTGTCTTGGTTTAAAACAATATAAAGAGGTGGACACTCTAATATTAGTTACCTCCCCTTAGTTTCAACCAGTCCCTTTCCACCAAAAATGAATGAATACGAGTAGATGTAAGTGAAAAAATACCAGTTTACTAACAAGTGAAACAGCAACAGGCAAAAAAAAACTATAAAAAGCAGTAAATAATCACTAGACACAAAATCGCTAAATCTCATGAACCCCACAGGAACAGAGACCCGAAATGGCAGAATAACCCCTTCTCCACACAAGATGGCACTCCGCAGCTGAGCATGGTTTGAAAGACAAAGGGAAGATAGCATCTGCTCTCTCTCTCCTCCTCCCCCCCCCCCCCCCCCCCTCCGCCCACCTCTGTGTCTGCTGGATCTTTATCAAGAAAGGCAGATGGCACTCTCTCAAGGGCTAGAACTCATGGAAGGACTTTGCCTTCCTTGTGGCAGGAAATAGCAGACAAGGCAACTCAGACCAGAGCAGGGCTGCCCCCTCTTCCCCGGCCCGGCGCTGCTGGGAAATTTGCCTTGAGACGGTCCAAGATGCAAGAGAAGAACAAAAGGGAAGGGGAAAAAAACTGAAGCAGAGTCTCTCCATTGAGCAAAGACCACGAGAGAAGAGAGAGCTTGGCTCCAGTGCTTCAAACCTTTTACAGGGACCTCAGCAAACCTCCTGACCTCGCAATAATGTTTCTGGCTGCACCACTGGGCCCTAAAGAGACAGTAACAATTTTTGGACACAGATAGATATGGAATACAGTAACATTTTGGGTTACCCCAGGACAACTGGAAAAGATGAGATGCAATTTACAGGTTGAACATCCTAAAGTACATAAACAGCCTTCTACCTGTGCCCAGTAGGATGTCTTTACAATCTTCTCCAAAGCAGTTTTTTACAAGACTCTAACCTCTGAAAACAGGTTGCTCCAGGGATGGTTTGTGGCAGGACGTCTACCCCCCTCTCCTCTTTGCCACAGATAGTTGGTGCATTAAGAGATAACCTGGGCTGAAAGGCCCAGCAAGGGGTCATCTCTGGCACCAAAAGGGCTCAGGCATCAGCTAAGAATCAACATCTTAGTCTGGAGATCAGATGTGGGAAGAGATAAAAGAAATATTCTTGACTAAGAGACACTGTTTTACAAACTATAGAAGACACATGAGTTATCACAGAGGAAGAAGCCTCTTACACACACACCCTGAAGCGTTTGAGACTTCTCCCCAGAGTTTGGACACAAATTCTGTGGTTACTTTCCCAGGAATTGAGAGAAAGGATCTTGATGTGTGCCCCACCAACAATTGGTTGGTAAGATACATTGAATCCTAAGTTATATTATTTCTTCGCTAGCTGTAACATTAATAGGTACCCTTAACCTCACGCTGTATATATCTACTAGTAGTTTCTTTTTTGTCTTTATTCCTGTGTAGTATTAGTTTAAGTCTTATGTCTGTTAGTTTTATGTCTATTAAATAAATAATTCATTCTATAATATATCAAATCAGCCATTATTAAAGAACTTGCAAACAAGAGTGGATTTTGGGGTGCTGGCCACCTCAATAAAGCTACTGCCTACTGCCAGAGGCCTGGGCAAAAGGCAAGAACTTATCTAATCCCCCACATCCATTCGTAACAGTGCTACAGTGCATTTTTTTAGCATTCATCATGACTTTTTCTTCCTTCCACACACTACTATATTCTATAAATATTAGGTCATTCAGATCTCCCTTTTCACACTCTTTCAGATTTCCTCTAGGAGTGTAACTAACTTTACTTCTGAACTGTAAAAATTCTGAAATTGAAGCACACGTGAGGTTAAATTTTGGCCATTTGCTGACATAATTTTATTCTTTTTTAAGTATGATACATACCATGTCCTAAACTAATTCTATGGAAGCCACAATACTAGTCATCTTCTTCCATGGACAGTAATTTGTTAGGGAATGTTAAGAGTGCAACCATTGTCTCCAGCAGCTCCAGCCTAGGACTTCTTCCCGGCCACTGGAGTCCAACCTTGTTTGCCTGGGGTCCATGCCTAAGCTGAGGGACCATTTCCCATTTGCAGGTCCAACCAGTAGCAAAGATGAACAAATATCCCAGAGACATGCACACAGAGAGGACACTGACACCGCTGATTACACAGACTGTTACAAACAAGGCATTATCTTCAACAGCACCTACACACAGGACCCACATAAACCAAACAGTCGTTTCTCCTCTTTGGCTGGTAGGAATAGGTTACTAGTGAAGGCACACACAGTGCTCTTTAGATTCACAAACACATGCACATTTGTGGATGCCTTGAGCATGGCACAGCTCTTTCTGTCCATCTAATATCTCTACCCAGATCCCAGGCCCTCTTACCTGCTTCACAGGTCCCTACTCCATGGCTAATATACCTTGAAGCTTTCTTGGGAATTACAGATGCACATATCCACACACCAGGTTAAGGAAAGATAGACACAGCTCACACAGTCTCTGACCTGTAGTCCTGATCTAGCTGATGGTGCTAAGCCCCTCATTCATCGTGCTGATCCTTCATAGCAGCTGGCTTTTAGGGCACACACATACCCTGGTTCCCACTCCAGTGTCTGAAGATTTAAGTAGCTAGCCCTGAGACATTCACTCACTCTAGTAGCTGGCACCACATGCCAGAAGTGTCTAGACTATGGTCTGACTCCAGTAGCTGGCACCCAGTTCACTCGCACCAGTTGCCAAAGCAGTTGGCACCCCAGACACATAAAGCTATGGCCTCTCAATTACTGATACTATGACACTCACTCAGTCCAGTAGCTGACACCACAGGTTGCAGGGCACCTACATCTCCAGGCTAACTCTAGTTGCTGGCACCAAATTACACACACACACACACACACACACACACACACACACACATTCACACATTTCACCAGTAACTGACACTGAGTCCTTTCAGTCCACATACACACAAGATAGTGAGATTACTCGTATATTTAAGAAAAGATATTATAAGAAGGTATAAGAAGAAAGAACTGACTCTGGTGATCAGGTGTAGTACTCAGACAGACAAGCATGCTGACAGGCCCCACTACATGGGACCAGCCCCTTTTATACTCCTTGCTGTCTACTCCACCTTTGTTCCTGTTTGTTCCCCCTTTCTCCTGCATGTTGCTTCATGGGTTTGTAGATTCCTGCACCCTCTCACACCCCGGTGTTTGGAATCCCCTGATTTTCAATCTTATCAGTTGCAAAATCCAGGTTGTTCTTTGTAGCAAGGCATCTTGCCCCCCACAAGAGCTTATCTGCTGCTTGTTAACTGATTAGATAACTGAAGCAGGACAAGCTGTCCTGTAGTTAGTTATTTTGGTGCCATGGGGTTAACACTGGTCTGGCATCTTCCAACAAACAGAGTTGAAGTGAGATCTGGCAAGATAAGCTGTATTTCTGACTGACAGATACCTCACTTTTCAACTATAAAAGCAATAACAAATTTTCACAAAGAAATAATCTATACATTTTCTTTGAAAAGTATGGAGTTTCTCCTGCTTCGAGGTTACTCCCCAGGGGTTAAGTGAAGGAATCTGTGTACATTATTGTAATTTCAGTGGTAAGTTGCATTCCACTCTGTGAAAAACGCCAATCACTTGTTTTTAAAATTTAAAAAAATTAATAGTAATAAAATGGTTATAAAAATAGTAATAAAATTAGAGTAATAAAAATTTGGACAATATCGATTAGGACAATACGAGACAATAAAAACAAAGAGTTATGGACAGTCCGGGTACCTCTTTCTGGGAAAATAAGCCCGAAAAAGGACACACATCAACAGAGGATTAACCCTTAAAAGCAATAGCCTGTTGCATATTCATACATCTCATACATGATGCATAAATTCCATTCAAACACAGGATTCTGTCTGGTGTCAATTTCTTCCTCTTAATCCTGACAGCGGAGTCTTCAGGGCTGAGTGAGCCAGGAAGAAGTTAGTTTCTTCTGATAAGAGAGCAATGACTTCTTTTTCTCTGAAAGATTTAGGTGTCCTGTGGCTGCTATCTCAGTGCGAGTACCTCATTCCTCTCTTTAAAAAAGTATCTTACATAGCATAGTTTCTATTTTAACATTTTTTATAACCTAAAACTATATTTAACACACTACTTGAGAAAATTAATATAGTATAACTTTCTAACATAACACATATAATATTCATTTTAATATTTGTGAAAAGCCAATCATAAAATACACATTTTTCACACACTCCTAATCAATACTATTTTTTTTGCTAGCTTTAATATAGGTACCTTGATATAGAGCACTGTTTTATGCTATGCTGTAATCTACTGGTAGTTCTTTAGTTTTATACTTTATAGTAATTCTGATTAAGATATTTTGTCTGTTATCTATTGTTCATTTAATAAATAATTCATTTTTATAAATAGACCTGATCTGCCATCATTAGAACTTGCACGCCAGAGTGATTCCTTAAATGTAAACTGTTGCCAAAATGAAAGGCTAAGGCAGGGCTTGTCTGAAGCTTCCACTTGACCTGTGACAAGTCTTCTTGGAAGTGCCTCCCTTATTTGTCATCAGGTTTCTGTCCTTGGTATAGTCTTGTTAATGGCTTTCTCCTTTTCTTATTACCCATTTTTTCATTGAAAAAGGTCCTTGACTAGATATCCTTAAAGGAGCAGGCACTCACTTCCGTATAACCTTGTTTAACTAATCTTAGAATATTTTTCTCTTCAGTAAAGCCTAAAGAAAGGCCTATGTTTACTATGTAGTTAGCATTTTTTTCATTCTCTTTGTGAGAAATGCCAATCACTTGTTTTTAAAATTTTAAAAGTTTAATAGTAATAAAATGGTTATAAAAATAGTAATACAATTAGAGTAATAATAATTTGGACAATTTTAATTAGGGCAATATGAGACAATGGAAACAAAGAGTTACGGATGTCCCGGTACCTTTTTCTGGGCAGCATAAGCCCGAAAAAGGACCCACATTAACAAAGGATTAACCCTTAAAAACAATAGCCTGTTGCATATTCATACACCTCATACATGATGCATAAATTCTATTCAAATACAGGATTCTGTCTGGTCATTGTCAACTTCTTCCTCTGAATCCTAACGGCACCTTTGAAGCAGGAAGAAGTTCGTTTCTTCTGATAAGAGAGCAATAAATTCTCTTTCTCTAAAAGATTTAGGTGTCCTGTGGCTGCTATCTCGCTGTGAGTCCTTTCTTTAAAAAAGTATTCTACATAGCATAGTTTCTATTTAAACATTTTTTATAACCTACAACTATATTTAACACACTACTTAAGAGAATTAATACAGCATTACTGTCTAACACAACATATATAATATTCATTTTAATATTTGCGAAAAGCCAATCATAAAATACGCATTTTTCACACTCTTGGAACAAACTCTCATACTTAGTTCCCAGTTCAGTCGTTATTGTATCTATATATGATTGTTTTCTTATCATCAGATATTCTGACACAAGCAAGTTAGCTTTTCCACCTCAGTTTCTCAGAAAACTGCATGATAATTCACACTTTTTGCTTTATTCTTTCAATATGCCACTAGACAATAAACTGAGGCTCACTAACAAGACAAATTTGCATGAGGCAGAGCAAATATTTTTTGATGGCAGCTGTGAGAGACTAAAAGGATCGCTGGCTCAAAATAATTTTGCTGTGTGTGTGAAGGAAGGGACAGGTCAGGCCTTGTCCTGGTGAGGCAATGCCCTGCTCGGCACATCCACCCCCTGGGGCCTGTATCCAAGCCCCACAGTGGTGGCCCATCACCTGCACACTGGAGGCAATGCTCTACACCCCCATCCCTGGAGCCCCAATCCAGCCCAGAGTAGCCAGATGGCTGGAAGTACCACCCAGAGGAAGAGCCCAGGAAAGCCAAAGGGTATTTAACCCGGGACATGCGGTGAGCACATGTCTTGACCCCGCCTCCCCCTGGAATTTCTATTAGCTGAACACTGCTGGAATCAGGAGTGGTAGCTATATTTGCTCTTTTCTGTGAGAAGCAAGGCTCACTATTTAAAATTTTTGAAAGTTTGATAAGGGAGAAAAGGGACAATATCCAGCACTGGGATGCCTGGCAAACTGCCAGAAGCACACCGTTAGCTTAAAACCATTTTCTTATATACTTTTTGTAATAAATGTTATAAAATAATTCATGCTTAAGGGGAGAATGTATACAATAAAAATTGAAAAATCCAACGAGCCTCTGACCACAAGCAGCCCAGAAACAGATAACTACTCTGGAATTACAAAACTCCTGGAAGCAGCAGGAGAACAATGCTGCGTTTACTAAGAAAAGAACGTGACCCCAACGTGATCTGAATTTGGGGTCTGGGGACCCCCTCTCCGGTCAGGAAGCACCACACTGATTTCAGTGGCCTGACAGGATTGGGAACCAGCAGAACCAATCAGATACCGAAACTGTGACTGTGGTCACAAGGGTTTTCAGGATGAAGAAGAGACGAGAATGTTGACTCCATGATCAGAAGGCTTGATTTATTATTTTATGATATATGTTACATTAAGACTATACTAAAAAGCAATAGAAAGGAAAAGTTTCTTCAGCAGCTAGCTAAGCTAAGAATAGAAAAGAATGAATAACAAAGATCTGTGTCTCAGACAGAGCAAGAGCCAGCTCTGCCATGAGTGGTCAAGAAATCCAAACACCCACAGGAGACCAATCACCTGTTACATTCCACAGCAGCAGATAACCATTGTTTACTTTGGTTGCTGAACTGCAGCTTGTCACAAGGAAAAATCCTAAGAAAGGATTTTTCATGAAAGATGTCTGCGACATGTCACCTTTTTTTATTTAGTTAAATTAAAAGGAAAAAGTGTTTGTAATTTTCTCTGCTGTACTCATGCCGAAGAAAAAGACAAACACTTGACAGGTTATCTGTTGCCAATCAAACTCCACTCAAGTGCTCCTGTGGAATGCACTGGGAATTTCTTCACCTGTAGAACATAAAATTCTATCATATTACTAAAACAATTCTATAATATAAGAAAATGCAAAAACAATGCAAAGAAAATTCAAGTCCAAGCAGCTGAGTTTCAGGAAAAGTCCATGGCTTGAAGATGTTCCTCTTTGCCATATCTGAAAGTTTCTTTTGGTCCTGAAACAGGCTTGCTACAGAAAGGTCCATCAATATTTATCAAAAGTCCATTGACAGTCTTCAAACAATTTTGAGAAAATTAGAAAATTTCTGAAATGTCTTGCCACAGCCCTTCACTGAACAACTTGGGCTGAAGCCAATCCCTGGCTTCTCAATGCCTCTGAGCTGCTGCCAGCTCTTTCACCCTTTTTTATTCAATTTAATTTTTTTTTTTTTTTTTTTTTTTTTTTTTTTTTTTTTTTTTTGTGTTGTCGGAAAGAGCAGCAGCAGCAGCAGGGGAGCCAGAGAGAGGCCCTTGGGGGCCCTGGCCCATGTGGAAGGATCAGGAACCCCAGACCTGGCCCACAGAAAGGTGGCCCAGGACCAGAAGGGGGAAGCAAAGCCCCCAAACTCAACAGGAGGCCGGGAGGTGGCCCTGGCCCAAGCAACCAAGCCAGACAGCCCAGGCCCAGCCCCCGAGGCAGGCTCTGCATTGGCACAGACCCGCACCCTGCTGCCAGTACAATGGCAGACGGGGTGACCAAACGCTTCCTTTCCCCAAAATCACCGAGGCATGCCGGCAATGTGAAGACAGAAGCTGTCCCGAGAAACTTCGTCTCGGGTCTGGGGATGTCCTTTCCCCACAGCAGACAAGCGATGCTCGCTTCCTGCTGTGCCCTCTGCCTCTGCAATGCAAATGCACCAGGTGTTCCTCCCATCTGCCTCACGGCACCACCGCCACCCGCTCTGGGCTGGGGACCAGGGGCAGAACTTTCGGGACCCACCTTCCCCTCGCTGCTGGGGCGCGCGAGGGGCGGCAGAGAGATTCGCATCCCCCAGGGGGAAAACCCGGACCAAACACCCCCCAACCCGCCAAGAATGCTGATCTTGAAAACAGGCAGTCGCGCTGCGCCCACAGCCAGCTGTCGGGCCATGCCTCCTCCACGGAAGGACAGGCTGACGCCCTCTTCCCCTGTCCCAGCTCCCCCCGTAGGGGCAGCCCCGGGACAACCCGAAAAACTCGGGGAGGAAGTCACGCTGGATGCAGGAGGCGCCTCTGCTGCTGCCGCCGGCTCCAAGGCAGCCTCTGACGCAGACATGGAGAACGGAGTCCCCGCAGGGGCAGGCAGCGGGGCCGCCTGGGGAGGCGGCGGGGGCGGCGGGGGCGGCACGGGGTCGGCAGCTTCTTCTGCGCCGGACTCTGACATCGGCCGCGGAACCGCAGTCGCAGAAGGCGGCGGGACGGCCGGGGGGAGCGGTGGATCGCTGTTGCCCAGCAACATCGGCGCAGCCGCGGGAAGCGGTGTCTCTGAGATAGATGCAGGCAGGGAAGCCGGTGGAACCGCGGCTGGAACGCCCACAGGCTCCCCCGGAGGGGCGGCTGCGGGACGGGCCGCGGGGGGAACCGCCCGCACCCGCGGGGCGGGCTGGGGCGGCGCCCGCGGCGCTGGCCGGGGCGGTGCCCGTGGCGCCGGCCGGGGCGGTGCTCGCGGCGCTGGCCGGGGCGGCGCCGCCCACTCCCATCCCCCCTGAGAGCAACGGGAGGGGGGAACAAACGGCTCCGTCTGAGCATGCTCCGAAGACGCAGTAAAAAAAACTTCGGCTGCGGGCGAAACTTCGCCCCCCCACTGTGGTTCAGGGGGGCTGGAAAGCAGCAGAGCGTCCCCCTCCAAAGGGTCTTCCCCCGGAATTGGGGGGAACGGGGCTTTGCCCTTGCAGTTAGCAATCCAGGGAAAAACAGCTGCTCTCCGTTTCAAGACTAGAAAGAGCTTCAAAAAGGTTGGATAAATCAAGGGGCATCCGAACCCCCGGTATAAAAAGAATTGGAAAATGGAGCCCATACACTCCCAGACAAACATATCGAGGGCATATAGCACATTCGTAAAAAAACCAAAGAGCTTCGCCCATCGAAAAAACTCATAGAGATCTGCCTCCAACAGGAGAATTCTGTCCTCTTCACCCCATTTTTGCCAGAGGGCAATAAGTTTCTCCTCTGAAGGGGAGAATGGAACCTCATCCTCTAGGGGAGGAGTCCTCCAGATGAGCAGCCACAAACTGCGACTGACCTCATCTTTAGGAGGGGAAAAACCAACAGTACCTTGTGACAGTGTCCAGGACTCTCTGGCTATCTGCACGGTGCTGCTGAGCTTTCCGAACATCTTCCTGGAGGCTTTTCAGAAGGTTCCCTTTGTGGTCAGCCTTGCTGTGAACTCTGTCCAAATTCGGATCTTCAGTTCTTCAGCTCCTGGCTAGAATCCACTTCTGTGGTCACTTGTGAAGCAACCATCAATGCCACATATTCAGGGTTTACCCAGTGCAGCAATGCTCCTCTGGTGGTCTCACCAAGTGATGATTGTCCTCCTCAGTCGGGGGTCACCAATTGTGACTGTTACATTAAGACTATACTAAAAAGCAATAGAAAGGAAAAGTTTCTTCAGCAGCTAGCTAAGCTAAGAATAGAAAAGAATGAATAACAAAGATCTGTGTCTCAGACAGAGCAAGAGCCAGCTCTGCCATGAGTGGTCAAGAAATCCAAACACCCACAGGAGACCAATCACCTGTTACATTCCACAGCAGCAGATAACCATTGTTTACTTTGGTTGCTGAACTGCAGCTTGTCACAAGGAAAAATCCTAAGAAAGGATTTTTCATGAAAGATGTCTGCGACACCGAAACAAAGCCAGAACCACAGCCAAAGAGAGGATAAAAATGGGCCCAGAGCTCTCAGGAACTCAGAGCGATCCAGAGAGGGATCTCCGGGGCCGCGGTACTTTTCACTTGGAAAAGTCTACGTGCATGAAGAATCCACGTGGGGAAAGGAACTGTAAGTAATGCATGGTTCAGTGGGGTGTGATCGAGCGTGTGTATGAGACGTGATTTTATCACAAAGCGAGTGTGGACCCCAAGATTGCAGTTCCACTCTCTCGCGAGGGAAGTGGTCGGTCACGGGGGAAGCGGACGCCTTGGCTCATCACACATGTGAAGCCTGAAACTCGGGGGAAGTTCAGAGGTTCGATCACAGATTTGGATCCGGAGGGAAGGGACATTCCCAAAGGGTTTGGGAGCTGGTAAACCTTCTGGTCCGGAAATTCAGGTAAGAGAGCTTGTTACCAGCCTAAAAGCCCACGGAACGGTTCTCCGTGAGGCTAAGTAAGCTGGTAGAATTTTTTCTTCAGCAAACGTCAAAAACCGGTACTGGGTAGAGACCCGGGATTCTCTTCGAGAATCCTAGCAGAAACAAACACAAGGTAAGAAAGGCTGGGAGAAGTAGTTTTAAAAGATGGGACAGAGAAAGAGCAAGGCTCAGGGAAAACCCCAGGAGAAGCCTTCGAAAGCCCCAGAAAAGATCCTACCTGAAATCCCAAGGGATAGTCCATTGGTATGGATGTTAGAACATTGGGAGGACAATCCTAGGAGGCAGGGAAAATCCAAGGAGAGAATTATCCATTTTTGCCTCGAGAAATGGGGAGGGAAAGAGATTGGGAGGTACGTGGTCTGTCCTGTTTTTGGCACGTTTGAAACCATGTGGCCGGTCAGTACCCCCAAGACTTGGAAGAATTAGAATATGCAGGAATGTGGGGAAATGCTTGTTCAGGATTATTCCCGATAAGAGCCCACAGGCACTCGGCAGCTCGGGGCGGGGAATGGGAGCTGCTGGATAACCTTCCGCTTCCCTACCTGGTCCCTCCGCCCCAGCCCGCACAAGACCAAGTCCTGGTGCCGGCAGTTGCAGGAACCTCACAAGCCCAGGTACCTCTGGTGCCTGTGTCACCTCCAGAAGCCTCGCTCCCACAGGATCAGGCTTCAGCACCTCCGCTCCCACAAGAACAGGCTTCGACGCCTGCGCTCCCACAGGAGCAGCCCCAGCCGTCACCTAAATCTGAAGAGAAGCAAGCCCTCCCCGAAGGAGGAACCAGCTCTCCCCCAGCCCATCAAACATGACAAAGGACGAGGAAAATGACCACAGACAGTAGTGAGGATGAGGAATAAAAGCCCAACCTCTTCCCTTTACGGGAAGTGCCGACTGCTCTGGGAATTATCGGCTTCGTGAGTGTGCCGATCAATACCGGGGACATCAGGGCTTTCAAAAAGGAGATGGGGAAATTGATGGACGATCCGTTGGGGGTTGCAGAAAGGCTGGATGAGTTCCTAGGAACCAGCATTCACACTTATGATGACTTTAACCCAATATTAAGGTCGTTGTTCAACAACAAGGAAAGGGAAATGATCAGACAAGCTTCAATCAGAGATTGGGAACATAGGAACCCACAAGGGTAGCAAGGGGACCAGAGATAGCCAGATCAGAACCTGTCTTGGAGCACTCAGACGGAAGAAGGCAGACAGAGGATGATAAATCTCAGAAACATGGTAATACAAGGTATATGGGAGGCAGTGCCAAAAGGCCAGAACATGAGCAAAGTACTCGGGGAGTGCCAGGGAAAGGATGAGACGCCGACCGAATGGCTGAAAAGGCTGAGAAAGAGCCTCCGAATGTATTTGGAAACAGATGCTGAGTCCCCGATCGGGGCAGTCCTGTTGAAAACTCAATTTGTGGCAAAATCGTGGGAAGATATCAGGAAGAAACTAGAAAAGATAGAAGGATGAAAAGATAGAGAATTACAGGATTTGCTTCGGGAGGCCCAGAAAGTCTACATGAGAAGGGATGAGGAAAAACAGAAAATTCAGGTAAAAGTACTAGTGGCCGCAGTAAGGGAAGCACAGAAACAGGAACAGGTCCTAGGTTCGGCAAAGTCAGCGCCACAGAGGAAGCAGAACTCTTCCCAAGGTAAGGACTCAAACAACCAGAAAAAGGATATCGAGGGCTTTTACTGCAAACAGAAGGGCCACATTCAAAGGAATTGTCCAAAGAAAGTCAAGGATGAAAAAAGGTTTCAGGAAGACTAGAGGTGTCAGGGGCTTTTTAATTTGGGGTCCGAGAGATCCAAGGAGCCATTGATAAAGTTGAGATTGGGACCGCACAAGCAGGAGGTAGTGTTTTTAGTAGATTCTGGAGCCGAGTGAACCACTGTACAGTGATTACCACTGGGATGCTCTATAAGCGATGATACTATGATGGTAATTGGGGCAAAAGGGGAACCTTTTAAGGTTCCAATCATTAAAAATGTGGAAATAGAATCAGAAAATAAGCGTTGCATTGGAAATATGTTACTGGTCAAGGAAGCAGAATACAATCTGCTGGGAAGGGATCTGATGGTGACACTAGAAATCAGCCTAGTGGTGCAGAATTCCCAGCTCAAGGTGAGGCTGTACCAACTCACTGCCGAGGATGAAGGGAGGATAGATCCAAAAGTTTGGTACACTCAAGGGGAGGCTGGGAGGTTGGACATCGAACCAATTCACATTGAAATTGAGAGGCCAGAAGACCCTATTAGGGTCAAACAATACCCCATTCCCATGGCTGAAACCAGTGATCAAAGAATTAGTGAAGAAAGGAACGTTGGAGCTGTGCATGTCCAGACATAATACCCTGATATTGGCAGTGCAGAAAACAGATGGTAGTTATAGGTTAGTGTGAGATTTAAGGGCTGTGAATCAAAGGACTAAGACATCGTTCCCCACGGTTTCAAGTCCTTACACTTTGTTGAATAATGTCTCTCCCGAGGACATGTGGTACAGCGTGAATGATCTGAAAGATGCCTTCTGGACCTGTCCTTTAGCTAAGGACAGCAGAGACTATTTTGCGTTTCAATGAAAAGACCCAAAAACCAACTGAAAACAGCAATTCAGATGGACATCTTTGCCTCAGGGGTTTGTGGACTCGCCAAATTTGTTTGGGCAAGCACTCGAGCAAGTGCTGAGTCACTTTGTACCAGTAGAAGGAACAAAATTATTACAGTATGTGGACAATTTACTGATTGCTGGTCCAAGGGAAGAGGATGTAAGGATGAGCACTATAGCGCTCTTGAATTTCTTAGGGGACAAAGGATTAAAAGTGTCTAAGTCGAAACTGCAGTTCACAGAGCCTGAAGTCAGATATTTGGGACATTGGTTAACAAAAGGTAAGAAGAAATTAGATCCTGAGAGGGTGGCAGGGATCATTGCCCTGCCTCCTCCACGGACAAAGAGAGAGGTGAGACAATTATTGGGGCTTTTGGGATATTGCCAGCAATGGATTGAAGGGTACAGTGAGAAGGTAAAGTTTTTATATGAAAAGCTCACCTGTGACAAATTGAAATGGACAGAAAATGACAAGGAGAAATTTAAGGAAGTAAAAGAAGCACTCGTGGCAGCCCCAGGGCTGAGCCTCCCTGACGTGAAATGGCCATTCCAGTTGTTCGTAGATGTTAGCAGTCATACCACCCATGACATGTTAATGCAGGATTTGGCGGGGGCCAGGAAACTGGTAGGTTACTTATCTAAGCTTCTGGACCCTGTAAGCAGGGGTTGGGCCACGTGTTTGCAGGAAATTGTAGCTGTGGCATTGTTGGTGGAAGAATCTAAGAAGGTAACCTTTGGGGCTCCGTTGGTGGTATACACGCTGCATAATGTGCGGAGTATACTACAGCAAAAGGCAGACAAATGGCTCACTGACGCTAGGTTGCTAAAGTATGAAGCCATTTTGATTCACTCGCCTGACTTGGAGCTACGAACAACGACCGCACAAAATCCGGCCCGATTTTTGTTTGGAGAGGTCTCAGAGAAGTTTGTACATAACTGCACAGAAGTGGTGGAGCTGAAGACCAAGATAAGACCGGATTTGAAGGAGGAGGAATTAGAAGAGGGGGAAAAAATGGTTTGTGGATGGATCAGTGAGAGTGATAGAAGGCAAAAGGAAATCAGGATATGCAGTCGTGGATGGCAGGACAGGAGAAGCGATAGAAGCAGGTCCTCTGAATGTGGGATGGTCGGCTCAAGCGTATGAACTGTACGCAGTCTTGAGAGCTTTGAAAAGGCTGAAAGGGAAAAAGGGGACAATTTTTACAGACTCCAAATATGCTTTTGGGGTGGTCCACACATTCAGGAAGATCTGGGAAGAGAGAGGGCTGATCAACACTCGAGGACGGGGACTGGTGCATGGAGAATTTATAAGGCAAATTTTGGAGGTGATAAGGGAGCCAGAGGTAATTTCAGTAGTACGTGTAAAAGGGCATCAGGCTGGAATGCAGTTTCGAATCTGGGGAAACAACCTGGCAGACAAAGAGGCCAAAAACGCAGCGTTACTGATGGTAAGTACCCAGGAGGTTGAAGGAACCGAGGCTCCAGAATATCCTCCACAGCCCTCCCAAAAAGAAATTGAAGGGTACGAGAAAATTGGGGGAAGATTGGAGGAAGGTAAGTGGAAATTACCGGATGGGAGAGAATTAGTATCAAAAGGTTATACCAGAAGAATTTTAAGGAGGTTGCACCAACAAACTCACTGGGGGGCACAGGCCCTTGCAGAACAGTTCTTGAAATTTTTTGGGTGCAGAGGAATTTATGAATTGGCCAAGCAGGAGGTACAAGGATGCCTGATCTGCCAGAAAGTTAACAGAGCTAAGGCACGGCAAGGAATCCTGGGGAGCAGACCCATAGCGTACCGACTGTTTGAAAGAATTCAAGTTGATTTTACTGAACTGCCCAAGGTGGGAAGGTACAAATTCTTGTTAGTAATAGTAGATAAACTGACCCATTGGGTGGAAGCTTTTCTGAGCTCCAGGGCGACAGCTAAAACAGTATCCAAGATACTTTTGGAGGAAATTGTACCCCGATATGGGGTAGTGAACTACATAGATTCAGACCAGGGAACTCACTTCACTTCAAAGATTATTAAGCAATTGGCTGAGGCTCTAGGCATCTGGTGGGAATACCACACTCTGTGGCATCCCCAGAGTTCGGGACAGATGGAGAAAATGAATCAGACATTGAAAGCGCAATTATCAAAATTAATGTTAGAAACACGGATGTCCTGGCTGAAGTGCGTCCCCCTTGCCCTGCTTAATATCAGGACTATGCCTCACTCAGAGACGGGGCTCTCACCGTTCGAAATGTTATATGGAATGCCATATGAACATGGAATGCCGGTGGGACACCCCAGGTTGGAGGATAGTCAAATTACACCTTACTTGATAGCGATAAATAGGAATTTACAGGAACTAAGGAAACATGGGATAGTATCCCAGAGTGCTCCTCTGGGGTTTGCTATCTGTTGCAGTGTGATGCCATTTCCTGTTTCAGCTATCCCAGTAGTTTCCCAGGTGTGGCAATACCGTCTCCCTTCCCCTCCCCCTTGCCTCCTTGCTGAGTGCTGTCAGTCAATCTTATCATTCCAGCAGGGGCGTCGTGTGATTGGCAAAAGTTCAAAAGATGCCCCTCAGCCCTGGGGTCATTGGCTTGTCCAAGTGTCATTGTCCCCTGAGCCTTCCCCCCCTCCCACCTGGTTGGTGGCTCACCTGTCCCTTCCCGCCCCCTGCCCCCGAGGTTAAAAGACATGGAAACCATGCCATCAGGATTCTGTGGAGCTGTTACAAGATTCAGACATATGTGACTCTGGAACAAAACTCTGGATCAAACCCTCTGCAGAATCCATCTCCTTTTCCTCTTCACCTAGCCTGAAGCCTTTCCACTAGAGGTAAACTGAGTTTCTACCATGCCTGGACTTGTTCCGAGTGTCTAACTGCAACTTCCAGCCAGCCAAAGGTGTCTCTGAGGTGAAATACCCCAGCTGCCACCTTTGGCCCAGCAGCAAGGGTCAGATGAGCCCAGGCACGTTCCAACTGGTAATATTGGGATTTTATTCCAATTTTGGCGCCCAACGGGAGGCTGATTGAATCTGCAGCCCCAAGAAGTCATCTCAGAACCTCAGAAAGACTTAGGCAGTTTAGCGTCCACTGGTAGAGCTTTGGCTGCATAGCTCTCCAGAGAGACTTTGGGACTGAACCCACAAGAAGCCTCGCAGCACGCTCTGCGCCTCTGGAGAGTGCAGCTCCTTTCTGGTGAGTGAATTTTCCAGGGGAGAATAGGGGAGCCCCTCCTGCCCGTGGGGTCCTATTCGAGTGAAGAGACCAGCCTAACTGACTTTGCCAGCAACAGCTTCAATTTCGGTGAGTATTTCTGCTCCTTGAGGGGGTAGAAGTTCAAAAAACAGTCTCTGACGTGAGTTCTGTTCTGTTTTGCTCTTGCATTTAGGCTGCGCAGCCCTGCGGAGTGAAAGCGATACCCTGTTAGGCTTTAGCCCACTGCGGCATGTTTTTGCCGTTTTTAGAATTGGCAGCGCCAGCTCAGAGGAGCGGGACAGCTCTGCCTGCCCCTCCCCCCAGCTCGGCAGCGAAGCGTGCTCGGTTCTCAGTGGGGGGGCGGGGAGCTGCTCTCTACAGGTGGCGCGGGGGGGGGCTGCATTCTCGGGGAGGGAAGGCTTTGTCTGTCTCTCCACGTGGCGGGGCGGGTCCCGATTCCCTGCTGCTGCTGCCAGCAGCATTTTAAAAAGCAGTATATACAGCTGCATTGTAAAGGCTTTCGTCTGATTTTTATCGCTTTTTAACCGTGGTCTTTTTAGAAATCGGTAGCTGATCTTGGCTTTGTATTCGGTCGGCTTTGTATTCGGTCGGCGGGATTTTGTTCTGTGCCATTTACATCTAAAATGGGCTCAAAATTAAGCACAGCACAAAAAGGAGTGTATTATCATATTGTTGGAATTTTAGTCAGTGCAAATGTAAAGTTCTCTAAAGGAAAATTGAAACAGTTTATAAGGTGGCTTTTTCTACACTTCCCACAAACTTCTCCTGAGGAAGTCCACAATATTCAATTTTGGAATAAAGTAGGGCATGAATTGATAACCTTGGGACAGTCTGGGAATACATCCTCAGCTAAATTTGTGTTCTGGAGCTTACAAATTCGGACTGGTTTACTCAATAAAAGGGAATTGGAGAAAAAGCCAAATGTTAAGCCATGTACCTCTGCTCTCCCTGTTTCTCCCTCTCCCAGCTCTAAACCTCTTACCCCAAACCTTGGTATTTTAAAGAGAGCACACTCTGCCCATGTTCTGGGAAGTCGACTCACTGAGCTCTTTAAAATGCCTGAGTTCCCTTGTCCACAAGGACCTGGCCAGACTGCGTGGAACCTTTCCCAAAACCCTGTTTCCCCTGCTCTGAAACCCAGAGCATGTGTTAGCTTTTCAGAGAGCAGTGATGCCCAAAATGGCCCCCAGTCCCTAGGGGGTCCACAAGATGGAGGATGCCACGTGGCACCATCCCAAACCTGGTCGTCTTCTTCCCAAGATCCCCTTAAGCACCCCAAAATTCCTTCCTCTTCCCTCCTGTTCCTCATGACACCTTCCCTCCCCCTCCCTTACCTGCTGTACCCTCAGCTCCCCCCCTCTACTCCTCCCAGGGGGCGTCTGCTGACTTGATGTCACAGGGCATTCCCGCCCCCTGCCAACCTCCTGTCCCTGCCCCCTGTTCCCACGGTATCCCCACCCCCTGCCTTCCCCCTGTCCCCGCCCCCTGTTCCCACAGTATCCCCGCCCCTGTTCCCATTGCATCCCCACCCCCTCCCTGGGTTCCCACGGTGGGGGCACGCCCACTGCATTTCCTCACAGCTGTATTTGTGATCCCATTGCTTCCGATTCAAAGGATACAGGGCAGGGAACCTCAGACCCAATGCAGGGTCCCACTTTGTCATTCGCTCCTGTTACGTATCAGCTGGAAGCACAAGGGGGGGCAGCCCAAACTGCTAATTGGAGCTCTTTTGGACGACAATTGATTAAGGAGATCTGTAAATCCCACAAGGAGTATGGTCCACACAGTCCATATTTCCGTGTCCTTTTAAATTCTGAATTGAGTAAAAATGTAGTGGTCCCGCATGATTTAAAACAGCTTTTCTCATGCCTCATGACCTCTACAGAATTCAAATTATGGGAATTAGCATGGAAACAACTGCTAAAAGAGGCTCTCCCAGGCTTGCATGCTGATCCAAACACAGCGAAAGATGCCAATGGCATGCCAATTACCATTGAGCATCTCTTTGGTGATGGTCAGTGGTCTTCCCCCTCAATCCAAGCAACTGTAATACCCGTACAAACACTCGAGAAGGTAAAAGAAGCAGCTGAAAAAGCATTCTTTTCCCTCCAACCTGAGGGGCCTTTTGAGCCCTACAGTAAGATCAACCAACTACCATCAGAGCCTTTTTTGAAATTTGTAGAAAGGTTAACTAGAGCCACTGAAATACAAGTTAAAAAAGAGAATGCAAGGGAAGAGGTTTTTGAGGAAATGGCATTTACAAATGCAAATGAACAGTGTCGAGCCGCAATTTTGAGCCTTCCTCTCGAACCCCCCCCACACTAAAAGATATGCTTCTAGTCTGTAACAGGAAAGAGCCTCTGATGCGTGTTGCTGAAGACACCAGACCAAAGCTGCTGCCAAGACCACCACAGTGAGTTGCCGTGGCCAGCCCTGCCCCCATTCCCTCAGCACAGCAGTACCCTGGGCAGCAGCGAAGACCAGCAATGGTTGACCCACAAAGCCTTGCCTGCTTTGCGATAACCGTGGGCATTGGAGTAGCCAGTGCCCCCTGAAAAGGCCATTTGAGGAATTTAGAAATGGCACGGGAGGAGAACTACAAGCACTCCCAGGGGGTCAACAAAAACAAAAAACTGAAAGGGGAGCGCCAGCCTGCCAGGCGTGCAGACACAAAAAGAGCAGGCCAAGGGAATAAGGGAAGCAAAACAAACCAAGTGCGCAGTAATATTACTATTTCTGTAAGTTAAGTAGATGCTTCAAAGAACATGTCTGCTGGTCCACTGTTGAAAGTTAAACAAAATAACCTTTGTTAGGATTTAGGTGAACCTATGTTAACCACATCTTCTGTCAGTGAGCCTTACAGGTTGCAACTGACAGAATCACTGCACCTGAAAGACATCAGCTGGCATTTTGTCTCTGTCAATCCAGAACAGAAGGGTACTTGGCACTGAATTCGCTGTAAGTACATCGTCATTGGGGGACACCAAACACACACCACAAGAGATCGAAATTGCTCCAGGAATGACAACATCAGATCCTGAGCAATTCGTTCTTGGGCTGCACTGTTTCCACCCACCCATGTTTCTTCCCAAGGGACAAATTGTTGCACAAGCAATCCCTGTGCCATGTTTACCTGAAAGTACCGAAAAACAAGGGCCCACAGTTGCCCAGGTCCAAGTTATTGGGAAAGACAAACCCAAATTATGGTGTAATGTCAGTGGGGGTGGGGAGTCAAAATGCACTGAGATGCTTGTAGACACGGGTGCAGACTGCACAGTGATCCCAGTACAAGACTGGCCAGCACATTGGCCTTTGCAAAACGTTGCTGGTCACGTTCAAGGTGTAGGAGGCCTGCAATTAGCAAGACAATCCAAAAGCATCATCCAAATCGAGGGACCAAACGGACAATTGGCAAATATCTGTCCATTTGTGTTAGATTATTCGGAACCGTTGTAAGGGAGAGATTTAATGGCCCAGTGGGGTGTCACAATTGATATTCCAGACTCTCCACAGCATTTTTGTACAGCGGTCATTGAACAGCGCCCCACCCAAAAACTGAAGTGGAAAACAGACAAACCAGTTGAGGTGAAACAGTGGCTGCTCAGTAAACAAAAAATAAAGGCGCTTGAGGAGCTAGTGGAAGAGCAACTGTAAAAGGGTCACATTGTAGAGACCACATCCCCGTGGAACTCTCCGGTGTTTGTCATCCAGACAGCTGACAAAAAGAGATGGCGGCTCGTCCACGATCTCCGGCAAATTAATAATGTCATTGAAGATATGGGCTCTCCCCAACCTGGTATGCCATCCCCAACAATGCTTCCCCAGGATTGGAAATTAGCTGTTATTGATATAAAAGATTGTTTTTTCCATATTCCCCTCCACCCTGAAGATGCACCGCGTTTGCGCATTCTCGGTCCCCACCATTAACATGGAAGCCCCAATGAAAAGGTACCATTGGACAGTTCTTCCTCAGGGACAAAAGGTCTTGCCAGCGATCTGCCAGTGGTATGTCTCTTCCCTGCTTTCCCCAGTGTATGCAGCCGCAGAAAAAGCCATCATCTATCATTATATGGATGATATCCTTGTGTGTGCCCCCAATGGTGATTTACTCACACATGTGCTTGACCTAACGATCCATGCATTGATTGTTGCAGGGTTTGAGCTCCAGGGAAAGAAAATTCAAAAGATGCCACCTTGGAAATATTTGGGCTTAGAAATTGGAAATAGGACCATTGTTCCTCAAAAACTAGAAATCAATCCAAAGATCAAGACCCTTGCGGATGTCCACAAGTTGTGTGGGTCTTTGAATTGGGTAAGGCCATGGCTCAGTCTGACTAACAAAGACGTTGCCCCTCTTTTCAATTTATTGAAAGGGGGAGAGGACCCGGGTGCTCCTAGGTATATTACCCCAGAGGCACGGAAAGCTCTAGAAAAGGTTCAGATTGCAATGTCCACAAAACAGGCCAACCGATGCCGGCCTGACCTGCCATTCAAATTTATCATCTTAGGTAAGTCGCCACACCTCCATGGAATCATTTTCCAATGGGAGGAAAAACAAACACCTAAGGCAAAGGAAACACCTAAAAAGGGCCAGGACAAGAGGGACCCTCTCTTGATCATAGAATGGGTTTTCCTCAGTCACAAAAGGTCCAAGAGAATGACAAAGCCTCAGGAGCTGGTAGCAGAACTGATCCGGAAAGCAAGGACCCGGATCAGGGAGTTAGCAGGATGTGACTTTAAGTGCATTCACCTTCCAGTTGAGTTAAAATAGAGTCAAAATTCTATGCAAATATTGGAACAATTGTTTCGAGAAAATGAAGTGTTGCAGTTTGCTCTAGATTCCTACTCAGGACAAATTTCTGTAGAGCGGCCTGCCCACAAAATGTTCGAACAAGATATTGAATTTACTCTCAAATTGAGAAGTGCTCAGAGTAGGAGACCTTTAAAAAAGGCTCTGTCTTTACAGACGCATCCGGGAGGTCCCACAAGTACGTTATGACTTGGAAGGATCCTCAAACCCAGCAATGGAAGACGGACATTGCTGAGGTGGAAGGTTCACCTCAGGTTGCTGAATTGGCTGCAGTTGTTAGGGCTTTTGAAAGGTTCTCAGAACCATTCAATCTTATTACAGATTCTGCATATGTGGCAGGAGTAGTATCCAGGGCGGATCAAGCAATACTGCAAGAAGTGTCTAACATCGCACTTTTTGAATTGTTTTCAAAACTTGTAAAGTTAGTCACCCACCGAGAGCAACCATTCTATGTGATGCACGTCACGTCCCATACTGACTTGCCAGGGTTTATCGCTGAAGGCAACAGAAGGGCAGATGCTCTTGCTGCACCTGCAGTGATGGCCACTCTCCCAAATGTTTTTGAACAGGCAAAAATCAGCCATCAGCTTTTCCACCAAAATGCACCTGTCCTGGTTCGTCAGTTTCACATCACTCGAGAACAGGCCAAAGTGATTGTGGACACATGCCCAAATTGACAACGACATGCACTCCCTACAGTGAGTGCGGGAGCAAACCCTAGGGGGTTGAACAGTTGTGAACTATTGCAAACAGATGTAACACACATACAGTCATTTGGACGGCAGAAATACGTTCACGTTAGTGTAGATACCTTTTCTGGAGCAGTCTATGCTTCTGCCCACACAGGAGAGTCATCTATCGATGCCATTAAGCACCTCTTACAGGCTTTTTCTTTCATGGGCATCCCCAAGGAGTTGAAAACTGACAATGGGCCTGCCTACAAATCCAAGGAATTTGGGAGCTTCCTACAGCAATGAGGAGTAGAGCACAAAACTGGCATCCCCTACTCCCCTACAGGTCAAGCCATTGTAGAAAGGACTCACCGTGACATCAAAAGAGTCCTGGACCAGCAACAACAGGTTCTGAAGGTGGAACCTCCCCACATCTGGTTGTCCAGGGCGCTGTTCACAATCAATTTTCTGAATTGTTCCTTTGACAGCCTGAACCCGCCCATCCTACGCCACTTTGGGGGCAGCAGTCATAGGTTGATGAAAGAAAAGCCTCTGGTTTTAGTAAAGGACCCTGAGACTTGGAAGACGGTGGGACCTTACAAATTGGTTACTTGGGGACGTGGATACGCCTGTGTGTCCACCCCCTCTGGGTTAAAGTGGGTTCCTTCCAAATGGGTAAGGCCCTATGTTCCCAAGGTCTCAGAGAAATCTACAGAAGTGCCCCAGGTTGCTAATGCTGCCTGGAGAAGGAAACGCTGCACGCGTTCTCTGGAGGAAATTCCATTTAAGCCTCCTTTCTGGAATAGTTTGTAATATGTTTGTCTTAAGTTTTCTTGTACCAGTTTAGATCCCACGGTTCGTGTGTAGTCTCGAGACGCCATGAGACCAAGCCTGCTCCTCGTCCTACTCGTGATCTTCCCACCAGCGATCTCCTGGATAGTCCCTCAGCCCAAAGCACGTATGGACTACCTTGGCAAAAGACCTCGGACATCAAGAGAGAAACTGATGACTGGCTGAGTGGACTGTTCAAAGGCTGGGGACTCTCGGGCTGGGTGGGATCTATTCTGACAACTGTAATTTTAGTATTGTTTATATTAGTTGTCGTTGTTGTAGTTGTTAGCATTGTTTTTGGACTAGTCAAATGCATGGTTCTCAAGTTGATTTCAAGCTCATCTCCCCCTCCTGAAGTTTGCCATTTAGAAGCCCTTAGTGCTCCAATGAATGACATGGAAGCCTCAGTGGAAAGCACTGAACCTCCTGTAGAGGAGGAACCGATTTACCAACAATGGTTTGGCAAGCACTCTGCACCACAAACCCAGTCCTCTTCTTTTTAAACAAAACTAGGGGGAGATGTTGCAGTGTGATGCCATTTCCTGTTTCAGCTATCCCAGTAGTTTCCCAGGTGTGGCAATACCCTCTCCCTTCCCCTCCCCCTTGCCTCCTTGCTAAGTGCTGTCAGTCAATCTTATCATTCCAGCAGGGGCGTCGTGTGATTGGCAAAAGTTCAAAAGATGCCCCTCAGCCCTGGGGTCATTGGCTTGTCCAAGTGTCATTGTCCCCTGAGCCTTCCCCCCCTCCCACCTGGTTGGTGGCTCACCTGTCCCTTCCCTCCCCCTGCCCCCGAGGTTAAAAGACATGGAGACCATGCCATCAGGATTCTGTGGAACTGTTACAAGATTTAGACATATGTGACTCTGGAACAAAACTCTGGATCAAACCCTCTGCAGAATCCATCTCCTTTTCCTCTTCACCTAGCCTGGAGCCTTTCCACTAGAGGTAAACTGAGTTTCTACCATGCCTGGACTTGTTCCGAGTGTCTAACTGCAACTTCCAGCCAGCCAAAGGTGTCTCTGAGGTGAAATACCCCAGCTGCCACCTTTGGCCCAGCGGCAAGGGTCGAGCCCAGGCACGTTCCACCTGCTATCCACAAAATACAACTGGGACACAAAGTGCTTGTGAAAGTGTGGAAAGAAGTTCCTCTCTCCCCTCACTGGGAAGGTCCCTTTCTTGTCCTTCTGACAACAGACACGGCCATTCGGACGGCAGAAAAAGGCTGGACACAGGCATTGCAGGTGAAAAAGGTCGAGCATCAGGAGGAGGCTCCTGAGTGGAGGATCACCTGGAGATTTAAAGATAAAGCTATGCCGTCTAAATAAATGACCGACAAAGGGCGGATAAGTTGTATACTGTCAAATTGTGTATATTATCCGTTCCTGTACTTCAAGTGCAAGTGCTGTCTGGAGGTCTTTGTTATACATTGTCAAAGGGGACAGTGGCCGAAGGGGTTGTGTACTTGGTGTTTGGAGGAGGAACTCGAACTGACTGACCACGTTTTAACTCTCACCACTGATCTAGGAATAATAGAATTTGATTCTCGAGAATGTTATCACATATTCCAGAATGGTGTAAGAGGGAAACTAGATTCCAAGGCTGAGATCTTGGAGGTCGAGTGCCGGAAATCAGAGTACCTTGCAGTTCAGATGCAGTCAAGGTATCAAGGTGGGGCGCCTTTAAGAGGAGGTATGCGTCTCGGTCTGAGAGTGAGATCCTGGAAGAATACTCTTGCTGCCAAGAAGATGGTCTTCCTCGCTGCTGGTGGCACCCCAGGGGGCACAGGCAAAGGCAGAGGAGTACGCCTATGGGGAATCCTAATGGGCCTGAGCCTAGTCGTGTGTAGAACCACCGGTTTGCACACTGAGATCCCATCTCAGACAGGAGGACAGAGTCCTGTTGAAGAGTGCAGACAATGCACTCGGATTGTCCAAGAGGGACAAGAGGGAGAGGGAGTCTCAGCATACCAAGCCCTGAAAGATTGCATCATGGAGCAAGGCAGGTACTGCATCATGAATGGCACTCAACTGAAATTATGCAGATTGGGTGAAGAAACATTATGTTTCAGTCAAAAGGTGACAGTTAAGGGTGGGCTGTCAGAAGGGTTCAATCACAAAAGACAAAAAAGGAATGCAGGAAAGACAGGTCCCTGTTTGTAACCAATGCAATCGAACTGTGTGGGTCAGAGGAAAAACTGAATTGGTTTTTGTAGCGTATTATCAAGTTAACCCATTGTGTTATGATAATACCCAACTTGAAATGTGTATAATGAACAGGAAAATGTACTGGGTTGGAAAGAATTTGAAATATGAAAATAAGCTCCCCCTGAACAGCGAGCCTGTCCTTGAAGCAAATGATGACAGGGCCTGTCTGCAATATGACAGGGCTTTCTGCTTCTCAAAAAACAAGGAAGGGATAGATCCCAAAAGCAAAATGAAGCAGATGGCTCAGGAGTTGAAGAGACAGGAGTCAGAGTTGAGGAAAAGGAGGGTGGAGCAAGAAAGGCTGAAAACTCTGAGTGAGCAATATGAGCAACTCAAGAGACAATACACCGACTGGGGACTACCTGCCCCAGATCAAAACTTATTCATTGACCTTGTCCAGGAAATTGCCACGGAACTGGGACTGTTGAATTGTTGGATTTGTAGGGGGCTGAAATCTGCCGAGAAGTGGCCTTGGAAAGGTGAGAGTTTAACCCCGGAGCAGCTGTTGAAATGGGATAATACCCGGGTCTCCAGGATGACACAGAGACCTGAGGGCTGGGTGTTGGACCAGAGGGTGATTTGGAACAATTTGTATCAGCAGGGAAGGAAAAGAATATACTGAGGTAGTTTGGTATACTCTGTGTATATCCACATTAGCGGTAAATTTAAGCAGTAGGAGCAAAGTCTGGCAACCAGAGCCTCCTACAGGATATTGGAGTCAGAAAAGAGAGACAAATTGTGAATGGAACGATAAGATTGGACTTTGTAGGGTCAAAGGCTCCAGAGTTAACCCTTACCAATCCTTGGAGGAATTAAGAGAATATTGGAAGGAACCAGGCAGAACAAACATCAAGTGGAAGGCCCCTGACAGAATTTACTGGATCTGTGGGAAGAAAGCATACAGTGAGTTACCCCCAAAATGGAAAGGGTCGTGCACTTTAGGTATGATACTACCTGTGTTCTTCACTCTCCCCCGATCAAAAAGTGACCTGTTAGGGGCTCCCTTGTATGAGACTCTGAACAGGGAGAAGTTTGAAAAAGAAATTCCCTGCCATGGGAGGCAGTCAGACATGGGGAGAGGAAGAATGGCCGGCCGAGAGGATAATAGAATATTATGGGCCAGCCACATGGGCACAAGACAGGAGCTGGGGATATAGGACCCCAATTTACCTACTGAACAGACTGATTAGGCTACAGGCAGTGGTAGAAATAGTCTCGAACCACACCTCAGTAGCCCTTGAGTTGTTAAGCCAGCAACACTCTCAAGTGCGGGCTTTCGTGTACCAAAACAGTATAGCATTAGACTATTTGTTGGCCGAGGAAGGGGGAGTGTGTGGAAAATTCAATGAGTCCGAGTGCTGCATTGAGATTTACGATTATGGAGAAACCATCAGAGGTTTATCAGCAGAGATCAAAAAGGTGGCTCATGTCCCAGTCCAAAAATGGAATTCCATTTTGCAGGCAACTTGGTGGAACTGACTATTTGATGGGGCCTGGTGGAAAAAGATAATATTCTTTGTGATGTGTTCAGTAGCTGGGGTCATATTCCTACTGTGCCTAATACCTTGCTTTATTAGGCTGATACACTCCGTGGTACAGGACATGCAAATAGCAGCCATGCCAATGGACCTGGAGCTGGCTTCTGAAAATAACAAAATATCTAAAATCATGAACTTGGGGGAAGGAGAACAGGAAAGTAAGGCTGCTGAAGTCCTAGCAAAATTCAAAAATCAAAGCAAAGGTGATGGAAACATTTACAAATTATACCAAGGGGTCCCACAAGGAGAACAGAACACAGAAAGAATCTGAAAAGTTCCCCCTCTCTTTGTAGGAAGCCCTAAGAGGTGAAGGGTAGATTTAGTAAAAATGTAGATAATAGATATAAGGGTTGTAGTGGGAGCATGAATTAATGTGTTTATATAGAAGGGGAGGGATTGTAATATATATTATAAAGTAATTCATGCTTAAGGGGAGAATGTACACAATAAAAATTGTAAAATCCAAGGAGCACAAGCAGCCCAGAGACAGATAACTACTCCGGAATTACAAAACTCCTGAAGGCAGCAGGAGAACAATGCTTTGTTTACTAAGAAAAGAACGTGGCCAGGGCGGAGATGGGCTTCCTCCAGAGCCATCAGGGAACACCCAAGGGTGATCATCCCTTGATAGATACCATCAATCAAGATAACCGAAGTCTCCAATACGAGACTTCCCCTGACATGATCAACGCCTTTCACTACTCAGGAAACAGCAATTGTCCAGCCCTGCACAGTGAAAGAAACCTTCATACATATGCGGGGTTACAAAAGAAATTGGGGTACCTCTGCCTCAGGCATAAAAACTGTATAAAACAGCCCTGCTGGAAATGGCATTCGTGAGCAGAGGGAGATCTGGTGCGACAGAGGTCGGATCTATGTTCACCCAGTGCTGACCCTGGGCTCGATGCTGTCTCTTTGGCTGTGGTTTTTTGAGGACCGTATTTTGGTCGCGAAAATAAAATCTTTCGCATTTATTAATTTGGATTTCTGGCTGATAATTTATAACACTTTTCATTACATTAGTTAATGCATATTCATTAGGATTATACATATTCAAACATTCTTGTGAGTTCTTTTACATGTTCTGGGAATTCTTTTTGCTGTGTTTGATCTTTGACCTATTGAGCAATAGTGTACATTTGATTTTTGTGAGTCGTGTATGTCATTTCCTCACAACATGTATGCCATTTCCTCACAATGGCAGATGGGGAATTATTGATCACTGCACAGTCAATGGCAGGAGTCTTTTTCACATCCTTTCTTTCGATGTTATCTGTGTGGTTCCTTCAATGTTATTGAATCATACAGACAGTTTTAGCTTTTTCCACAGACTTATCTGAGTTTTCTCAGTATTGTCAGCTAGTTACAAAGATAAAAACATTCTGCAAAAGTTATTACATAGCCTCTATTTTAATATTTTGCGAAAGCCTAAACTATATTTATCACACTAATATATATAAACTACACATGGTCAGAGCATTGGCTGCAAAAGCTGACAAATTATACTATATCCAAAAACAATTAAAAGTGATTAGAAAGTGTACTACATCACAATTGTTGCGATTAATACTAATCTGCAAAAGCTAATACATAACAGCAAAAGCCAATAACTATATTGCCATTTATAACATTTTCTATATATATTTTCTATATCTTTTCTCTCTTTCATTCTTTCTTCTTCTAGTTCCCTCTTCTCAGAGTTTTGAGTAACTAAAATTGGATGGGCTTGGAGTTTGCTAAGTTGGATGGGCTAATTTAATGCTTTGTGAAGTGTTTTATGTTGACTGAACGCTGCTCTAAACTTCTGCCAAAGTTCTCTGATTTTTTGAAATTGCCAGTAAAGTTTTCTGTTGTTTTCACCCCTTGAGAATATCTTGACAATATTTCTTCTGTGTCTAACTCAGAGTACACGAAAAAGCATAAATCCTTTTAAGAGTCTCATCAAGCAAGTTTTTTGGGGGCCTTACAGTGGTAAATGTAGAATGAGTGTACAAAACCTGAGATTAGTGAGGAACCCCATAAAGACAGTTTCATCCTTTCCCAATGAAATGTGGGGTAATGTAGCAAAAATGGGCACTTGCTTAACTTGCTGTTGACCTATTTCTCAGTACTTTTGAGAATGATCTCTGAATAATATATTTTTTGTACTGTTTCTCCTATTAACATTGTTTGTTGTTATAGCTTAAAATGTTACTTTGTTTTCTAAATCATTAAATTCATAAACATTTAAGTTAGATACCTGCTTTTCTAAGTTTAAAATGGCTAGAAGTCAGTACTGCAAAAAACCCAATTTATTAGAATCTTTTTGGCAAACACAACAAACCATTCCCAGCACAACTCCATTTGTAGATCAAAATGTTCATAAGGATAATTTAAGAAGACATCTCAGAATTCAGTTCAAAGGTGAGTATATACCACATGTAGATAGTTCTGCAGAATTAAAAATCAGTCCAAACTTTTTGTGTAAAATGCATAACGATCTTATATATCTCCTTATACATATTTAAAGGCTTAGATGCCCTTTCAGAGCTGTCTTCCACACAAGTGTTATTAGATCTCTTCATTCCCCAGAGTGGCTATGTAAATTTCCACTAATTTAACTTGAATGTGCATTTAAAGTAGGATAAAGTGTGCTTTAACTTGTGGTGTTTATCTTAATTTAACAAAAATATGTCTCTCAAATGTCAGCTCCAAGTGGAACACTGTTGGGGGTTAGGTTTTTTCCTTTTGTTTCCTTTTACTTAGGGACTTTTGTCCCATAAGTTGCTAGGAAAGAGTAATGACTGTGTACTTAAGAAAAACAAAAGAAGTGGCCAAGCTCAGAGGAGGAGGGCATCTGGCTGCACTTCTCTTATCTGAGGGGCAGAGATACCTCGATAACTGGACTGGTAAAGGACCCGGCTGGGGCAGCTGCTCTTTCTCTCTTTCTTTCTCTTTCTCTCTCTCTCTCTGCTTCGGAAGAGGGTGGTTGGAACTGCCGCCTGGGGGAGTGAATTCGCTGGCGCTGCCAGAGCCCAGCCCAGTCCTGCTCCTTCTACTGTGGGGTGAGCCTCTGCTCGTGAGAACAGTAACTGAACTGGGACACCTACATACCTCCCTAAAAGAGGGACTTTTCACCATCTGCTCGGTTGCCTGGGATCCTGAGCTCGCCTCTCCCTGCTGTGCTTGGAGCCAGGCAGCCGCTGCCCCATCCTCGCCGCTTCTTCGGCACTACTCCGAGCTTTCTCTACACTGTAGCCCCTCACCTCCTGCCTGCTGAGATGTCCCACGGTTCCACCTACAGCCATGGAGCTTCTGATACATCTCATCTACCACCCTGGGATTTTTGCTCATTCCTGCTGTTTCAGCTTGCTGCTTCCAAGAGTCCTGCCGGGGCACCTGGATCAACTGCCCCAAGGGTTTGTGAAACAAGCCTCTCTTCCATCCCTTCCCGTCTTGGTCAAGCCATCATTACCACGTGCTCTCTGAGCTCACTCCAGGGCACCCCCTGCAGCCCCGGGGGAATCATTGCACCTGCCCTGCCCACCAGGAGCCACCAGTGCCCCTGCCGGCTGTGACCATCACTACACTAAAGGGGAAAGTGCCTGCGGCTGAGAAGGCTGATACTGGGTTTCTGGTTCTATTTGTTGTAACTGCC
Source organism: Molothrus ater (assembly GCF_012460135.2). NCBI lineage: Eukaryota > Metazoa > Chordata > Aves > Passeriformes > Icteridae > Molothrus > Molothrus ater. The sequence goes on from NC_050510.2 coordinate 11,087,394, forward strand.
ATAGGTATTGTTGATTGTTTGCCTTGTTATACAAACTAGTAAAGAACTGTTATTCCTATCATCATACCTTTGACTGAAAGCCCCTTCATTTTAAAATTAAGCCCCTTAATTTCAAAATTATTGTATTTCAGAGGGAAGGGGATTACATATTCCATTCCAAGGAAGGCTCCTGCCTTCCTTAGAAGACACCTGTCTTTCAAACCAGGACAGAAACACACTAAAGAAAAAAAAAGAAGGTTGCTCAAACTGAGGTGCATATATGTCAGTATTCATTATGAGAGTCAGCTTTGAATAGGGTAGTCTGGTGTATAGACCTGAGTAACAGTGCAACACCAAAAAGCATGGAGATGTTAAAAAAAAGGATTTATATTCAATGGAGTGACTTTCACAAGTAAATTTAAGGATTATTTGGAGAAAAAGGCACCAAAATATATAGGTATTTAAATTGTCAGAGTATGAAAGCCATTTACATTTTTTGCTCAACTGAAGTTATGGAAATTGTGACAATGATTAAGAGGGATGTGCAACAGAAAGCAGTAATTAATATCCAAGTGGAATAGTCAAGTGTTACATATATACCAGCTTATTGATACCAGTGGGACCTCAGCTACATTGTTGCACATATAATGCTGCTATACTCCAAATCTGGAAGAGGAACTGAGGAATTCAGAACAGTAAACTAGTAATATGGGAAGAGTAAAGCCTGAAAAGAATGCTTAGAAGCTTGATAACTTTTCCCAGGCTGTCAATCCTTAAAATCATAGAATGGTTGAGGCTGGAACCTAGTCCACATCTTCCCCCTGCCATCCCCAGCAGGGTCATCTGGAGCTAGTTGCTCAGGACCATGTCCAGACAGTTCTTCAAGAAGGGAGACTCCACAACATCTCTGGGCAAAATGTTGCAGCGTTCAGTCACCTTCACAGTAAAAAAAATTAGTTTTCTGATGTTGAGATGGAAACTCCTATGATTTAGCTTATGCCCACTGGCTCTCGACCTGTCACTAGGCACTACTAAAAGAGCATGTTTCCCTCTTCTTCATTCCTTCCCATCAGGTATTCGTATGCATTGATGAGAATCTCTCTGAGTTTTCTCCAGGCTAAACACTCCCAGCTCTCTCAGTGTGACCATCTACACCTGACCCCTGGTAATATGGTTAACATAACTAATGCCATTAGGCAAATTAGGTCATTCTCTGTGACTCAACTGGGCATATATCAGTCCCATTTTCCCTCATCAGGCCTTGAAGGTCTTGTGCGCTAGGCAGACTTCTCCCCTTTCCTATCAGTCTCCAGGTTCCTGGGTGCCAGGCTAACTACTCTCCTCCTTACTGGCCTTGAAGGTCCCAGGCACCTGGCTAGTCAGGTGGTTGTGACCCTGATACACAACAGGGAAGCTTAGCAGCACACATAGCACTGCCTATAAAATCAAGCAGTTAAATCTTAAGTGGGACTTGGACTGAAACAGCAGTTGGACAGCAGAACTTGTGATCCTCCAGTGGTCAGGGATGCCTCCAACATCATCTGCTCCTACTGAGGATTTAGTGACTCAAATTCTTTTACATCTTTCAAGCCTAGATTATGATTGTTATATTGATATGGAAAGTCACGTGTTAAAGATTTGACCTGACATGCAGAGGATCCAGGTGATTAGAAGGCATAAGCTAAGCTATGCCTTGAAATTCTGTGCTATGCTACTTATAAAATTGTGCTACACTGATTCTGCTTATTAAAACACCTGTTCTACTCTGATGATACCATTCTATGCTGATCATAAAAGTCCGGTTAAAAAAAACAACTTTAATTGCAACTACAACTTAGTTTCATCATGATTCTGCCAAGGATTTCCAAAACAACCTGTCTGTCCCCATAAAGCCAGGTGACAGCCTTTTCTCATAAGAGAGGTGCTCCAATCCTTTAATCATCTTTGTGACTCTTCACTGGTCTCTCTCCATAATGTCCATGACTCTTGTACTGGAGGGCCCAGAACTGAAGGTAGTACTTTAGATGCAGCCACACCAGTGCTCAGTAAAGGGGAAGGATCACCTTCCTTGACTTTCTGGCAACGACAGCCCAATGCAGCACAGGGTGCTGTTAGCCTTATTTGCCACAAGGACACATTGCTGGTTCATGTTTAGCTTAGTCTCCACTAGGACACTACAAACATACAGTCCTTTGCTGCAGAGCTGCTTTCTAGTTGGTGAGCCCCCATCATGTACTGGCGCATGCAGTTGTTTTTTCCCAGGTGTGGGACTTAGCACTTTCCCTTGTTGAAATTCATGAGGTTCCTGTCAGTCCATTTCTCCAGCCTGTCAAGGTACCTCTTGATGGCAGCGCAACCCTCTGGTGTATCAGCCATTCCTGCCAGTTTTGCATCATCTATGCACTTGCTGAGGGTGCACTCTTTCCCACTGTCCAGAGGTGTCGGCAACTTGGTGTCAAAAATATATTTTGGGCTATTCCTATAAGATTTTTCCCCCCTATAATCAAATTTCAGTATTCAAAATAAAGCTTGGTAATTTACCTTAAACAACATAAAATAATTAAGTGTTCACTGATTAGTATGAAATACTTTATGTGCTTCAAGGAAATTCACAGCACTGTGCTATTATTCTCTTCACTGCTCATCATGTCTAGTTTTGGATAAAGTCTACTTTTTTTTTTTTAATTTAGTGAGCAAAATAAAATTCCAATTCTAGTTAAGCCCATTAATTCAAAGCAGTCAAATCTATGAGCTAAACACTGACAAACACTTCTACTGTTCCCTGCTTCTTAACTACTGATTACAGTGTAAGCTAGTGTGTTTTGGAAATAAGATGCTTCCTCACAGACTTGCTTAAACCCTTGAGGAGGAATTTTCCTTTTTTGGTGAAATACAATTTAAGCATTATGCTTTACCTCAGTGAAATTCCATCTTACTGACATTCATACTTACATGCGGGAAAAAAATTGACTTAGCAAGCAAACTTATTTCATAAGGGGAAAGTATTATACCAGCACATATGGCCCAACTCTAAAATACTAAACCTTTTTAAATTAAAATACTGAAGAAACTGCTTCTTTGCAGTCTGAAGTCACATCACTACATTTTGCTCATGAGAATAAAATTTAAAGTCATGAGTTGCACATAAAGGATTTATTTTAAATGTTTTAAGGATAGAGTTACATCATAATTATAAAAATTACTTACAGAATTAAGTAACAGATTTAAAGTGTTCATACTTCTAAATGCAAAGAAAATAAAAAATAATGAAACCAAGCTTTAAAGATGAAGTCACTACCTAATTTTAAAATGTGAACACGAAGACCTTTGAACAATAAACATACCAAGAACCATTCAAATTGCACTAATGATATAAAATACAAAATGCACAACATTTTCAAGGAACCAGAAACTGTTTTTTACCCTAATTATTTTTCCCTGAAGCAACTGTAATTTATTCTATTTGAAGATAAATCCTCAATTTTAAAGAATTAATTTTAAGAAGATGGATACCTATTGTAATAAATAGGATTTTCCCCAAAGTATTTCAGTCTTTATGTAGTCCCACTTAGTTTAGGGTTTGGCATTCAAAAGAAAAAAAATTCATTGTTGTACTTATCAATTATGATTTTATTTATCCTTGAACAGAATACATGGTCCCTTCAAATGCTGTATGACATACAACTGGAAAATTACCTTTCGTTGGAACTATGTTTGCCTCACCAGTGCATTTAATCCTATTAACAACCATTCAAACAGCACAATAAGGAAATTCACAAAAAACTGAACACAAAATAAAAACAGAACAAACCCCAAACCTAAACATTATAACATGCAACTTCCATTTGTTACATTGAATGTTCTAACCTTCTAAGCATGCAAAAAAGGATGGTCTGCATTTAAGGTGGGTTTTTTTTTCCTTTTTAAAAGTTTTCCATGGCAGCTCGACATCATGCACACACAATATACAACAATACTACAGCAGGTAAATGAGGCTAATAATTTTTATACCAAGATCCATGGCTTGTGTCATCACAAGACCTATGATAAATTTGGAAAGTAATGTTGAACCCCTAGAACAAGGGACCAACATGTAGTTACTAGGGTAATGCAAGCACTGCATGCAGATCTGAAACATGAGCCTTAAGTAAGCCCAAAACAGTTGGGGCGGGGAGTGGAATAAGTCTCAAGTCTCAAAACGGTGGTTTAAGCTATTAAAAAAACCAACCACAAAACCAAAACCACCCCTCCACACAAATCTTAAGAAAAAAAAGATGAAAAGAAAAATCCCATGCAACAGACAATGGGGACATCTAAAAACAACTATAAAATTTGACAGTATATACTGTATAGATTATATTCTAATTAGCAAAATATGTGGTGTATTAGAGTGGCTTACATAAAACCCCACAAATGCAATCCAAATGCTAAAAATGTTCCAGTAGAGCTAAACCTCAAATATTTCAAAACAAACCTTGTTGTTACATCCTTAGATGTAAAGCCCAAAATTCATTGTACTATGTTATTAGTGTATTTCGTGTGTAATCAATACACTCATTCTTGTGCCACAAATATCAACTTGGGCTCATGGAGCCAGGCTCAGCTTTGAGATTTACATGCAGGACTCTTAAGAGTCAATAGGAAGCACATAACAGATCTGCAGGATGAAAGCACTATGTTGCAAATCTGTTCATTTTGTTCAAAACACAATGAAAATTTACTGACTCAGATACTTGGTGCTTAAAGACCGGATTGAGAAGTTTTGAACTGAAAGACAATAGCCTGCCTTTGGTTGCCCATGGTGAAATACAGGACATAATGCAATATAGTAGCAAGGGACAAAGAATTGATACCATATTTATACAGTATTACCATTTAACAGCATAATGAGGCACAAGCCTTAAGGCTAAAGCATGAAATCAGGCAAAAAAAAAAAAAAAAGACAGAAAAGGATTTAAGCCACTGAGTCTTTGCTATTAAGAATGCTCACAATAGAGGTCAGACCCCTGATCTCTGATTAGCAGTATCTCTCCTGCATCCTTCCACTAACATCATCAGGTTGGATATCTACGTATTCCTTCTTTCCATCAATAGCGTTGACTGTATTCACATTCTTCACATACTGTATTTCTGTGAAGCAGTGGTTTGAAGCCTGTAGAGTTCTGTTTCAACATGAAAATTTTGTTGCTGTGCTGATCCTCATTACAATTATGATGCTTTTAAAAGTTGTTATTCTTAAAAACCCAAATACCCTAACCTTGATTTACAACTATCTTGCAAGATTAAAACTGTGAAAGGATTCTGCTGTTGTGGGCTGTTATTTGCATCCACAATCTAATGCAGATGACTGAACCACTGAGACAGCCTATAGCTCCCATTAGATAGTACACCACTGGCATGCATAACTCTAGTGTTCACAGAATGAAATTTATGTTAATGGCATACCTCAAAGCAAGTACACCACAAAAGGCAACAACAGGTTTAAACTGTAGATTTGTCTGGACACTCCTTACGTGGAAAAGCCAAAAATAGAATACACTGAAATTATACCTTCTTGATCCAAAATGGTTAAAAACAATAGCAAACCCCAGCACAAAACAAAGGAATACAGCAGACTGAGGAGAAGGCAACAAATGCTTCTCCTTCTCTAAAGAAGGTCCTCAGTGTAAAAGGACCCCCCTCCCACATAACTTGTATTTACTGTGTAAAAGATTAACTAATACTAGTTTTCTAAGTTCACACACAAACATCCAGGTTGCTAGGTTCTGATATTAAATGAGAGACTACTGATTGCTGATGTGTAGTCCAAAGTCTGCTTAAGTAGCATTATATACTGTTAAACTTGTGGCACCAAGCACTTGTATTCTGCTACGAAATGTGAATAACAAAACAGAACACAACATTTAGGATTAATGGCAGCTTTGTTGTGTGTATTTTACTGGTTCCTAAAACTTGTAAACACAGGCCCTTAACCTTCATTTTCTAATTAGCTGGATATACAGATTAAATATATTTTTATAGCTTAAAGCCTTTTCACTGAAAGGTGCATAAGTCAAACACTTGATATCCTACTGCCCTGTGACTAGTAAAAAACACACAAGTATTTAATAACTTAATTTGAAACAGAATAGAAACACAGTAAATTGATGTTACGTGGGTTAGACACTCCTTACTGCTGCACAAACTGTTTAAACCTTTCAGAAAAGTCACCTCTGTCTCAACCCAGAAAACAAGGACTGCCAGTAGCCAAGAAATGAAATTTAATGTTGCAAAAGAAGACATATGAAAAATAGCAAACTACACTTGCATGTGGCAGTTGAACAGGTGATGCAAGGTTGAAGAAAAGTTAATCTAAGAAAAAATCTAGATTACAATACTAGATTGACTTCACACAGCTTGAATTTGCAACTGTTCTTAGCTTTTAACTCCCTACCACCCAAATATATTGATTTCCTTCAAGAGAAGGAGCTCTCTTACACAAGATGTGTCATATTCACATAAATTTGTATTATTCAGAACAAAACAGTTGCTGGCAGAGATTGTGGGTTCGCAGGGACATCTAAATTTTCATTCAACTGAAAAACAGTCAAGTCTGTGTCTACAAATTTTACATTTAATAGTTCCACAAATTTGGCAGAAGTTCATGATGATGTCTAGGATGTCTTCACCAAATCATAGACATAAATATGGAAATCATCATCAAACTTGATGAAATAGACAGATGGTTTGGCTTCAACTTGATGAATGACCATGCCAGTCCGTTTTGAGCCATCTTCTTTGGCATATTCCACTTGTTTGCCTACCAGGCTGTCTACAACTTCACCTGGTTCTCGTTCTGCAGGAGGCGAATCATCTGTAATATGAAAATACATCGTACTTTGGTAGACATTTATGGATTTTTTGCGATATACAAAACTGCAGACTTCTTTATAAGTTAAGAAAGTCACAAGTTCAAAATGCAAAGTATGTCTAAAGTAGTTTAGACAAGTGCCTATTGCCATGCTTCTAGAGTAGTCACAGATTTTATTTTTTAAGTAATACTGTTCACTTTTATGAATTAAAAATTAGCACTTCAATTGGTTAGAAAAGTAAATCTTTTGACATGAAAGTTTACACACCAATTACAAAAAATGTTTGTAGATAACTGAATTTGAGCCCCCAGCAGAACAAGGCACTGAGTATTTTTAACAGAAAGGCAGGTGTACTAGAACTCACTATCTAAAATGTCAATGCAAATATGTCATTGCAAAAAAACCACATCTTCCAAGCTAAGTGTGACCTCCTTAATCAATAATGCTGTAAAAAGGAGCTTTCAATTTTACACTAGAATGGATACTGTTGTGAAGTTTAATCTTATTATTTGCTTTTCAAGCAAAATCTACCCAGAAGTATCTTTAAATACACAATTCACATTGTCTGTAAAGGACCCAAATTATTGACAAATTTTTTTCTTTTTTTTTTTTTATTAGCTAAAATCCCTTGAACAGCACTGATTCTGCAAAAAATATTTCTAGGAAAAAAGCCAATAACCTTCTTTAAAAAAGAAAGAAAAAATATTCCTCCTAACCTATTGAAATTTTTTTCCTGTTTATATGTTTAAACATATGAGAGAAAATGAGTTTTGAAAATATTAGTGCTTCTTTCCTCCAAGAAACTATTCAAAAACTTTCCAAACTGATGATGCTTACCCAAAATAAATTAACCTATTTTAGTTAGTCCCAAGACATTATTTTTATAACAACTGCTTCAAAAATATAACTCCTTGATTTGTGACACTTCTATAAGAAAATAACAATGGAAAGATTCTAGTTTGTCCATGTAAAAAAAAACTCTAAGTGTAATCTCTTCATAACAGTATGCATATCTTTATCAAAATTAGGAATTATAATGGAAAAGGATTTTCCAGTATTTATTGCATATTTCACCACTGACTCAAGGAAAATATTTCAGAAATTGTTTAATACACATATTTTTTCAGTTGTGTTGTAACCTTTGCTAGTTTTGATACTTAAAAAGATACTTCTTTGTCAACTCTCTTTTCCATACATAACCCATAAGCTGTATAATAATACAGAGAGATGCCACTTTTCAGAATAAAAAAGTAACCAGTCTACTTACTGGAATCGGGCATAATGCGAAGGTCACCTTCTTTATAGTCATCTAAGAGTTGGTACATATACAACACAGGATCTTTCTCATAGGTAATATAAAACCATGTGTTCATAATAGGAGCTCGAGCCAAGACCATCCCCCTCCATTCATCTTTTGAGCCATCCTCTGTCTCAAACATATGTTCCACAGCTTTGCCAATCATTGTGTCTGCCAGATGGGCATCACTAATTCGAGATGAAGCTGAAATGGTAGCAGTTCATAAGTATGTCCATTCAAAAAGTACAGAAATAAATCTTTACAAAACATAATCTTTATCCAGATTCATTAATAAATTAATTTGAAAGTTAGTCAATTCACATAAAAAACAAATAATGCCCATTTCAGAGAGCTGAAGATCAAAGAACAGCAGAACTCAAATAATTATTTTAACATGTTAACACTCTTTATTGACATTTTCCATCATTGCACTCCCCCCAATCAAGCTATCATACTGCAAGGTAAAGGGAGACCAATATAAGCCACAGCAAGGACTAGCACCTGTATTTTAAATATTTATACTGAAGGGGAGGAGGAGGGGAGGAAGAGAGGCTAAATCACAGAGCAGCTGTATGAAGTTATTAATGAAGGTGTTAGGTTTGGTTCCCCCTAACCCCATTCTAGAGACTGCTACTGATTTCTTTGCAGTCAGGAAACCCAAGAGTTGATTCCATTTAAAAAAACCCACCTTATTAGGTCAAACTTTGAACTTTACAGTTTGGAAACACCTGCAGTTTAACAATTCTGTGCTAATTATAAAAAACAATAAAGCCTTGTTACTAGTTAAGTTACTAGTTACTAAGTTATTTCACTTAGAAAATGCTTTTTTCCCCTCCACTTGTATTAATACCTATTGAAAGCACATTAAAAAAAAACCCAACCAAACACATAATTAATGTCAAACACATGCAAGACAGCATAGCCAGGATATTTCTCAGCTGGCTCAGAGTTTAAATTTTAATAGAAATATCGACACTACATGTACATAAGCTCATTAGGGATAAGACTCTGAAAAAGAAAACCCATGGAACTTTCTACATACAATTTAAAGACAAGAGACAGCACTAATCTCTCTGTTATCATCAAAACTTTGTGAACTAAAAAAATAAAAATTGAACAGAGCATTTAGATTATCTGCCATATACTGAAAAGTAATTTAATAAAATGTAAATGTTCTGACAACATATGTACATATAGGAAAAAACCTCTTACCAACTCTGTCTGGAAGGACTTCAAGTGCTGAAACTCTTTCATCTTTGTGCAGTTCTAGTCCATACACACAATCAAATCCATCGTACTTTATAAGATAGAGGGAGGGATTTACAGGAACTTGATCAAGAACTGTGCCTTTCCATTGTGTTACAGGTCCGCTCCCTTCTCTCCAGCCATGCTGTATTCTGCAGCCTACAATGTTTCTTCGTGGCTGAGAAATAGGTTTGCTTGGTCCAACATTGTTTCTATGCTTTCTGTACACAGATACAAACATAACATTAAACAAGTACATACTCAAAATTCTACTCTGGACAAGAGCTGCATGCTTTAAGAAGGCAATATATTATACTTATATATAAATATAAGATACATTAATTTATACAGCTTAGTGCACCTTATTCAAATTAGGTTATAAAGAATACTACATTGCTCTGGTAAAAGAAAAAACCCACACTGAAAAGTAGTGGAATACTTTCACTATTTTGTATAAGGTTGCTTTCATAATAGTAGTTCCTAAAACTAGTTTGCTTAAGCCAAAAGAACTATTTTAGGCATTGCTACACAGAAAATCAAAAGTAAAACTTGATTGTTAAAACCCTAAATCAGCTCTGAAAGAGCAATGTCACCTAATAGTATATACTTTTGCTACCTTGTTGCTCTCCACAGAACGGTAAACATAATTCCCTCACCCCAATAGGAAGAATCCAGTGGAAACATTAGTGGTGGTTGATTAAAATTCTTCAGAGCATTTGTTTTCCCTAACTTGTCATCTGAAGGAAATTTCACTTCCCTCTGCACTTACAGGTATCTTTGACTTCAAGTATTTTTAAAGGCACATGGTAGCAACAACATTTTCTAACATTCCTTTTTAGTACAACACAAGAAAAATTATATGCAAAGGTCACTGCAAGAGAAGTGATACTCTCTAAGCAGATAATAGATTAAATATACTTTTTACCCTTCCTCATTTTTGTAATCTAACTTGCATAGGAAGATTCCTTCTGGTGAATGGCAGTTGCTCTGATAAACAGTCATGTAAGCTATTTGACAGTTTCAACCCACTAAAACAGTGTTACACAAGTTTTATTCTATTGAGTTAAATAAACCCAAACAGTAGCTTGACATTTGTGAATACAACATATGAAGAAACATGAACATTACAACATTACATTGGTGATAAATGTATATAATCATCTTTATTTTAGCATGTTACAATATGCATATTCATTCTTAGAGTGATACTTAGTGGGTTGCCTGATTAAAATTCTCACAAATGTTAGCTAATTCCAAAATAAATGTTTTTATTAATTACCAGTTATAGTAGTCTTCATTTAAATGGCAATATACACATTAGAAGCATGCTTAAAAGCAACATCTAAAAAAAGAAAAATCAGTTGCAGAAAACAACATCCATCCTTAGATTAGTGACAGTGACCAAAGAAAAATGTCTCTAGGAACAATGAAAGCTCAAAGAACAACCCATGTATGCAAGAGATCCAAAAGACAAAAATAGCAATCTTATCAATGAAGTCTCATAATAAATCTTAAAAACCAATAAAAACAGTATATAAAATTAGTAATGCTGAAGATGTAATCATAACTCCATTAAAAACAAGATGTATAATTCCTTCAATAGCTTGTCCCACCTCAAGACTTTCATTCTTCATGAAAGTCTTAGCAGAGTTCCACAGTATCTTTTGTCTAATTTAACTTCTGTGATGATTTAACCTGATTAAGGAGATCAGTCTGCATTCACAATTTATCTTGTCGAAGTTAGTATTATAGAAATGCTAATCTCTTCCAGTTAAGAGGAACTCCTCTGCAGAGTTGGTTCTAATTTTCCACAGAAACTTGAACATACGTTCAAATACTCATTCTTGCTCAAGTCTTACTTTAAAAAAAAAATATAATAGTCTCTGAAAAGTTTTATTCTGAATAAATGAGATGAGAGATCTGGTTCTTGGGCACAATGAAAATTACTTTATTTTGCATTAAATTAATCTATTGAATTTTAATGAATTGTGATTCCATTATTCCATTTTAAGGCATCCTCACAGAATAAAACCAACTGTTACTGAAGCTAAAAAGTTAAAGTTGAAAAAGGTAAAATAATACTGTTCATGTTTAACCACACAGTTAATTTCACTTTCTGCTTATAAATCATAACATTTAAATTTGCACAATTAAGTGAAAAACTTCAATCACTTAAAAAAATATGACAAAAAAAAAGCTACACAATACAGTTCAATTTGGTCACTACCTTTTAAAACACCTTGGAGAGAGCAAAAAGTGTCATAAATGCAATTACAAATCAAGGAGCAGCTAGGTATACTTGCAGTTCAAGTTTTCCTTTGTTTGAAGGCTGGTACTACTGCACAGCCACTCATTGTTATTTGTATCGCTATTTGTTATAGCAGGAAATAACAATTTTCAAACAAATAAATTGCCAAAGAATTGGCATTTTTGCTTGCTACTGAACATGTCATAAGAAAGAAAACAGATTTCTAACTGACTACAAACAACAATCATAGAATGATCAGCCTTTAAAAATCATTTACATCCAATTCTTCTACCCCCTGCTATGGACATCTTTCATTAAATCAGGTTGCTCAAAGACCCATCCAAACTGACCATGAACACTTTTCAGTGATGGAGAATCCACAGTTTCTCTGGGCAATCTGTTCCAGTGCCTCACAACTCTCATCATAGGAAATTTCTTCCTTATGTCAAATCTAAACCTACCCTCTTTCAGTTTAAAACCATTGCCCTTAGTTCTGTCAATACAGACCCTGGTAAAAAGTTTCTTTGTCTTTTCATAAGCCCCTTTTATATATTGAAAAGCAGCAATAAGGTCTCCCCAGAGTCTTCTTCAGGCTGAACAACCCCAACTCTCTCAGCCTGTCACCATATGAGAGGTGTTCCAGTCCTCTGATTTCATTTTCATGGCCCTCCTCTGGACCCACTCCAACAGGTCCACATCTTTCTTGTACTGAGGACCTCAGAGCTGCATGCAGTACTCCAGGTGGGGTCTCATTAGACCAGAGGGCTAGAATCACCTCTCCTGTCGTGCTGGCCACACTTCCTTGATTCAGCCCAGGATACAATTGGCTTTCTGGGCCGCAAGCACACATTGCCATCTCATATTCAATTTTTCATACACCAGTACCCCCAAATCCTTCTCTGCAGGGCTGCTCTCAATCCATTCATCCCCCAGTCTGTATTGATACTGGGGATTGCCCTGACCCAGGTGCAGCACCTTGTACTTGGCCTTGTTGAACTTTATGAGGCTCACGTGGACTGAGCCTTTTAAGGTCCCTCTGGATGGCATCCCTTCTCACAAGTGAATCAACTGCTCTGCTCATCTTGGTATCATCTGTAAGCTTGCTGCAGGTGCACTCAATCCCACTGTCTATCAGAGAATCATAGAATTGTTTGGGTTGGAAGGGGACCTTGAAGATCATCTACTTCCAATCCCCCTGCCACAGGCAATGACACCTTCAACTAGACCATGTTGTACATAGCCCCATCCAACCTGGCCTTGAACACCTCCAGGGATGGGGCATCCACAACTTCTCTGGGCAAACTGTTCCAGTTCCTCACCACACTCCCAGTAAAGAATTTATTCCTAATATCTAATCTAAACTTACTCTCAATTTAACCCATTCCCCCTTGTCATGTCACTACATGCTCTTGTAAATAATCTTGTCCCATCTTACCTGCAAGTTCCCTTCAGGTACTGGAAGGCTGCAATTAGGTCACCCAAAAGCCTTCTCTTCTCCAAGCTGAATAATCCCAATTCTCCCAGACTTTCCTTGTAGAAGAGGTGCTCCATTCCTCTAATCATCTTTTTGACCTTGTCTAGACTTGCTCCAACAGGTCAGTCTCTTTCCTGGGCTCGGGATCCCAGAGCTGGATGCAACACTGCAGATTGGAGGCTCACAAGAGCTGAGTAGAGGGGCAGAATCACCTCCCTTGACCTACTGGCTGCACTTCTTTTGATGCAGCTCAGGATACGATTGGCTTTCTGGGCTGCCAGTGCACGTGGCCAGCTCATGTCCAGCCTCTCATCCACCAGCACTCCCAAGTCCTTCTCTTCAGGGCTGCTCTCAATCTGTTCATCCCCCAGCCTGTATTGATATTGGGGTTTGCCCTGACCCAGGTATAGCACCTTGTACTTGGTCATGTTAAACCTCATGAGATTCCCATGAGCCCCTTTCTTGAGCCTGTCTAGGTCCTTCTGGATAGCATCCCATCCTTCAGGTGTGTCAACAGCACTATGTTGTTGATAAACATAATGAACACTACTGGTCCCAGTATGGACCCTTAAGGGACACCACTCATTATTGATATCTACTTGGACACTGAGCTGTTGACTTTGAATGCATCTATTAGCCAATTCCTTATCCATGTAACAGTCCACCTATCAAACCCATGTCTCTCCAATTTAGAGGAAGGAATAAGTCCACAGCAGATAACATCAGTTACTCTTCCCTTGTCCACTGATGCAGTCACTCCATCATAGAAGGCCACTGCATTAGTCAGGCATGACTTGCCCTTGCTGAAGCCACGTTGGTTGTCTTTAATCACCTCCCTGTTTTCCATATGTTTGAATATGTCTTCCAGGCAGATATGTTCCATGATCTTACCAGGCATAGAGGTAAGACTGACTGGTCAGTAGTTCCCCAGGAACTTTGCACCACCCTTTTCAAAAATGGGTGTGTAATAACCGTGACCAGTATACTTCCATATAAGATAATAGTCAACTTTCTCAAACGTCTTTTTATATCAATAGTATGTTGTTTCTGTGATAAGCACAGGAACACATAAGTATGTAAATTTTGAGATGATATAATGAGAAAATCCAAAATGTTTCCCTTCTGTTTTATTAGAATTATCCTTAAAATTTCACAAAGTTTTGTTCCTAAAGACTGGAATAACATTTCAAAGCCTTAGACATTCAAAATTTAAGTCGTCATATGTCACAGCTAGTCTGTAGCTGAGCAATTAATTTGGTTACAGACAGAGACCTCAAGCAATCAGGTTCCATCTTAAGCTGCAGACATCTCACTGGTCAGGAAACTGTGTTAAGAGCAGACCAATGAACATTATAGACTGGGACGTTTCAAACCCCCTATATAAGGCTGGGTTCAAAGAATAAAGCTCTCTCTCTTGCCACATGGACCTTGGGTGTGTGTCATGTCTGTCTCTGACCCACCCCTCCATGTTACAGTCACACATATAAAACACACAGAGCCAGGAAAAGCAAATAACGTCAAGTCCTGAAAACAATTCCTGATGCTTCAGTTATGCACTCATTGTAAAAGGCCCTTCAATTCCACTAAGTTTCAGATCCTCTTATTTCAAAGAAATTATAGAATCATTTAGGTTGGAAAAGACCTTTAAGATCATTGAGTTCACCTGCAAACCTAACACTGCCAAGTCCACCACTAAACCATGTCCCTAAGCAACACGTTACACATCTTTTCAATACCTCCAAGGATGCTGACTTCAACACTTCCCTGGACATTCTGTTCCAATGCTTGAAAACCCTTTAACTGAAGATATTTTTCCTAATATCCATTTTAAACCTCCCCTGGCTCAACTATTGCTTGTTATTTTGGAGAAAAGACCAATCAATACCCACATCACTACAACCTCTTTTCAGGTAGCTGTAGAGAGCTATGAGGTCTCTCTGAGCCTCCTTTTCTCCAGGTTAAACAGCCCCAGTTCCCTCAGCTGCTCCCCATAAGACTTGTGCTCTAGACACTTCCCCAGCTTTTTTGCCCTTCCCTGGATACACTCCAACACCTCAATGTGTTTTTTGCAGTGAGGTGCCCAAAACTGAAGACAGTACTCTAGGTGCAGCCTCACCAGTGCAGAGTACAAGGGGACAATCACTTCCCTAGTCTTGCTGGCAACACTATTGATGATATAAGCTAGGATGCCATTGGCCTTCTTGGCCACCTGGGCACACGCTGGCTAATGTTCAGCTGACTGTCAACCAACCCTCCCACATCCTTTTCTGCCAGGCATCTTTTCAGACACTCTTCCTCTAACCTGTAGTGTTGCATGGAGTTTGTTGGGACCTAAGTGCAGAACCCAGCACTTGGCCTTGTTGAACCTCAAACAACTGGCCTTGACCCGTTCATCCAATCTGTCCAAATCCCACTGTAGAGTTGTTACAGTGATTGAAAAGGATGTGGGCAAACCAAATATCTCTAAATGCTGCAGCCACCTCACTGGCCAGGACCTGAAGGGGTGTGGAGTTCAAACCAATGAGAACATCCAGACTGGGTCTTTCAAATGCCATATATAAAGGAGTGGTTGGAAAATAAAAGCTCTCTGTGCCACACGAACATTGGGGTGAGTGGTCTCCTGAGCCTCTCACCCCCCCCCATGATCTAACATAGAGTCTTTCTACCATCCAGCAGATCAGCAGATCAACACTCCCAGCCAACTTGGTGACACCTGTAAACTCGGTGAGGATACACTTGATCCCCTCATCCAGGTCATTGATAAAGATATTAAAGAGGACTGAGCCCTGTGGATGATATCGAATTGGTTTTTGCCTTTTTTTCTTTTATATATTTTCTATATTCTTTACATGTATATTTGTAGCTCTGTAGCCTATCATAGTATTTGTAGCTAGCATTTTACCTACTCTATTAGACAGAAGGACAAAATAAATTCCCCACTGCCTCCAAGCTGGGGGTCCAAGGTTAGATTCTGTGGGAAGTCAAGGTTGAAACTACCTCTCTGAGATACATTTTTATAAACAAAGTTTAGTTACTATTTGAAAGAGGGGGAATTCAAAGAGGGTTGAATGGGGGGAGCATTACCTCACCACGTCTCTAATTGGGGATTTTTGTAATTTATGGTAATTTGCTAAACATATAAAAATACAATAGAAATAGAGCTAGAAATACAGCTAGAAAGCCAAGCTGGAAGCACTGTTCAGCTCATGACAGAAGTGGATATGTTAGCATTAGTCGGCTGCAAGCCTTGGCAACAGAAAGCAGAACCCTGAAGAAGGAATGCAAAAGTTAACAGTGTGCTTGGTACAATGTGCTTGGTAAGCAGAAATTATTTAAGATTGCACATACCTGCACTAGTGTGTTCAAGGCTTTTAATTAAGCAATGTTACCTAGTTACATAAATGTTATAGTTGTGCTATTTTTAGTTACAGCTGAAAAGGTATATAAGCTCAGCTGTGTGTATCAATAAATGGCTTCATGTGTGCAAACCATGGAGACCCCATCTCTTTATTAATTGCCGTCAAATGGTGCCCTTGTGGTGAGGAAGCGATGATCATCTAGCTGAGTGATTGACAACAAGCCCTGCAAAACGAAGTGCTGTCGTGAGGAAGCAGGAAAGCCAGCTGGCAACGAACCCTTCCGGGATAAAGGAGGTGAGGTATCCCTCCAGGATATAAGAGGTTAACTGCTGCAGGGGACAATGGGTCAGGGGATGTCTGCCCGGGGAAAGAGACATTTTTGAACTTATGTCTAAGCTGTTGCAACAGCATGGCAAAACTTTGCCCTCATATGACTTAAAAGTCCTATTACGATGGGCAGCAGCTGAGATACCAGGAGTCACAGAGTCCATGGTTTTTATGACTGATTTGTGGGACAAAGCAGGAATTAAGCTATGGGATTCTGCTACCAAGGGAAATAAAGCAGCTGCAGAAATGCTACCCCCCTGGTGGGTGATTTTTGAGGTCTTAAAGGCCCAAGAAAAGTCCCAGGCTAAAGGGAATGCCTGCCTTCCCTCTATGGCAGAAGCTCAATGCTCTTTAAAATCTTAAGAGACTGCTGCTAAAGTCAAACAGATTGCCATTTGCCCCCCCTTTACGGTGGAGTCACAGAATTCCTTACATTCCGAAGAGACTGCATCTCTCCCACCACAGCAAACATGACCCACAGCCCCGGTACCCTCCCTTATGAGGGAAAGGGAGGGGGGCCCTTTGCGCTCTGTAGGGGGTTTAGCTGCTGGCTACTGCCCAGACAACAGCCAGGAAAACGAAGAGGAGGACCGCTTTGATCCTGGGCCCATTGATCCTGACAAAGAACCTGATTTGTATCCCCTCAATCCTCATGACAACTGGGTCTGTTTAAAACAGCAAGCATTAAGTGAGGGGGAATTTGACATTGCTGAAAGAATTGTGGCACCGGTAGTATATTTGGGACCCTGAAAGTGAAATGCCCATTGGGAACAGCTGTCTTTCCCAGAAATTAAAGAGCTCCAACAGGCAGCTACTGAGCACGTCATCAGTTCACTGCATTTTGCAAACATGCTAGATTCTGTGTTTGCTGCTCACATAATGACCCCACACAATTTAAAAACTCTTGCTCAGCTACTGCTATGCCTCATTCAATACAGCTTATGGGAAAAGGAGTGGGAGAAGGGTCTGCAACACCTTCTTATAACTTGTGTGGGTCATGCTAATCAGACCCTGGCAGGCCTCACAATCAGACAGCTTATGGGAATGACACCATACACAGATCCTGCTGCCCAGTTGCGAGACCGCCCAAGGGAAGCCCTTGATGGAGTCCCGGATGCAGTTCACCAAGCCTTTCTTAAGGTCCCCGATGCAAAAACACCTCAGAAAGAGTTCACAACCATTGTCCAGGGGCCTAAAGAGCCCTACATGCAGTTTATTGACCGCCTTAAGCAAGCACTTGAACACCAAATTGATAATTCTGACACCCGTGAAATTTTGCTTTTAAAATTTGCTGTTGAAAATGCAAACATAGACTGTAAAAAACAGCTTAAGTCCCTGCCTAACCAAGAACCAGCTCTTATTAAAATGGTTGAAGCGTGCAACTATATTGGGACAATAGAACATCAGTATGAAGCCATGGCCGCAGCTTTTGCAGCCATCAAAGGTCCCTCTGGAACTCCGGGAGTCTGTTTCGGCTGTGGCAAACCTGGCCACCTTAAAAAAGACTGCTTCGCTCAGAAAGGAGCTAAGTCAAAAACCCCTGATGTATGTCCACAGTATCATCAGGGGCGTCATTTTGCTAACCAGTGTCGCTCCAAGTACGGTTTTGAAGGTCACCCAATCCAGGAAAACTGGAATTGCAGTGCGGGCAGGCACCACACTCCTACACAAATACCTCAGCCACCACCGCAGATGCTGCCACCACAGATGCCAACTCCGCAGATGCATCCACCAAGGATACCCTGTGGATGCCATGGGACAGAGAGAGAGAAATGGCAAGCATTTCTCACAGCGGCTTGTGAGAAGTTTTAGGGAGTTGGAAAGATGCGATAACTCGTTGAGCATAAACAATTTGCAGGTGGTGTTTTTCTACTTTATTTTTCTGTTCCTCTCAAGGACAGTGTGTGAGAAAGATGTTTCTGTTAGTTAGCCAGTAGAATAGAACCTATCGTACTACTCTATAAAAACCGCGCGGTTCTTTTGAATAAAGCCTTCTTTGCCTTTTCTACGATCCTGCCTCTCGCCTGTTCCTGCCTCGACCTCGGCGCAAGAGTGACAATACCCAGCTGAGGATCGCCTCAAGTCTTTGCCCAGCAACTGCAGGCAGTGCCGGACTGGACCTAGCAACCTCAATCACAATAACATTGCTCGATTCTTCTGTTCATTTACTCGCTACAGGAATTTTTGGCCCACCAGGACCCCAGAAAAGTGCTTTGCTGGTGGGGAGGTCTTCAACTACCCTTTTAGGACTTTTTGTCCTCCCAGGAGTGATAGACTCAGACTCTGTTGGGGAAATTAAAATCATGGCTTGGACCCCCTTTCCACCCTGTACTGTCCCTCAAGGCACACATATCGCACAATTGATTCCCTTTTCACACAATTTGTCATCCCCTGTAAAAGAATGCAAAACAAGAGTGGGAGGACTTGGTTCTATGGGAACCCCACAAATACTGTGGGCACAGACAATTTCTGATGAATGTCCCACTTGCAAATGTACCCTGACATTACAGGGGAGCAGATAACACTCACTGGTATTTTAGATACTGGAGCTGATGCCACTGTTATCTCTCAAGCCAAGTGGCCCCCCACATGGCCCCTCACACAGGTACCCCAAGCTCTCACTGGGACTGGGGCAAGAAGTGCAGTTATCAAAGTCGCGATCTACCTCAGGTGACGGGACCTGAAGGTCACATAGCCTCAGTAAAACTGTTTGTTCTGCCTGTACCCATGGTATTATGGGGACGAGTTGTACTTTCTCAATGGGGTCTCAAAATTCAGTCTTATTTTTAATAGGGGCCATTGTGGCATGTGATACCCTGAAATTAACCTGGAAAACTGATATATCCCTCTGGGTGGACCAGTGGCCCCTCCCACTACCTAAATTGCACACTCTTACTGACCTTGTCCAAGAGCAACTTCAGAAGGGACATATAGTCCCCTCTAACAGTCTCTGGAATTCACCTGTGTTTGTAATTAAAAAAAAAAAACTGGCAAGTGGTGGTTGTACCAAGACCTCTGCAAAATCAATGCTGATATGGAGGACATGGGAGCACTCCAGATGGTCTTCCATCTCCCACCATGATCCCTTGAGATTGGCACCTGACAGTCATTGACTTAAAAGACTGCTTTTTTGACATTCCTTTGCATCATGATAATGCTCCTAAATTTGCCTTTTCTGTCCCAAGCACTAATATGCAAGCACCCCTGCAAAGGTATCACTGTGTGGTCCTTTCCCAGGGCATGAAAAACAGTCCTACTATTTGCCAGTGGTTTGTTGTGAAGGTCCTCAGCCCCATTTGCCAAAAGATGCCTGCTGGCTTATTATATCATTACATGGATGACATTCTTATTGCAGCAGAAAAACAGGAAGTTATGGAGGAAGCCTTAGTCCTTATCGTTGCTGCTGTAACCCAGGCAGGGCTTTGTGTTGCTTCCAAAAAAATCCAGCATCAACCTCCTTGGAAATACCTCGGCTGGCACATTAGGACCCAGAGTATTTCTCCTCAGCCTTTACAAATTCAAACAGACATTCACACTTTGCATTATGCCCAAAAGCTTTTGGGTTCAATTAATTGGGTTCATTCCTTGCTAGGAATCTCAAATGCAGATGTGAGCCCTTTGTTTGATCTGTTAAAAGGAGAACCAGATCTCCTGTCACCTCAGCAGCTCACACCAGAAGCCTGCCAGGCACTGCAGCAAGTAGCTGATGCTATTTCAAATTGGCAAGTGGCCCACTGGGCCCCTGAGTTGCTTTTTTCTTTAATAATTCTGAATTTGGCAAGGCAACCCCATGCTTTGACTTTTCAGTGGGATCCTAAAGTGCCTGACCCCTTGCTGACCATAGCGTGGATTTTTCTGCCACACCAAATGTCTAAAACTAAAAGCACACAACATGAGATGCTTGCTTTGCTCATTGTAAAAGCTAGACAGAGACTTACCACACTTGCAGGTGTGGATTTTTGTTTGATCTCTTTGCCTATTACTACTGTCTATTTACAGTGGCTGTTGCAGTAATCTGAAGTTTTTCAAATGGCCCTCGCTGACTTTTCTGGACAACTTTCTACACATCCCCTGAATCACAAGCTTGTGGCAACCAGCTTTAATCTCCTAACGCGACCCAAGAGAAGTGAGGTTCCGTTACAAGCTTTAACTGTTTTTACAGATGGATCTGGCTGCACCCACAAGTCAGTACTGCTTTGATGGAAAACAGATCTCAACCAATGGGATTCATATTCCACCACTGTTTCAGGTTCTCCCCAGATTGCTGAATTGGCAGCTGTTGTGCAGGCCTTCCAGCGATTTGTTACCCTTTTTAACTTAATAACAGATTCTGCTTATGTTGCAGGACTTGTGGAGAGAGCTGAAGCTGCCATACTAAAGGATGTTCCCAACAAGGAATTGTTTCAGTGGTTACAACTTGTTTTCCTTTTAGATATTAGGCAGCACCCCTATTTTGTCATGCATGTCAGGTCTCACACTACTTTACCTGGTTTTATTGCAGAAGGAAACTGGCAAGCAGATTTACTTACCCTACCTGTTCAACTGCTGGACCACTTTTCCCAGGAAAAACTCAGTCACTCATTTTTTCACCAGGATGCTGCTGTGCTCACCTGTGCCTTTGACTTGACCACACTCCAAGCTGTTAGTATTGCGGCTGTGTGCCCAGACTGTCAAAGACACTCCTTCCCCTCCGTTGCAGGAGGTGTTAACCCTAGAGGACTTCAAAGCTGTCAAATCTGGCAAACATATGTTACTCATTTTCCTGAATTTGACAGACTTAAGTACATTCATTCCTCTATTGATACCTTTTCAGGTGCTTTATTTGCATCCTGTCATACAGGAGAATCAGCAAAAGACGTTTGCCATCACTTTATGAGTGCCTTTGTAGTACTGGGTATCCTCTCACAAGTCAAAACTGATAATGGCCCAGCATATATTTCTCAGAGAGTTGCAAATTTCCTTGCCCTCTGGGGAGTAACACACAAAACAGGGATTCCTCATTACTCAACAGGCCAAGCTATAATCGAAAGTGCCCATGCTTCACTGAAGCGTCTTTTGTTACAACAGAAAGGGGCAATGAGGAATGCTACTCTGGCAGAGTGATTACAAAAGGTGTATGTTTTTGACTTTTTAAATTGTTCCCTCATGGATCTTAACCCTCCAATTGTAAGGCATTTTGGCAAAACCCCTCAGTTAGAAGTTAAGCAGAATGCCCCTGTCCTTATTATGGACCCAGAAACAGGTAAAAATATAGGACCTTATCCCCTTGTCACATGGGAAAGAGGTTTTGCTTGTGTCTCCACAGAAAATGGCCTGAGGTGGATCCCAGCCAAGAATGTGAGACCTTTCAGAGAATCCTTGCATACCTCCCTGAGGATCCTGATCACCCTGGCACTTCCTCCCTGGTTTTGCCCACTTCACCCTCAGCTCTGCCTTCTCAGACTGCAGAGTCCGGATCCCCCAAGAACCCGTGGCCACCCAAACCAGCTTCTACCTGACCCGAGGGGACTCATCGACCTCTCACCACTTCAAAAGCTGTACGGTCGACTCATTCCAGAGATAGTAAAAGCTCTAATTGCAGAACAAATCTCCCTCCGAGAAAAATGGCAGAGATGGAGTGAAAGGAGGCTTGGACTTAGATGTGAAAATAACCTTATCCCTTGTTTTATTTGCAGAGACTATTCCCACCATGTGAGGTCTTAGTGTTTCTGTTATAAGTGCCAAAGAAAGTGGTATTGCAAATCAGAACACTGGCTTCGGGATTGCCCACAGTGTGATCCTTTGCACTATTCTTTTGGTGATCGTGTCATTTTAAAATTGGTTTGTGGGAAGGAGCATGGCTGGCTTCCACATCAGTATTTTTGGGAGCCGGATGTGCCTTCTCAGGCTGTTTTTTCTGGTAGGACTCCTTCTTGACGAAGGAGAGGTAGTTGCAATGCCACCTCTTCCAGAATGCAACGTGTGGCTTACACTAGCTCAAGCTTTAAATGCATCTATGTTGTGCCTATCCATGACCTCCCGCAGTGATCCTTTCCAGACTTGCCTAGTAGCCATGCCTTTAGAGAAAAGTGAATGGGATGCCTTATATAACATGACAATGCCCAGGGATTGTATCGCCCCAGGTTGAATTGAGCCAGTGTGGTGGTGCAATGATAAGTATTGTAAAAAGAATAATAGGACAGCAGGATGGTATTTTACTAATGAGAGAGGGTTAGGAGTAAATAAAGTTTCTGATTTTTTTTTACTCTTTCCCTACAGCCTCAAGAATTGGACATTTTTGGATCCACTCAGTCCTTTGCGTGTTTCTTTTAAAATCATACTAGTGGACCCTTTGCTGAGAAAAGATTTGGCCTTGATGTTTCAGGCATGGGAATTTATGCTAATGCTTCTGCCTGGAGTAATCATACCCTGCCTCAGCCAATTTTACCTGCAGTGGCTTCTATTGGGTTAATAGACAATAAATTCTTGATATGTGGAAACAGAGCCTGGAAACTAATACCAGGAAGGGCTGTAGGAGGCCCTTGCACTTTTGGGCGACTAATCATGTTTCACTCCTTACAGGAAAACTTACCATCTTTACACAGATTGGTGCGAGCAAAGTGTAGCACACACACATAGCCTAAATTGGGATGATAACGTCGAATCCTGGAACACTGAAGCCCGAGTATTTGCCTCAATTATTCCATCTATAGGCATGGCACACGCATTAAAAGCTTTAAATAACCTTGGCTGCTGGCTTGCAAAGCAAACTAATGCTACTAGCTCTGCTTTAACAGGCTTATTAACAGTTGTTGATAGCGTGAGACATGATACGTTGCAAAGTAGATCTGCGATAGATTTTTTGCTTTTGGTGCATGGACACGGTTGCAAGGATTTTGTAGGCTTATGCTGCATGAATCTTTCTGACAACTCTTTGTCTATTCACGCTAACATACAGGCCCTTTGAGACAGTGTAACCAAATTAAGAGTAGTAGATGATAGTGACTGGCTTGGACATATACTTGGGGGATGGGGGCTTACTGGCTGGCTTAAACACTTAGCTAAAACAGGAATTTATATTTTAGCCATATTATTGCTTATGAGGATTTGTTTGCCATGTGTTTTGCAATGTGTTCAGAGACTGATTGATAAATCCACAAAGAAAATTTTACTGGTGGAAAAGAAAGGGGGACATGTAAAAATACAACTAGAAAGCTGAGCTGGGAGCACTCTTCAGCTCATGACAGAAGTGGATATGTTAGTATTAGTAGGCCATAAACCTTGGCAATAGAAAGTAGAACCCTGAAGAAGGAATGCAAAAGTTAATGGTGTGCTTGGTACGATGTGCTTGGTAAGCAGAAATTATTTAAGATTGCACATACCTGTGCTAGTATGTACGAGGCTTTGAATTAAGCAATGTTACTTAGTTACATAAATGTTATAGTTGTGCTATTTTTAGTTACAGCTGAAAAGGTATATAAACTCAGCTGTGTGTATCAATAAACAGCTTCACGTCTGCAAACCATGGAGACCCTGTCTCTTTATCAATCGTCATCAGTATACTGAAGTTCAGGTAGACAACATCCACAGCCTTTCCCTTGTCTACTAAGAGGGTAACCTTGTCATAGAAGGAGATAAGGTCAGTGAAACAGGACCTGCCTTTCATAAATTCAAGCTGAATGGATGTGATCAAATGGTTGTCTTGTATGTGCTGCATGATGGCATTCAAGATAATCTGTTCCATAACATTCCCAAGGATCAAGGTCAGGCTGATGGTCCTGTAGTTCCCTGGATCCTCCTTCCAGCCCTTCTTGTAGATGTACATTCTATTTGCAAACTTCCAATCAACTGAGACCTCTCCAGTTAACTGGGACTGATGGCAAATTATTGAAAGTGGCTTAATGAGAACTTTCACCAGCTCCCTCAGTACCCTTGGATGGATCCTGTCCTGCTCCATAGACTAGTGTGTGTCTAAGAGGTGTAGCAGGTTGCTGACTATTTCCCCTTTGATTATGGGGGCCTCATTCTGCTCCCTGCCTGTCTTACAGGTCAGTGGGCTGGGTACCCTGAAGACAACTGGTTTTACTATTAAAGACTGAGGCAAAGAAGACCTTCATTACCTTAGTCTTTTTCCTCATCTTTTGTCATTATGTTTCCCCCCTCATCCAAAAAAGGATGGAAATTCTCCTTAGCCCCCCTTTTGTTGCTAATGTATTTTTAGAAACAGTTTTTATTGTCTTTTACAGCAGTAGTCAGATTAAGTTCTAGTTGGGCTTTGGCCCTTCCGATTTTCTCCCTGCACAACCTCTCAACATCCTTGTAGTCCTCCTGAATTGACTGCCCTTTCTTCCAATGGTCATAAACTCTCCTTTTTTCCCTGAATTCCAGCTAAAGCTCTCTGTTCAGCCAGGCTGGTCTTCCCTGTCAGCTTATCTTTCAGCACACTGGGATGGCCTGAGCCTTTAAGATTTTCTTCTTGAAGAACGTTCAGCCTTCCTGGACTCCTTTGTCCTTCAGGACTGCCTCTCAAGGGACTCTTTCAACCAGGCCCCTAAACAGGCTGAAGTGTGCCCTCCACAAGTCCAAGGTGGCAGTTCTGCTGACTCCCCTCCTTACTTCTGCTACACCTATTGGGACACATGAGACAGATGATGGACTTTGGACTTGGTTAGCATAAGAGATTTGATAACAGGATGCCTTGGCAAGAACAAACAGAGCTTTGAAGATTGCAAGAAAATTGGATCAGACTGGGACAGGGAAGAAGATTGAATCAACTTCTGCAAGCAAGAGATGTTTAAAATGTATAAGTTTGTTTATGCGATGATTAACTCAATCATTGTTTTAAAACATTACTAGTCTTCCTAGAATAAGTACATAAGCAGTTGTAGTTCACAATAAATTTGGATTCTTTGACCATTTCACAGAGTCCTTGTCTCTCTTCATTGCCGATAACACCAAGCAGGAACTTGTCACCATTGTCCCCTATCGCTTAAGTCACCACATTCTGCCAAGCAAAGACAGGATAGGAAATATTCTATATCATATGTCCTGTCTGCCTGACAGCCCTGCTGCAGGGAAGGTAGGGGGCAATTCCAGTAGTCTCTCTTTCACTCTCCCTGATACTCCTTAACAACCTACTCATCACGTCCTGGAGCTTTGTTGCTAAGCAGCGTAGTTCCTCTACCTGAGTGGACCTCCCCCAGTTGTGCTCACTGCTGCTGTCCAGTACTGGCATAAGAGTAGGATATGCCCTGCAGCCCCACACTTGGGTAGCAGCATCTTCCCACCAGAGCTCTGTCTGAATAACTGTGTCATTCATTGTGGGTGCAGAGTTTAGAGTGTTCATAGCCTTCTGCCAGCTGGATACCATTACTTCCTGGTTATGTTGGCAGAGCTACAGTGCCTTTTTTGCACACCCTTCCCTGCAAACAGCCCTGTTGTGTCACTAGCACTCCATAGGGGCTTCTTTCATATGGAGGTGGGGGGGTTGACCACCATTCTTCCTGGCCCCACCCAGGTCTTATCAGCAGCTGTAGCACAAGTGTGGGCTCCTGGCAGCTCTTGTGGCTCCCCCAGGTTCAGGAATCCCCCCTATGCTATGGATTGTGCTGGCACCAGAGCTGCTCATCTCAGTGACTAAGTATTTATCTTGAAGACCCTAAACTGATAAGTGAAGTCTTGTAACGAGAAAGGGTTTTATTAGCAGAACCAGATCATGGAAAATTCAAAGAAATTTAGAAAAGAGTACAAATGAAGAAGAGTAGCAATGGTCAGTACAATTTCTATATTTCATGGAACCATGTAGAAAAATTATTAAAAATAGGGCCTGAATTAGAATTTTGATACTATTTTGATACTATTACAGTCTGTCACTAATGGGGGATAATATGATCAGAGAATTGTTATAAACTCTTTTTCCTTAATATTCAGACTGTGAGGCACATTACTAAAGACAGAAGTTGTAAAATACTTTCTGTCCTCCTTCAAAAGCCATCATTCAGTTGTGAAATTAATTTTCTTAGGATTACAGGTGTATTGGGCTTACGTGGCAAGGTTTTGGTAATGGACACACATACACATACAGACATGACAACACCTGCAGAAGTAGCCTCTAGGAGAGGAAGTCAGGCTACCCTGTGCCAGACACAGCTGGTTCCAGCTGGCTTGGCAATGTTCCCACTGACAGCTAAAGTAGAGACCATCAGCAAAGTTTATGGTGCCTTTGTGAAAACATATTTAGCAAAGAGCAAAAAATCCACCACTGGACAGGCAGAGAAGGAGGGGAAGAAAAGGATCCATGCTGGAGCAGTTAGGTATTTAATGAAGGAACTGAGGCCCATGGAGAACCCATAGAGAACCCATGCCAGAGCAGAGTTTAACTGACAGGACTGTCTCCCCCACAAGAGACCATGCTGAATCACTTTCCTGACAGGAACTGTGACCTGTAGAGAACCTATGCCAGAGCAGGAAGAAATTAAGTACAAGAAGAAAGGAGTGGCAGAAAGCAACCATTATGTACGGACTGTAAACTCCCCTCCCTCATTTCCCCTGCACCCTGGGGATGGTGGTGAATCTGGAGTGAAGGAATTAATTTAAACATGGGAAAGGAGGAAAGAAAGGTGTTGTTTTAATGTTTGTCTTCCTGTTTCTTACCACCTATTTAAATTTGCAATAAATTAATTTTCCACAAGTCAAGCCTGTTTTGCCTGTGATAGTGCCTGGTAAGTGTAGCAGGGCATCTCCCCCACCACAAGACCTTATCTGTTGCTTGTTAGCTGGTGAAATAACTCAAGGCATCCTGCCCCTCACATGATCTTCACATGAGCTTTGGTGAAATAATCAAGACAGCTTGTCTTGTAGTGAGATATTTCGGCGACATGGCACTAAGGCTTTCAGCTGACAATAAACATCTTGCTGTGGAAGCAAGATGTGGAAAGATAAGCTGGAATTTCTGACTGACAGACACTTCACTTTACAAAGTATAAAAGCTGCACAAAACTTTCACAAAGCAGAAATCTTCTGCATGTTCCTTGGAAATGTGTGGGGCTTTGTCCCCAAAGTTGGGACACCTGCTTTTTGGTTACTCTCCCAGGAGTTGAGGGAAGGGAACCTGTGTACACTATTGTCATTTCAGTGATAATTTACATTGACTCCTAATCAATACTATTTCTTTGCTTGCTTTAATATAGGTACCTTAATGTCGTGCACTGTTTTATGTAATCTACTAGTAGTTCTTTTTGTTTTATACTGTGTAATAAGTAACTTTGTTTAAGGCCTTTTGTCTGTTATCTCCTGCTTATTCAATAAATAACTTATTTTATAATAGACCTGATCTGCCATTCTTAGAACTTGCAGGCCAGAGCTATTTTAGTTGCAGGCCACCTAAATTTAGGCTGCTGCCAAAAATCTGAGGAAAAGGCAGGGCTTGTCTGAAGCTCCCATTCAATTGGTAACAGTAAGCAATCTTCCTGTCTCTATCTTGACCCATGAACATTCTCATTCTATTTTCTCCCCCTGCCTCACTGAGGAAGGGGAGTAAGCAGGTGGGTGGGAGTTTGGCTCATAGTCAAGTATAAACCACCACAAGAAGTTAGTTTAAACTGCGATCAGAAATTCACAAGGGATAAGTACAGTGATAGTTAAGGGGCAGATAGAATCTTCACCACAAAGTCCTTGAACCACCAACTATGAGAAACTGGTAAGATGTTATACTTACACTATTTCCTTATGCAACAAGGGTGGAAAAGATAAGAACCAAGAGACTACTGACTGATCTGACACAAACAGAGTCAACTTTTTATTCGCAAAAATCATCACTACCCATTGACACTGACAAAACATTCAGAAGAACTGCCCTTTTGTAGCTGACCATGGGACCCCCTTCCAAAAGGGTCAATGGTTAACTAACATTTTAGTTAAGAAGAATTTAGAAAACTAATCCACACAGCTCATTTTATCTCTTCCTCAGTTACTGGACTACGTCCTGTTCTGTCCTGGTGGCTCTTCCCTCCCCTATGAACTTACAACTTCAAGTGCCAGTAACTTGTTCCTCTTTTTCTTTTAATGAGGAATGTAAAAGTCATCATAACTAAATCAATGACAAAGTATGCATTATTAATTAATGATCTGCTGTAACGGCTCATAGTAGTATCAGCATACATTTTTAAACAGTGATTCATATCTCACTTGTTTAAACATGTCTACAGTGCTACTTACTGTTCATTTCAAAAATATAAGCAATGAATATCAAATAAAAACAACTCTATACTAGTGTGTCATTTGCGGAGAAGTCATTGAGCAGCACACAAAGTCATCTTGGTTTGGTACAAAATAAAACCTTCACCAAACAATTCTTAAACAATTAAACTAGGCTAAATCAATATAAAACTCAGCTGGGCGCTTAAGTTAAATGCCTCAAAATCACGTGACTTAGGATCATGACTTAATATGCCCCATAAAAGCCTTTATGCTAAAAAATATACAACCTATTTAGGTATTTAAATAAGTGTATATCAAAATAACAATAAAGACAAATCTAGCCACCCTCAAGTACAAAAGGCAACCCACCTCTGATAGTCTTCCCATCATACACTCCTTTCTCTGAGCGGTTGAAAAAGAACAAAAGAAATTAAATTTTAACTCTACCTGTCTCTAGACAAATAAATGTTTATCTCTGCCTTGTAAGGAGATAGACAAGACTGAATAATGAAGAGTTGGTGGAAGGAATTGAGAGTAGTTTTACATCAGGTGTTGCATTTGGGAAATCGTTAATACTAATTCAAATGTTAATCATGGAAGATATTTCTGCCAGACAAATTGTTTTGGATTTATGCCTGTTGTATATCAGCATTATAGGACTTCATACTCAAAATATAACTAATAGCATTTTAATAAATTTCACCTTTCTCTAGCTTATTTTAGAGTTCACCCACCAGAGATGCAGCCAGATACATCTAGCTGTTTGAAATTAAGGTAATTTTTGTCTAAGCTACTACCTATATCTTTTCACATTTACTCATAGCAACATTTAGCTACTATCTCAAATTCTAGTACAGTGAATAATAAATATGATAAATGTATAGGATAAGCAAGTAACCTTCACACAAATAGTAGCCATACTACAGTACATTGATTATTTTTTTACAAAGGTAAAAAAAACCTTTTCAAAAACTAAAGCTGCAATGAATCCTAGAGTACATATGCCCAATTTCTGGCTTGCAATCTCTTGTTTCTGAATTATAAGTTACAGAACTTTATTGATAGAATAATTTCTCTCAGAATAACATTCAAAATGATGTTTAGAACTGTACCAATGGTGCATTCTTTCCCATTGTCCTCCCAAAAGAATAAAGTCTGATTCTACACACATACACCATTTGAATACTGCTCCGCATTTTTTTCAAAATGACTGGAACAATACAGATACATTTCTAGAATGGTACTGCCAGTTATTGAGAACTACACTTGAGGAAGTATTAGGAACTTACTTGTGGGAAGTTCTTTTCTTCATCATGCTTGCAGAGACTCCCGCATGACCTACAATATAAATGATGGAATTACTGAACAATAAAATCTGTTTATACACAATGTCAAAAAGGTATCTTATAGAAAAGTTCTCCTTTTCAAGTAAAAAAGCTTAAACACATCATGATGGGATTTATCAATGAGTTTCTAGAATGGAAGAAGGCTGAGGAGATAGGCAAGGACTACGTACTCATGAAGTTAAGTGAAGAATTAGGGAGTTACTGATGACAACTGTTACAAAAATCTGAACTTAACACAAAGGAGACTGAAGGTAGCCTTTGTTATAGATAAATGGCTACAACAGTTAAGGAATTAAAATGGCTGTGTATCTGCCCTTGAGTTGATAATATCATCAAATACATATATTCCTGCATTAGTGAGGCCAGAATGGGTGGGTGTATACGTGGCTCAGCCAAAATCATTATAAAAACTTAGTATAGAGACAAAACCAAGTATAAAAACTAAGTATAGCATATATAGTATAAAAATGGTCCAACTAACAGACAGAACGTTGAGTAGAGCAATAGGCTTGAGTCGGTTTCAACCCAAATATTTCTTCCCAACAACTGGGGATGCCCAGCATTGTGATGGAGACCAATAATGGCAAACACATTTGTATTGTGATACAACTGTACATTGCAACTGCTATACTCTGCTAAATGTAACTTGTACTTGCACTGTTATTTAAGTAAATTGCTGTATCATTCTGCTAAATCAAAGTTCCATGTAATGTGAAATAAAGAAATTCATGTATTGGGTTTGCATGGCCCGGTTTTTGCAGCAGGGGGAACTACAGGGGTGGCATTCATGAGAAGCTGCTAGAAGCTTCCCTCATGTCTGACAGAGCCGATGCCAGCTGGCTCCAGGATCGATTTGTTGCTGGCTAAGGCTGAGCCAATCAGAAATGGTAGTAACGCCTCTGTGATTACATATTAAAGAAGTAAAAAAAAAAAAAAAAAAAATAAAAAAAAATATATTGTGCAGTTGTAATTGCAGCCAGAGAAGAGAGGAATGAGAATATGTGAGATGAACAGTTCTGCAGACACCCAGGTCAGTGCAGAAGGAGGGGCAGGAGGTGCTCCAGGGGCTGGAGCTGAGATTTCCCTGCAGCCCATAGTGCAGACCATGGTGAAGCAGGCTGTCCTGCTGCAGCCCATGGAGGAGTCCCACGCCAGAGTAGGCAAATGCCTGAAAGAAGGCTGTGAATTTGTACGAAACCTGTGATGGAGTAGGGTCCTGGCAGGGACCTGCAGATGCATGGAGAGAGGAGCCCATGCTGGAGCAGGTTTCCTGGTAGGACTTGTGACCCCATGGGGGACCCATGCTGGAGTAGTCTGTCCCCAGATGATTGCACCCCATGGAAGGGACCCATGATGGAGCAGTTAATGAAGAACTGCAGTCCATGGGAAGCACTACCATTGGAGAAGTTTGTGCAGAATTGTCTCCCATGGGCAGGACCACATGCTGGCACAGGTAAAGGACTCTTCTGCCTGAGCAACGGCAGAAGCAACCTGTGATGAACTGACTGTAACCCCCCTTCCCTGTCTCTCTGCACCTCTGGCAGGGAGGAGGTAGAGCTGAGGAAGGAGGGAGGGATGGGGCGAAGGTGTTTTTAAGATTTATTTTACTTCTCACTATCCTGCTCTGATTTTGTTTGCAATAAATTCAATTAACATCCTTAAGTTGAGTCTGTTTTGCCCATTATGGTAATCAGTGAGTGATCTCTCTTGATCCTTAACCCATGAGCCTTTCACTATATTTTCTTTCTCATGTCCAGTTACAGAAGAGAGTGGCAGAGCAGCTTTGGTGAGTACCTGGCATCCAGCCAAGGTCAACCCACCACACTTCAAAAAACTAACATTGGCATTAAAGCATTAAACCCTATACACATGGAATATCTAAAAGGACACAGTCAGAGAGTGTTGGACATATGCATGTTATCAATTAAAAAACCCCTCATATATCTGTAGAAATGTTCAGAATTTAATCTATGGACATTTAAATTCACACCTACAGAGAAATTCTTAATTGAGGTTTCTCTACAGATCCAAACAAATTCTTAAACATTATGCGCATGTTCCAAGCATAGCTTTGGCATATGTATTCAGAAAATTAATTTTCATAATAGCAATAGTGTCACACAAGAGTTAAGCACTGAAAGTGCAATTAACCTTAACAGTTTTCATAAATATTTTAATATTTGGATTTTCCTATGGAGAAATAAAAGGACATCTATCACGTGACAGAAGTGGCAGAATTAAAATTAGACTACATACATTTTGTTTCCAACACTCAAGCTTGCACTGAATCCATGAAAATATGCATCTCCAGTTTTAACAAGAGCTGGAATTTGAATTTTTCAAAAATTAGGCCCTCCATGCAAATAGCTACAGTAAAGATGCTATTTGCAATAAAGACCAAGGAAATAGAACTTCCCTTGAACATGTTTATAAGAACTAACAGCTAGAAATTAAAAGATATCTCAAAAAATATGAATATAAGCCCAAAAGATTTTTGAGACTTGACTGCACCAACTGAACAAGCATTTTCACCCTGTCATTAGTCACCTCTTAATTATATGAGGAAGCAAGTTTAAAAACATACTTATTAAAAAAAAAAATCTGTTCTCACAAAGTAAAAAACCGCAAACACACAGATTTCATGTTTTCCATTACTGATCAATGAGAAAAAGTAAGATTTAACTAAATCAGTTCAAGTAGTTAAAACACTATAAAAAGCATACCCTCATATTTAGCAGGATGGTTCAACACAAAACTTGTTTTCTGTCCTCTGCTCAGAGACTTTGAATCTTACTATACAGTGCAACACATTTAGCCTTCCAAAACAAAAGTAGCCTTAAAGATACACAGAAGGAAGATCTATTACAGAATCTGCAAAAAATGCAAAGGAGAAGCTATGCACTGTACTCAGAATGAGTGTTTGCCCTGTTCAGTAACTGTTCACCTTAGGCACCTCTTATTTTTGATAAAACTCAAGTTCTACAGCCAGATGTCTTTTTTTCTCTCAAATTCACTTACGTGCAAAATTTATTGACTATGCATACATGGTCTCCATGAATGAAATGACATGTACCAAACTAACAAATATTTACAAATTGAACTGAGAGTTTGACAGTAGACTACCCCATTTTGCTGTCAAATAAAAATGAGCTTGACAGGTCCTGACAGATTTCAAGAACTTGCTTGTTCATATACCTAGCTCTAGAGAAAAACCAACTGAGCAAACAGTACTGCTCAGTTTCTTGTGTTGGTAGCTTAAGGTAGTGGCCAGTTTAATAAAAAGTTACAACACTTAGATGAAGAATGTGAATATAGCCCACTTACAAGAAGAGATGGTAACAAGGTACATGAAGAACTTGAGCACAAGAAAGACATGGATCTGTTAGAGTGAGCCCAGAGGAAGGCCACAAAAACAATGTCCAAATGCCTCTTAAACATTGACAGGCTTGGGGCATCGACTGCCTCTCTAGGAAGCCTGTTCCAGAGTTTGACCACCCTCTCGGTAAAGAAATGTTTCCTAAGGTCAAGTCTAAACCTCCCCTGATGCAGCTTTGAACCATTCCCACATGTACTGTCACTGGATACCAGGGAGAATAGCTCAGCACTTCCCTTTCCAGTTCCCCTACTCAGGAAGCTGTAGAGAGCAATGAGATCACAGTTTAGCCTTTTTTCTTCCAAGCTAGATAAGACCAAAGTCCTTTGCCATTCCTCAAAGGACATTCCTTCCGGTCCTGTCAACAGCATTGTTGCCCTCTTCTTGGGGCAATTAAAGAACCTTCACATCTTTTTTTAATTGGGGGGATGTCCTGCTTTAGGGCAAATTTGGGAGAAAACCTCCAAAAGGGCCACCCCACAAAGCAAACCCACACGGCCCCTCCCCCCAACCGGTTCAGGAAGAATTCACTCAGGGAGAAGTGGAAAAAACCTGTTTATTTATCAGGCAAAGCACTCCCCAACACAAAAAATGAAAAATACCAGATGACAGAACTCATTCATTGCTCTAAAGAGATGACAAATTCAGAAAGTCTCTCCTGTGGGTGGTCGCTCTCTTATCAGTCCCTCCGGTGCTGGGAAAGGCTGCTGCCCAGAGTAGGCCCTGGTAGGCTACAAAGTGCAAGCTCTCAGTGTTTCCCTGGGTCCCAGTCCAAAGCAGGTTCGAATGGTTCCAAAAAAAAAAAAAAAGGGAAAGAAAAACAGTCCAGGGAACTTCTCTGCCTCAGCTAGCTAAACTAACTAAAAAACGATGGAGCGTGGTGTTCTGCCTCATCCATGCCCAGACACCACAGTGGAGGAATTAGAGCAGGCTGATAACAAAACTCTGTGCTTCTTCTTCTTCCTGCCTTCACTCTCAGAGCCAGTCTTGAAGGCACAGAATATAATATCCAGCATAAACAGAACACCCGGTTGGGGATACAAGCATCATAACATCACCCTAGGGCAGGGGCCAAGAAGTGCACTCAAGGTGAGGCTGCACCAATGCTAAATACAGAGGGATAAGCCCCTGATTCCAGGCTGAAGCAGCCTGTCCTTGGAGGACTGCACCCCAAGCAAGAGTGACCCATGCCGCAGCAGTTTTGGAAGGACTGTCTGCCAATGGGGGGGAATTCACATTGCAGCAGTTTTGGGAGGACTACTGCTCGAGAGATTGAAACCACGTTGGAGAAGCTCATGGAGAACTGTCCCCCGTGGGAGGGACCCCACAGCGTAGCAGGGGAGCAACTTCTGTCCATGAGCAGTGGAAGATCTCGGGTGACGAACTGACCAAAAACCCCATGCCCTGTCTCCCTGCACTGTTGGTGGGAAGGAGGGAGGGGTTGGGGGAAAAAGGTGTTTTTAAGGGCTTATTTTACTTCTCATTATCCTCCCCTGACAATGTTAGTTATAGATTCACTTTGTACTTCTAAGTTGAACCTGTTTTGCCCTTGGAGTGTTTTCTCCTGGTCCTCATTTCAACTCATGAAGCCTTCATTAATTTTTTTTTCCTTTCCTCTGCCCAGCTGTAGCAGGGGAGGGCACGTGAGTGGCTATCGTGAGTGCCTGGTGTTTGGCCAGTGTCAAACCATGACAAGTGGTAAAGCTCATTAGAACAAATTCACAATAGAAATGCCTTTCTGTTTTTGTTTTTCCTGCAGGAATAGGAATACTAAACTTCTGATGTTTTAGGATTTCTTTCCTTCTGTATATTTTACTTTTTTCCCCCAGGTATTAAAGGGAGAAATAAACTCTCACAGCATAAGGTAGACATAAACCTTATCTTACACTAAGGCAACAAATCAACTGTGCAGAAGACTTTTAAAATTCCAAATAGCTTGTACAGTTTCTTTACAAAAATATTTATTAGTAAATACATGATATTGTAATTATTACTATGTCTTAATGACAAAATATTTGAGAGCAAATAAAAATAGTTTAATACATTAATGTTTAACATATATATTAAAATCATAGAATGATTTGGGTTGGAAGGGACCTTTAAGATCATCTAGTTCCAACCCCCCTGCCATGAGCAGAGACACCTTCAGATCCAACCTGGCCTTGAACACTTCCAGGGGTGGGGCATCCACAACTTCTCTGGGCAACCTGCTCTGGTGTCTCACCACCCTCAAAGTAAAGAATTTCTTTCTAATATCCAATCTAAACCTACCTCCTTTCAGTTTCAAGCCATTCCCCTTTGTCCTATCACTCCATGCTCTTGTGAAAAGTCCCTCTCCGGCTTGCCTGTAGGCCCCCTTTAGGTACTGGAAGGCTGCTATAAGGTCTCCCCGAAGCCTTCTCTTCTCCATGTTGAACAACTCCAACTCTCTCAGCCTATTGTCCTAGGAGAGATGTTCCATCCCTCTGATCACCTTTGTGGCCCTCCTCTGGACTCGCTCTTGTTGATCCATGTCCTTTTTCTGTTCAGGGTCCAAGATCTGAAAGTAGTACTCCAGGTAGGGTCTCACCAGAATGGAGTAGAGAGGGATAATCACCTCCCTCAACTTACTGGCTACACTTCTTTTGATGCAGCCTAGGATACAATTGGCTTTCTGGGCTGGAAGCACACATTGATGTCTGTGACTGTGGTCACAAGGGTTTTCAGGATGAAGAAGAGACGAGAATGTTGACTCCATGATCAGAAGGCTTGATTTATTATTTTATGATATATGTTACATTAAGACTATACTAAAAAGCAATAGAAAGGAAAAGTTTCTTCAGCAGCTAGCTAAGCTAAGAATAGAAAAGAATGAATAACAAGGATCTGTGTCTCAGACAGAGCAAGAGCCAGCTCTGCCATGAGTGGTCAAGAAATCCAAACACCCACAGGAGACCAATCACCTGTTGCATTCCACAGCAGCAGATAACCATTGTTTACTTTGGTTGCTGAACTGCAGCTTGTCACAAGGAAAAATCCTAAGAAAGGATTTTTCATGAAAGATGTCT
This sequence comes from Molothrus ater, assembly GCF_012460135.2. Classification (NCBI taxonomy): domain Eukaryota; kingdom Metazoa; phylum Chordata; class Aves; order Passeriformes; family Icteridae; genus Molothrus; species Molothrus ater. Next base: position 11,124,117 of record NC_050510.2, read on the forward strand.
GCGACATGTCACCCTTTTTTTATTTAGTTAAATTAAAAGGAAAAAGTGTTTGTAATTTTCTCTGCTGTACTCATGCCGAAGAAAAAGACAAACACTTGACAGGTTATCTGTTGCCAATCAAACTCCACTCAAGTGCTCCTGTGGAATGCACTGGGAATTTCTTCACCTGTAGAACATAAAATTCTATCATATTACTAAAACAATTCTATAATATAAGAAAATGCAAAAACAATGCAAAGAAAATTCAAGTCCAAGCAGCTGAGTTTCAGGAAAAGTCCATGGCTTGAAGATGTTCCTCTTTGCCATATCTGAAAGTTTCTTTTGGTCCTGAAACAGGCTTGCTACAGAAAGGTCCATCAATATTTATCAAAAGTCCATTGACAGTCTTCAAACAATTTTGAGAAAATTAGAAAATTTCTGAAATGTCTTGCCACAGCCCTTCATTGAACAACTTGGGCTGAAGCCAATCCCTGGCTCCTCAATGCCTCTGAGCTGCTGCCAGCTCTTTCACCCTTTTTTATTCAATTTAATTTTTTTTTTTTTTTTTTTTTTTTTTGTCTTGTCGGAAAGAGCAGCAGCAGCAGCAGAGGAGCCAGAGAGAGGCCCTTGGGGGCCCTGGCCCATGTGGAAGGATCAGGAACCCCAGACCTGGCCCACTGAAAGGTGGCCCAGGACCAGAAGGGGGAAGCAAAGCCCCCAAACTCAACAGGAGGCTGGGAGGTGGCCCTGGCCCAAGCAACCAAGCCAGACAGCCCAGGCCCAGCCCCCGAGGCAGGCTCTGCATTGGCACAGACCCGCACCCTGCTGCCAGTACAATGGCAGAAGGGGTGACCAAACGCTTCCTTTCCCCAAAATCACCGAGGCATGCCGGCAATGGGAAGACAGAAGCTGTCCCGAGAAACTTCGCCTCGGGTCTGGGGATGTCCTTTCCCCACAGCAGACAAGCGATGCTCGCTTCCTGCTGTGCCCTCTGCCTCTGCAATGCAAATGCACCAGGTGTTCCTCCCATCTGCCTCACGGCACCACCGCCACCCCCTCTGGGCTGGGGACCAGGGGCAGAACTTTCGGGACCCACCTCCCCCTCGCCGCTGGGGCGCGCGAGGGGCGGCAGAGAGATTCGCATCCCCCAGGGGGAAAACCCGGACCAAACACCCCCCAACCCGCCAAGAATGCTGATCTTGAAAACAGGCAGCCGCGCTGCGCCCACAGCCAGCTGTCGGGCCATGCCTCCTCCACGGAAGGACAGGCTGACGCCCTCTTCCCCTGTCCCAGCTCCCCCCGTAGGGGCAGCCCCGGGACAACCCGAAAAACTCGGGGAGGAAGTCACGCTGGATGCAGGAGGCGCCGCTGCGGCTGCCGCCGGCTCCAGGACAGCCTCTGACGCGGACATGGAGAACGGAGTCCCCGCAGGGGCAGGCAGCGGGGCCGCCTGGGGGGGCGGCGGGGGCGGCACGGGGTCGGCAGCTTCTTCTGCGCCGGACTCTGACATCGGCCGCAGAACCGCAGTCGCAGAAGGCGGCGGGACGGCCGGGGGGAGCGGTGGATCGCTGTTGCCCAGCAACATCGGCGCAGCCGCGGGAAGCGGTGTCTCTGAGATAGATGCAGGCAGGGAAGCCGGCGGAACCGCGGCCGGAGCGCCCACAGGCTCCCCCGGAGGGGCGGCCGCGGGACGGGCCGCGCGGGGAACCGCCCGCACCCGCGGGGCGGGTTGGGGCGGTGCCCGTGGCGCTGGCCGGGGCAGCGCCGCCCACTCCCATCCCCCCTGAGAGCAACGGGAGGGGGGAACAAACGGCTCCGTCTGAGCATGCTCCGAAGACGCAGTACAAAAAACTTCGGCTGCGGGCGAAACTTCGCCCCCCCACTGTGGTTCAGGGGGGCTGGAAAGCAGCAGAGCGTCCCCCTCCAAAGTGTCTTCCCCCGGAATTGGGGGGAACGGGGCTTTGCCCTTGCAGTTAGCAATCCAGGGAAAAACAGCTGCTCTCCGTTTCAAGACTAGAAAGAGCTTCAAAAAGGTTGGATAAATCGAGGGGCATCCGAACCCCCGGTATAAAAAGAATTGGAAAATGGAGCCCATACACTCCCAGACAAACATATCGAGGGCATATAGCACATTCGTAAAAAAACCAAAGAGCTTTGCCCATCGAAAAAACTCATAGAGATCTGCCTCCAACAGGAGAATTCTGTCCTCTTCACCCCATTTTTGCCAGAGGGCAATAAGTTTCTCCTCTGAAGGGGAGAATGGAACCTCATCCTCTAGAGGAGGAGTCCTCCAGATGAGCAGCCACAAACTGCGAATGGCCTCATCTTTAGGAGGGGAAAAACCAACAGTACCTTGTGACAGTGTCCAGGACTCTCTGGCTATCTGCATGGTTCTGCTGAGCTTTCCGAACATCTTCCTGGAGGCTTTTCAGAAGGTTCCCTTTGTGGTCAGCCTTGCTGTGAACTCTGTCCAAATTCGGATCTTCAGTTCTTCAGCTCCTGGCTAGAATCCACTGCTGTGGTCACTTGTGAAGCAACCATCAATGCCACACATTCAGGGTTTACCCAGTGCAGCAATGCTCCTCTGGTGGTCTCACCAAGTGATGATTGTCCTCCTCAGTCGGGGGTCACCAATTGTGACTGTGGTCACAAGGGTTTTCAGGATGAAGAAGAGATGAGAATGTTGACTCCATGATCAGAAGGCTTGATTTATTATTTTATGATATATGTTACATTAAGACTATACTAAAAAGCAATAGAAAGGAAAAGTTTCTTCAGCAGCTAGCTAAGCTAAGAATAGAAAAGAATGAATAACAAGGATCTGTGTCTCAGACAGAGCAAGAGCCAGCTCTGCCATGAGTGGTCAAGAAATCCAAACACCCACAGGAGACCAATCACCTGTTGCATTCCACAGCAGCAGATAACCATTGTTTACTTTGGTTGCTGAACTGCAGCTTGTCACAAGGAAAAATCCTAAGAAAGGATTTTTCATGAAAGATGTCTGCGACAGATGTCTCATGTCAAGCTCCTTATCCATTAACATCTCCATGTCCTTCTCCTCAGGGCTGCTCTCAATCCATTTTCCATCAAGCAAGTATTTGTGCTTGGGATTGCCCCAACCCAGGTTCAGGACCTTGCACGCGACTTTGTTGAACTTCATGAGGTTCGCAGAGATCCACCTCTCAAACCTGTCAAGATCCCTCTGGATGGCATCCCTTCACTCCAGCATGTTGACCACAGCACACAGCTTGATGTTGTTGGCAAACTTGCTGAGGGTGGACTCGATCCCACTGTCCATGTCACTGAAAAAGATGGTAAAAAACAGTGCCGGTCCCAATACTGACCCCTGAAGAACACCACTTGTCATTAATCTCCACTTGGACATTGAGCTGTTGATCACAAGTCTGAAAGTGACCATCCAGCCAATTCCTTCTCTACTGACTGCTCCACCCATCAAAACCACATCTCTCCAGTTTAGAGACCAGGATGTCAAATGCTTTGCACAAGTCCAGGTAGGTGATGTCAGCTGCTCTTCCCTCATCCACCACCTCTTTAATCCTGTCATCAAAGGCCACCAAATGCATCAGGCATGATTAGCTGATGATGTTGATAGTCACCTTTAACAGAGAACGCCAAACATAACAAGCAAAGCAGAAACTTTGTTTAGACAAATCATCCTGAAATGTCTAGTATCACCTGGCTTCTGACAGAAGCATAATTGGCATTAGTCACTCACTGTCAAGTGTCCAATACAAAGGAAGACATTTAAAAACTTGCCAACAATTTCAAGGGCAATTGTGGTGGCTTCACCTTGGTTGAATGTCAGGTGCCCACCAAAGCCACTTTCTCACTTCCCTCCTCAGTTGAACAGAGGGGAGAAAATACAATGAAAGGTTCGTAAATTGAGATAAGGACAGGGAGAGATCATTCACTGATTGCCATCACAGGCAAAAAAGACTCAACTTGGGGATATTAATTGCATTTATTACCAATCAAATCAGAGAAAGATAATAAGTAAAACCAAATATTAAAAACATTTTCCCTCCACTCCTCCCTCCTTCCCAGGCTTAACTTTATAACTGAGTCTCTACCTCCTTCCCTCCAGCGGTTCAGGGAGACAGGGATTGGGGGTGAGGGTCAGTTCATCACGTGTCATTTCTGCTGCTTCCCCCTCAGGGAGTGGAGTCCTTCCCCTTCTTCACTGTGGGGTCCCTCCCACAGGAGCCAGTCCTCCACAAACTTCTTCAACATGAGTCCCTCCCACAGGTTGCAGTTCTTCATGAACTGCTCCAGCATGGGTCCCTTCCATGGGGTGCAGTCCTTCAGGAACAGGCTGCTCCAGCACAGGCTTCCCACAGGTTCACAGCCTTCTTTCTGGCAGTGGGTCTCCTCCATGGGCTGCAGGTGGATCTCTGCACCCCCTGGGGCCTCCATGGGCTGCAGGGGGACAGTCTGACATCACTATGGTCTTCACCATAGGATGCAGAGGAATCTCAGCTCTGGCACCTGGAGCACGTCCTTCCTCTCCTTCTGCGCTGACCTTGGTGTCTGCAGAGTTGTTCCTCTCCCATATTCTCCTCTCTTCTCTGGCCACAATTACTTCTGTGCAATAACTTTTTTCCCTTCTTAAATGTGTTACTCCAGATGCATTGCTACCATTGCTGATCGGCTCAACGTTGGCCAGTAGTGGGTCTGTCTTGGAGCCACCTGGCATTGGCTCTGCCAGACATAAGGTGAAGCTTCCAGCAGCATCTCACAGAAGCCACTCCTGTAGCTCCCTGCTACCAAAACCTTGCCATGCAAGCCCAGTACAGCAATACATTCAGATAAATATTTCAAGTGAGAAATTAGTGTGTCAAGTATTTTGGGGTCAAGCTTGGTTTGGTCTCAAGCAATAATATGACTTCAAAGATGTTAACAGTAATTAGAAAACAATAATGGATAGTTATCTGATTCTATATACCATGAATGTCATTGAATGGATTTAAGTTTGTATCCTTTACCTTGTCCTGACTATGGAATGACAAGTGCTACTGTTTCAACTTGCACATTCCATGAAATGCCATGTTTTAGACATCATTCAAAATAAACAGTGTTGATATAATTTGCCATGAATATAAAACCAGAAGTTAATACTGAAGATCAGAAAGGAAAAAACCCAAAAAACAAATACACAAAGTGATTAGTTTTATGCTTCTTTATAATAAGCAGCAAACAGTCAAACTTGGATAGATCTGAGGAAGAAGAAAATATATATGGCTCAATCTCTCATGACTAAAAACCTAAATATTTTCAATAATAAAAAGTCAAGAACAAAAGACTTAAGCATTTAATTGCCAGATGGCCTTTGCTTTTTGAGCCTGGATTAATTCTACCTAATGTATCCTTAAAATACTGTTAAATTCAATAGCAAAACTAGGAGCCATGTTTCTGAATGCTTCTACCTTACAGAGAAAGAAAAAGGGTAAGACAACACAGAAATAAAATAAACATTCTTTGAGGGTGTGGACTGTAGAGAAAGTACACACATTTCAACTGGAGCAGGTAGGAGGAAAGAAAAGGAAGAGGGATGGGAGAAAGCTACTAGTAATGTTTTTAATTGTCATCATATCAGATGATACTCTCCATTCAGTCTATCAAAATTAGATGGACTCTTCAAAACAAACCACAGCTGCTTATTTCTCAGAATATCCTGTCTTTATGGCAGGCAGCAAAAGCTGGACATTTAAAAATTATATTTCAGTATCTGCTGTGGAAACACCATGCAATCACATGAGAATTAATCTTGATTTGATGTCTTTCAGAATTACTTTGAATGACCTGAAAATTTCAGAGATGTGTTTATTTACACCTAATATTGCCTGCCCAAAGTCAACTCTAAGAGTTTGGGAAACCAGACCAGGAGAAGAGTGGTCAAATGAATTCCTGACTCTCCCAAAAGATTTCATTGCATCTTAAAGTAGTAGAATCTGGGAGTGGAATCTCTTAATAATTCCCAAGGACAGTACTGGTAACAGCTAGGAAGGACTGTAAAGGACGATGCATTACATTTGTACAGCATAAAACAAGTGATCACTAGGCTCAAAAAGTTGAAATATAAATGTAAACACAAGGTGTCATGGTTTAGGAATGGTATTCCCCAATTTAGTGTTCCCACTGAAAACACCCCAGACCATGTGCCACTGGCTCACTTTCCTCCCCCCTCCCCACATGGTGGGATGGAGAAGAGAATGGGAGGCACAAAATGGTAAAGATTACAGCTTGAGATAAGAACAATTTACTGTAAACTGCAATGAAATAAGAAAAATGAACAGCAAAGACAATACCAATAACCAGGACACCAGAGTAATCACAATTTATCTCACAGACAATTCAACTGGATTATGTTAATAAAAAAAAAATCAGGATTCACCTATATTGAGGAGAAACATGCTCTAATTAGAAGCACAAACACAAGGCCAAGCACTAAGGAGCTGACTGATCTACTGAAACTATATCCTGGGAGTCTGCTCTATATTTTAACAAAATTACTGAGACTCTAGACACATGCTCTACTGTTGTGAAAAAATAAGAAACAAGTTTGGTTTTCCTTTGTTTCTCCATTTTGGGTGTTATCCTTTATTTCTCAAGATGGAAATATTAATTCTGTTTCCCAGTTGAGGTAAACTTCAAAAACCTGGATACTTCAGTCAAATATATTTTTATCCTCTTTTAAACCTACTTTACAGCAAATAAAGGCCTTTTGTTTTGGTAAGATCTGATTAGTGAGAGATGCTTCTGACCAAATAGCAAATGAGACCTTATGCAATACGGATTTCATTTTACAATAAATGTGAGGTAGAGAGATAGAAAGAAATAGAAAAGAGTAAAGGGTGGAGAGAGAGAGAGAGAGAGAGAAATCAAGCAGAAGACAGTCACCACCCACGAATACATCAGCATGCCATTGGTCCTTCTTCACTCCGGGCTTCTCAGTGGTGGGGGTCCCAGAATTGTTCTTCTGAGGGTACCACCTTTATACAGTCCAAGTTCAAAGTATCACAGAGTGGTCACAGATGCTGTTCCCATAACTTGGGGTGATATGTGTATGAGCAGTTGCTCTCTTTTCCACAGTGGGAATTATTGTCTGGATGCATTAACCAGGATGTGCTAACCAGATCTTGCCTCACCAGGCCTGGAATTAGTGCCTTCCTGTTGCAAATTCCTCCCTTTTGTGCTTAAGTCAAGTTCCCACTGTGGTGGCTTATCTTATGGCAAGTTCCTTCTGTGACCTTGTGCCGTGGTTTAGGAATGGTACTTCCCAATTCAGTGCCCCCACCAACTCTCCAAACCACACACTGTTCTCTCTTGCTCCCCTGTTTTCACCTCCTCCTCCCCACTGTGGATGGCTGGAGAGGAGAGCTAGAGGCACAAAAAGCAAAGATCACAGGTTGAGATAAGAACAATTTACTGGAAACAACAATAAGATAAGAAAATGAACAGTAACAGCAACAATATTAATAACAGAATGTACAAGAAAAGAAATGATTCACATGGAAAAACTCCACGATAACAGACAATACCAGAAGGCTCCCTCTGCCATATTTTCTCTTCTGGAAGGAGCCCCTTCTCCCCATAAAAGAGCCCTTTCTCCTGCTCCCAGCAATGACATGAGGTGATATAGAATAGCCTCTGTACTCCAGTCATGCTCCCTCCTGGCTACTGAAAAAAATTAATTCTGTCCTGGCTGGAACCAGGACACCTTGACAGTGAGACAGGCAACTGTGCTCCTTGCACCTTTGTAGGCAGACAGGCAGGACAGAGGAAAACTAGCTTTTTCAAAGAAGCCACCACTTCTAAGTCATAACACCTGATTTGGTTTTCTAATTCCAGCTTCTTGTCACTTAACCTAGTTGTGCTTTTGATAGCTTTTTTCTCCCAGTTATTTTTTTAAAAAATTATTTTAATAAAATACAACAAACTCACTATAATTTTAATTTATATCATATTGCAAGGTCTTTCAGCAAGAAAAGAGCAAGAGAGTCCCTGCCTCCCGCTGCCTCACAGGAATCAGCATTTCAGCAGCATTGGAGCCACTCTACATGAGTTTCAAGCTACTGAGTGGGGGTTGAGTCTGCAAATGTCAGGAAGTTTCTTCCAGTGTTTCAGCAGCATTGGAGCCTTTTAGACAAAAATAGGTTATTCCAGGTTTTCTTTTTCCCTGCTCCTTTTGTTGTTTGGGGGTGGGGGGGAGTTCTGGAACTGCAGAGGCTTGGTTGCTGTTTTGTTTTCCTTTGTTCTCTCTCATGGCTGCACGGTCTGGAGAAGAGGGCTTCTCTGCCATCTTGTCTTTGTCCTCTGGGCCACATGGGCTGCCATGGTGGCTGCCACCTTGGCAAATGGGAGCTTCTCCACCATCTTGTCTTTGTCCTCTGGGCCACTAGGCTGTCCAGGTGGTAGCCATATTGTTTTCTTTTTTCTCGGGGAGAGCACCATGTAACTCAGCACCTTTGTATCTAGTGGTTATTGCTGTTTTCTTGTTTATTGCTGTTTTTTTTTTAGTAAACGGTTATTTTTTCACTTATCTCTTCATATTTGTCTCTTCTTATTGTTGAAAGGGAAGTGGTTGAAACTAAGGGGAGATAACATTTCAAAGTCTGCACCCCATAAAATTGTCTTAAACTAAGGTTGGTTTTGAAGTCTCCTAATAATGACTACCTGGTACACTTTCCTAATCTACACCTAAAATTAGGAAACATCCAGCAAATAATTCCATCACCACCTATGTTTGTCTTTCTCTTGCAACATGAGAAAGAGAGAAGGCCTTGACACTGTATAAGCACTGTTCAGCAGTAACATCAGTGTTATCAACACTTTTCAGCACAAATCCAAAACATAGCACCAGGCCAGTTACTGCAAAGGTATTTAACTCAATCCTAGCCAAAACCAGTACAACTTCATAAATGTAATTCTGTACAGCTTAAATTTATGTATATCCTTTCAATCCCACAATTCCAATAATTCTTATCTTAAAAAAAAACCCAACAACCATCAACCGTCCCAATCAAAACCAAACAGTAACAGTTTCATAAAGCCATGAGTACATAAGAAAACTCTGTAAGGACACTTTTTTACCCACTAAAAAACAACAATACTCAAATTCAGTAACACCTCACCTGCATCAGCTCTGGACCGCTGACCTGGTGATTTTCCAAATGGGGTCTTCATTCATCTGTGTTTAAGTGAGCAGCAGAGCTGCTAGACTAGGGTCAAAATCCAGTTCTTCCCAACTCCCCAGATATCTTTTTATTCTCGTAATACAACAGCTACTTATTAATATACCATCCAATCATCAATTCGTTCTTCCTCAAATATAGGAGAAGCACTTTCAGTTATATCACTCTGAAAAACAAATCAGAAAAGATAGCCTGATTTGAGATTTGGTTAAAATAAACAATGAAGTGAAACAGAATATTTTTTCTTTCATGTTCAATGAGAAGTCTCTTCATATTCTGTTATACTGGATGCATTCCATACTATGAACTAATTTTCAGAACTCCCATACTACATTTGAAAATTATAATGAAAACACCAGTAGAGAGAGCATGAAAGCATAGGATTCTCACCCTCCCCAAGTTACAAAGCAGCTATTCCTGTTTTAAAAAAATTATTGTATTTCAGGGACAAAACTCCATATTTCCTCTGAAAGTTTCTATAATAGTTTTCAGCTTAGTCTGTACCACCTTTATGCTTACACAGATGGTTACTGTGAGAGATGCAAGGCATGGAAGGTAAACATTCTTGTCTGCATTACAGCACCCATCTGTCAATAGACTTGAACAAAAAAAAAAAAAAAAAGCCAAGTGGGATTTTTCCACCTTCTGTGGAAAAAAAACCCACAAACAATGCGTGGCATGGTGCAGAAGTTTGCATGGCAGACCACGAGGAAGGGTGTGCAGGGAGAGCACTGAGGCTCTGCAGCTGGAGTAGTTAGCTGAGTTGATGGCCATCACCCTTGCCAAGGGAGCACAGATATGGTTTCGACTTAGACAGAATCTGTTTCCTCTATGCACACCAGAAAGGATGCGGCAACCCAAATGGAGTGTTCACAAAAACACACAGCCATCCAGGTCTTAGGCTGCAAGGAGTGCCAGAGTCAGGCGCTGCTCCTAGAGGGTATCCTAGGGTGATGTTATGATGCTTGTATCCCCAACCAGGTGTTCTGTTTATACTGGATATTACATTCTGTGCCTTCAAGACTGGCTCTGAGAGTGAAGGCGGGGAGAAGAAGAAGCACAGAGTTTTGTTATCAGCCTGCTCTCAGTCCTCCACTGTGGTGTCTGGGCATGGATGAGGCAGAACACCGCGCTCCATCGTTTTTTAGTTAGTTTAGCTAGCTGAGGCAGAGAAGTTCCCTGGACTGTTTTTTCTTTCCCTTTTTTTGGAACCATTGGAACCTGCTCTGGACTGGGACCCAGGGAAACACTGAGAGCTTGCACTTTGTAGCCAACCAGGGCCTACTCTGGGCAACAGCCTTTCCCAGCACCGGAGGGACTGATAACAGAGCCACCACCCACCGGAGAGACTTTCTGAATTTGTCATCTCTTTAGAGCAATGAATGAGTTTTGTCATCTGGTATTTTTCATTTTTTGTGTTGGGGAGTGCTTTGCCTGATAAATAAACAGGTTTTTTCCACTTCTCTCTGAGTAAATTCTTCCTGAACCGGTTGGGGGGAGGGGCCATGTGGGTTTGCTTTGTGGGGTGGCCCTTTTGGAGGTTTTCTCCCAAATTTGCCCTAAACCAGAACACAGGGCAACAGAGAAAACAGCTGTGTGAGGTGCAATCAGGTCAACAATCTGCTCAGCCCAGTGGCAGAGCTGAGAGAAGTAGAAAGGCTAAGAAGTATTAGGGACTCTGAGGAGATTGACCAGTGGAGTGGGACTCTACCATGCCTTAGACAGATGACCCGCCATCTACTTCACAAGTAGCAATAGATATCCTACCCTCTCCCCACCAGGAAGAAGGAGGGGACTGTGGAGATGGAGGGGTGTAGAAATGGGTTTCTACTCAGGATGGCAGGCAAATCCCCTCCTGAGCTACTTCACCTTCCCAGATGCCCTTATACAATAGTTATGACCCCTGGAATCTGAGGACCAGGGAAATGAGAATGTGGATGAAAGTCCATCCAGGCTGGAGGGGTTGCCTAGGGCAGGGCAGCCTACCTACTGCATCATGAGCTCCTCACTTAAAAAAAAAAAGAAGGGTTGTAGTAGTAAAGTAGTAGTCATTGATGACTCTTTTAAAAGGAACAAAGGGCCTGCTGACTGGACCCAACCCATAGGGAAGTATGCTGCCTTCCTGGGGCCTGGGTAAGGGACATCACCAAGATACTTCCCAGCATGGTACGTCCCACTATTACCTGTTACTGCTTTTTCAGGTGGGCAGTGACAAAGTACCAGCAAGAAGGCTGCAGACAACCAAGAGGGACCTCAGGACCTTGGGACAACTGGTTGAAGGATCTGGAGCACAAGTTGTGTTCTCTTCTGTCCTGCCAGTTCCCTGCAGGGAATGATGGGGCAATAAACAGGAAAATCATGCAGATGAACACCTGGCTTTGAGACTGGTGTTACCATTAGAATTTTGGGGGTTGGGTTTTGATCATAGGTCAGTTTACATGACACCGAGCCTGCTGGCAACAGATGGGGTCCATCCATCTCAAAGGGGGAAAAAAAAAGATTTTAGCTCAGGAGTTAGCAGAGCTCAGTGAGACAGCTTTAAACTACATTTGAAGGGGATGTGGACAAAACCAGGCTCAACAGAGATAAGCCTGGGGGTACCATGCAAATGTTTGAGGGACAGTGTGCTACCAAGGTCCTTCAGTCTGCCATATCAGTGGAGGTAGGGGATGGAGATCCATGCAAAAGTAAGGATGCAAGGGTTAATGATGTGTTAAAAATCCCAGAAGTACCTGAGAATGGTCACATGAATAAGAGCTTCTCCCCACAAAAAGGCAATAGGGTTATTAGCCCAACTAAAGTGCGTTTACACCAATGCACACAGCATGGGCAACAAACAGGGGGAACTGGAAACTATTGCACATCAGGAAAACTATGACAGTTGCCACCACAGAAACATGGTGGGATGATTTGCACGACTGGACTGATGCAAAGGATGGCTATAAACTCTTCAGAAGGGATAGGCAAGGAAGGAGAGGCAGTGGGCTAGCCCTGTATGTTAGGGAGTGTTTTGATTCTTTGGAGCTTGATAATGTGTTATGACCTTGTTCTTGTTAATAGATCCCTTGGGGCGGATTAGAGGGACACTGAATGACTGGTGTATATATATGAGTTTTCCACCTGAGCCTTATCGAGAGGGAGGACATTGACATGATAAAAAGCATTATCCCACCACACAGGATCTGCTTCTTATGGGCCTTTTCCCTTATCTGGCTTAAAACCCAGCTTGTTAACAACATTAGTCACAGGTTATCCAGTACACAATTGTAGGGCTCAACAAGTTTATCTAAACAAAGGTCAGTTTGTAGTGGTCATCCTCTGGTGGTAAATGTGCACCCCCTCTGCACCTGGGCTGTTTTTCGCAGAGCAGAGGCTTTGCCACCACATACCCAAAAACTCTCCTCCTCACCTTCGGTTGGGGGGTACAAACCTGCTCTCAGCAAAGCACTCTGCTGCTTTTGCAAATGGCCGATTGAGTAATTAGCCGTTATCATTTCAGTCTCTCACATGATGGTATTATAGAATTGAGTGTTTATCAGTAAGTGTACTGGGGTTTTATGGCCAGGTTTTGGTAGCTCCTGGCAGAGACTTGCAGTCCCATGGAGGGAGGAGCCCATGCCGGTGCAGGTTTCCTGGTAGGACTTGTGACCCTGTGGGGGATCCACACTGAAGAAGCTGTGCCTGAATGACTGCATTCCATGGGAAGAGTGACCCACATTGCAGCAATTTGGGGAGGACTGTTGCTCGTGGGATGGACTCACGCGGGAGAAGTTCATAGAGAACTGTTTCCTGTGGGAGAGACCCCACATTGGAACAAGAGAAGGACTCCTCTCCCTGAGCAGCAGCAGAAACAACTTGTGATGAACTGAGTATAATCCTCATTCCCTGTCTCCCTGTGCTGCTTGGGGGGAGGAGGTAGAGCTTGGGAAGCAGGGAGGGATGTGGGGAAGGTGTTTTTAAGATCTTATTTTACTTCTCATTGTCCTACTCTGATTTTATGAGTAATAAATTAAATTAATACCTCAAATTTGAGTGTTCTGCCCATGACAGTATTTGGTGAGTGATCTCCCCCAGACATTCTCTCAACCCATGAATCCTTTTTTTATATTTTGTGTCTCCTGTCTGGTTACAGAGGGGAGTGATAGAGCAGCTTTGGTGGGTGTCTGGCATCCAGCCAGAGTCAATCCACTACAGTAAGAATCAGGGAGAAGGCTAAGAAGGCAGATGTCCTGGTGAGAGTGTTATAGATCACCCAAGTAGGATGAAGAGGCAGATGAAATATTCTGTAAGCAGCTGGGGGAAATCTTGTGATTGTTGGACCTTATTCTCATGGGAGACTTCAACCTACCAGATGTCTTCTGGAAATACAACAGAGCAGAGAGGAAACAGTCCAGGAGGTTTCTGGAGTGAATGGAAGAGAACTTCCTGACACAGCTGGTAAATGAGACAACCAGGGAAGGTGCCCTGCTGGACCTGCTGTTTGTAAATACAGAACGACTGCTCAGAGTGAAAATCAGAGGCCATCTTGGGCAAAGCAATCAAGAAATTATAGTTTTCAATTATGAAAGAAATAAGGAGAGATGTCAACATAACTGCCACCTTAGACTTCTGGAGGGCAGACTTTGGCCTATTTAGGAGACTGGTTGAGAGAGTTGCTTGGGAGGCAGTCCTTAAGGGCAAAATAGTCCAGGAAGGCTGGATGTGCTTTAAGAAGGAAATCTTAAAGGAGCAGGAGCAGGCTGTCCCCATGCTGAAAGATGAACCAGCACAGAAGACAACTAGCATGGCAGAACAGAGAGCTTTGTCTCTGGCCACTGCTGTAAAAGACAACAAAAAGTGTTTCTACAAATACATCAGCAACAAAAGCAGGGAGAAGAAGAATTTCCATCCTTTTTTGGATGAGGGGGGAAACATAATAAGAAAGGATGAGGAAAAGGCTGAGGTACTGAATGTCTTCTTTGCCTCAATCTTTAGTACGACCAGTTGTCCTCAGGGTACCCAGCCTCCTGAGCTGGAAGACAGAGATGGGGAGCAGAATAAAGCCCCCATAATCCAGGAGGGAATGGTCAGTGACCTGCAGTGCCACTTAGACCTCCACAAGTCAATGGGGGTAGATGAGATTCACTCAAGGGTACTGAGGGAGCTGGCTGAAGTGCTTACCAAGCCACTTTCAATCATTTACCAGCAGCCCTGGTCAACCAGGGAGGTTCTGGGTTGTAGCAGCCACAGGGCCTGCAAGGCCTCCCTGGCAGTCAGTTGCCTAAGATAAGAAATTCCTAGTCATGATGACTGGACCAAAAAAGCCCCTCTTCCACCTTTGGACCCTCGTTATCTCTCTGTAAGACGACAGGTCATATTCGCCTCGACCCTAACTATTGGACTGTTTCTCAAAACTCCTATACCCTATATATGTGGGATCTCAGCACATCATTCCTGATGTTCAGAGATGCCAGGAGAACCCTTGGGGGTCTCGAAAATCCTGGAATGTTGCCAAGAGTGTCTGGTGGCTTGATTTTGATCCATCCACAGAAATAACAAGAGTTTGAGGACAAGAGAATCACTTTAGAGTAAAAGGTGTAAAATAGACACATTTAGAAAGTGAAATATAGATTTTAAGGTTTTTAGGTACAGGGGGGTTATGGAGACAAGATGGAGGGATCAGGGCGTGTCTTGTCCTTCTTCTTCCTTCTTCTTGTCCTCCATCTCCTGTGGTGATGTTGGCATTTGGGGATTGGTTTATGGTGAAGGTGCACTTGCCAACATGGGTAAAAAGCATTGGGAAATAAAGGTAAATATTGTGTACGTAGATATTAGTATAAAAAGACATGACCGCCCCGTGGGTGGTCAGAGAGTGCCTGCGACTGCTTGCAGATCAGACCTCTGTTGAGCAGACAGAAAATTTTGTAGATAAGAAATAATAAACAACCTGAAGACCGAAAAGCTGAAGAGTCCAGACTCATCCTTTAAAACGCGTGCCACCCAAGAACCACACTACCCGTGTCGGGGCAGAGACAGACAGCCGAACCCGACATTTGGCGTCCCTGGGTGGGCACCCGGTGGGCACCCAGTGGGCAGCCGGTGGGCACCCGGCGGACGACCCAGTGAGCTACTCAGCAGCAACCGGCGATCCAGCAGCATCCGGCAGCATTCGCTGAGCCACGGTGAGCTCTGTTGTGCACCTCTTGCACAGGGGTAGCCTTGAAGCTCCGAGTGGGCAGCTCCCGAACTGGACTCATTCCCAGGAGAGCACTGATAACTCCTTGGGAAAACAGCCAGAAAGCAGCCAGCAGAATCTGCAGACGCGGCGGCCGCAGAGAACACCGCACTCCACCTCCACCGAAGAAAGTTCGTAGCAGGACAGCCCGGATCGGAATCGGAAAAGGCGCCTCCGAATCCATCTCCTGTGACCTGCAGGCCAGAGACCAGGAGACTTCGGAGGTGGAGCGGGACGGAGACAGTGACGTCAGTCCAGGGGAGGCAGGGGGCGTCCCCGAAGGCACGCATGCGCGGGAAGTGCCGGCGGAGCGAGGTCGGGGGCGGGTCCGATCCTCTGTGACGTCTGGGGCGAAAAGGAGGGGCCACGTTCGGGGTTCGACATCCCGGGGCTCCACCCCCTCTCCGAGCCCGATGCCTTTAGTTTCAAATCCTATGGTTCAAACCCCTTCCACTCAAAAGCATTCAAGTATTCAGCCCTCAATGCCAGCTCAGTTAACAGCCATGCAAACTCGGTCTCAAACACGGCTGCAAGTGCTGCAGTCTGCAGAGCAGGAGAGCACAGATCCCAGAGGCAAAGAAACGAGTATGCAGACGGAGGAGGAAACTCAAGTTGTGAGCAGCGACTCGGAAGAAAAACGAAAAGAATAAAAACTTTGGGGGTTTTTTCCTTTGTGGCTTTGAGTGGGAGCATGACAATGAAACTTTATAAGGGTGAAGTCGTGAGCTTCATGATGCTCATGCTTTTATCTGTTGCTTTAAGCAATAGAGCAAATCTACCTATCAGTCAGCCAAAACAAAATGTTTGGGAAGCGTTAGCCCAGGCAGCAAATTTAGAAAGTATCTGCCTGACACATTCGAAACCAGGGAAACCATTCACAGCATGCATGGTTGGGTTGCCAGTGGGCGAATGGCCGATTCCAGGGCATTCTCCAATGGAGATTTCGCAGGTCATCAAAGATCCTGTGAAGGAATGGTGTGCTTGGACACATCTTTTACCTGTGGCTTCTACCGAACCGCAGGAACTGGAAATTTTTGGGTCCACAACAATGGAGCTATGCATGAAATTCGAAATTTCGAATGTGTCAAGGGCAAACAAAAGTGTTGATGTCACACCAAATCACGAATATTATAGAAATGCATCAGCCTGGTGCAATCACACTGTGACGACAGCCAAAGGATCAATCCAGGTTCCAGTGCAATTGCCACGTGGGTTGTTTTTAATTTGTGGGGACAGAATTTGGCACGGCATTCCTGCAAATGCCAAGGGAGGTCCATGCAGCATTGGGAGAATTTCAATGTTGTCACCAGATTTGAAAGTGTTAAGAGAGCAAAAACACAAAGAAAAAAGGTCCTTGCAACATTACAGTGCAAACTGTGATGATGAAGTGTACACTTGGGACAAGGCAAGGAGAATTGCAGCAGCAATTTTCTCACCTCAGACAGCGTCGGGGGTGGCCTTGACTCAACTGGACCACATGGGTTGTTGGTTGAGCAAGCATGCTCAATCAGTCTCTCTCGCTTTGAGTGATATGTTAAAAGACGTAAGCAGTGTGAGAGAGGCAACTCTGCAAAATAGGGCAGCAATCGATTATCTATTGCTTGCTCATGGACATGGATGTGAAGAGTTTGAAGGAATGTGCTGCATGAATCTCTCAGATCATTCAAAATCAATTCATGAAAGTATTCAAAACATAAAAGACAGTATAAAGAAACTAGGCGAAGTCACTGGATCATGGATTGATGATTTGGCGGGATTTTTTGATCTTTCTCCCTTATGGAGAGGGTTTTTAAAAATGGGATTTTATATTTTAATAATTCTCTTAGTCCTCATGCTCATCGTCCCATGCATCTTTTTGTGTGTGAGACGTGTCATGAGTCAAGTTGCCAAAGAGGTCTTCTTGGTGCAAACAGAAGGGGGAGATGTGGGATCTCAGCACATCATTCCTGATGTTCAGAGATGCCAGGAGAACCCTTGGGGGTCTCGAAAATCCTGGAATGTTGCCAAGAGTGTCTGGTGGCTTGATTTTGATCCATCCACAGAAATAACAAGAGTTTGAGGACAAGAGAATCACTTTAGAGTAAAAGGTGTAAAATAGACACATTTAGAAAGTGAAATATAGATTTTAAGGTTTTTAGGTACAGGGGGGTTATGGAGACAAGATGGAGGGATCAGGGCGTGTCTTGTCCTTCTTCTTCCTTCTTCTTGTCCTCCATCTCCTGTGGTGATGTTGGCATTTGGGGATTGGTTTATGGTGAAGGTGCACTTGCCAACATGGGTAAAAAGCATTGGGAAATAAAGGTAAATATTGTGTACGTAGATATTAGTATAAAAAGACATGACCGCCCCGTGGGTGGTCAGAGAGTGCCTGCGACTGCTTGCAGATCAGACCTCTGTTGAGCAGACAGAAAATTTTGTAGATAAGAAATAATAAACAACCTGAAGACCGAAAAGCTGAAGAGTCCAGACTCATCCTTTAAAACGCGTGCCACCCAAGAACCACACTACCCGTGTCGGGGCAGAGACAGACAGCCGAACCCGACATATATAAACACCTACTTCTGCCCAGTTCTGCAGAAGAGCTGTCACTGTGACCCTTCACAGAAGCTGCCAATAAAGACACCTCAGTGGAACCTCATACGGCACTTCTCCTCTCTCTCCCTGCATCTGCTGAAGCACTTAGCAAGCAAAGAGCTGAAATCACTAAAGAGCTGAATTCACCAAAGAGCTGATCTCACTTAAGAGCTGAGCTGCTTGCTAAGATTGCCTGCAGCTGAGAGCCTGCCTGAGGGACCTGGACAGGTTGTGATTAGCAGGACTTCGCTATCTAGACACCTACGGCAGCTGGGGTTAGAGAGACCCCGAAAACCCCACCGTAATAAAACCGGGTGACTGGAAATTAGCAAATGTGACACCTATCTATAAGAAGGGTCAAAAGGGGGATCTGGGGAACAACAGGCCTGTCAGCCTGACCTCAGTGCTGGGGAAGGGCATGGAGCAGATCATCTTGGCTACTAACTACACATTACTCTCTTCCCTGTTCTCTGCAGCTGAAGTTTTCAGATGAGAATTTGTTCCTTTAGTATTTTCTCATTTCCAATAGTACTCTTCTTCAAATTTGAGACACGTCTTTTTTCCTCTACATAGAGGGCAACTTGCAACAACAAGAACTACTGGTATTAAAAATGCTTCAGGTATTGTCAGTACCCTTCTAGAAGCAGAATGTTCCAGCTGCAAAGAATACACTGAACATCTGGACAGATTTTCCAGAAACTAAACATCTGCCTCTCATGCTGTTGTTTTTTATAGGACCTAAGCATTTAAAAACTATTCTCTGATTTCTTTACAAGCATATCTATTTCTAGAAGGCCTTTAGAAGCAACACAAGCAGCTAGCATCACTAACAATGCATTGCTTTTTTCTTTTTGGAAAAATTAAAAATTATTGTAATTCAGCTTTGGACATGAGAGTTGCACCTCCTTAAGTAGTCAGACATAAGGTTGAATCTTGCCTGTCTTCTAAAACAAGTTAACTTTTCCTCCTATTATTGTCAAAGTTGAAAAGGCCCCTAGATCGTCTGTTTTAACACCTTGTGGATTCATATCCAAGAACTAAAACTCCTAGTTTCTATCACATGTAAGATCTGTCCATCTGATGAACTTAATTCGAGTTCCATGACCAATGCAAATACTGTCTGAGTTCTCCTACTAATCCAGTATAATTTTTAAGGAGGAAAAGATAACACTGGGATTTAATGCAATGTTGTTTCTGTGAGAAGTATTGCAGGGATGGGTTTTTCCTGTGTTTATAAAGTTATGGACTAACTCAGTACATGTCTCTCCTGCAGTGACATAAAAAAAGGTGAACAAGATTTGGTAGAAAAGAAACCTCTCCTTTCTATTACTTTAATTTCCCAGGACATCAGCAATTAAGTTAGAACTCCACTGACAAGTTGGTGAATTTTATTTCTTCCACTGGGAGCCTTAACACTTAATTCTGCTACAATGTAGATGGTCCAATCCCCTAATGAAGTATGCTAATCATAGCCCTCAGAAGAAGCAAGAACAATTCATCACACTGTTCAATTCTCTTAATACATTTTAGGAAAAATGTTATTCTAGCTTCTTTTGGAGAATAACAGAAGGAGATGATACTCAGCAGTAAACAACATTATCCATACAATCCCAAATCATTATTTTAAATGGTTATGCAAAACTATGCTTTAACTAAACTCTCAAGCATATTTGATTTTTTTTCAGCATTTTATTTTACTAACATTTCTGGGGAAAAGGTTACCAACTCAAACAAAAAAGAAAGCAACAGCTTGCATAAAATGTCCATATTGTCAGTCTACAGGTTTTCCAATTATTCCTGAACTATTCTGTATGCTGAAGGCTTCAGAGAAAGATGCAAAGTGCATTCCCCCTCTCTGTAATATGTATAATTAAATAGCATCATAAATAAGTATGCCTGGAAGAGTCCTCAAAATTAACATCTACTTTAAATGGTTTTCTTGACAGAAGGATAAGCTCATTATAGTTGTCACATTGTGTTTTCTATTTATTATATTTCTGTACTTTCCAATTATTTTTGAAAAAGTATGCAGCCTAAAATGCTTTCAAATTATGTAAGCATACTTATATTTTATCTTTCAAATCACTAATGGGATTTCAATGAAAACTAATCCAAGGACATGTCAAGTGTGGATTATCAGAACTCCCTAGTAGACCATGCAAGAAGTTCAGCTGTAGATTAGTCTTCTAGGCAGAAGAAACTAATCTTTCTAATGAAAACTACCTCTCTGTGTACCCATAATTTGCTTGTTTTTATATTACAGCTTCCATAAATGTTAAAGTAAACAATGTTTCTGATATGAATAAGGGTAGCTGACCAAAGAAACAAAGCAAATATATTCCTTTTTAGATCAACCCAAGAGATACATTGCTATTTATTTTATATATAGTACAAGATAAAAAAAAAAGTTTTCCTTCCTGATAATATTGTGAAAAATTGACTCACAGCATCTTCCTATTTATTCAGCACCTACCATCCACCAAAACCAGTCAATACAGGTAGATATTTTACTGGCCTTTCCTAAATCTCCTAGTATCTTGAAAGTAAAAGCTTTATTGCTGCAACCATAGAATCACTTGGGTTATAAAAGACCTTTAGGATCATTGAGTCCAAGTGCAAACATAACACTGCCAAGGCAACCACTAAACTACATCCCTAAGTACCACATCTACATGTCTTTTCAATGCCTCCAGGGGTAGTGCCTCAACCACTTCCCTGGGCAGCCTGTTCCAATCCTTTATAACCCTTTCTGTGAAGAAATTTTTTTCTAATATCCAATCTAAACCTCTCCTGGCAAAACTTGACGCCATTTACTTCTGTCATATCACTTCTTACCTCGGAAAAGAGACTGACACCCACCTTGCTACAACCTCCTTTCAGGTCCTTTAAGATCCCCTCAGCCCCCTGTTCTTTCAGAATAAACAACCTTCATTCCCTCAGCCACTTCATAAGACGTGTGCCCTAGACACTTCACCAGCCTCGTTGCCCTTCTTTGGACATATCCTAGTATCTCAATGTCTTTCTTGTACTTAGGGGCCCAAAACTGCACATAGTATTGGAGGTGAAGTATCACCAGTGCTGAGTAGAAAGGGACAATTACTTCCCTAGTCCTGCAGGCCACACTATTTCTGATACAAGCCAGGAGGTTGTTAGCCTTCTTGCCCACCTGGGCACACACTGGCTTATATTCAGCCAGCTGTCAACCAACACTCTCACATCCTTTTCTGCCAGGAAGCTTTCCAGACACTCTTCCTCCAGCCTGTAGAGTTGCATGGGGTTGTTGTGACCCAAGTGCAGGACCTGGCACTTTACCTTATTGAACCTCATACAAATGGCCTTGCCCATTGATTCAGTCTGTCCAGATTACTCCTGTAGAGCTTTCCTACCCTCAAGTACATCAACACTCCCGTCCAACTTGCTGTCACCTGCAAACTTACTGAGGATGCACTTGATCCCATCATCTAGCTCATCGATAGACAAATTAAATAAAATCCGTCTCAATACTGAGCCCTGGGGAACCCCACTTGCAACCAGAAGCCAACTGGATTTAATGCCATTCACCATCATTCTCTGGGCCTGGATATTCAGATGCTTTTCTACCCAGTGAAGAGGACACCTGTCCAAGCCGTGAACAGTTTCTCCAGAACAATGCTGTGGGAAATGGTGTCAAAGGCTTTATTGAAGTTCAGGTAGACAACATCTATTGCTATGCCCTCACATTAGAGATAGAAATGAGACATACACTCTTGTTCAAGCAGTGAGAGAGAAGCTCCAGTTTATTTCCACATCCCAAATTTATAGTGTTTTACAAAATTTCATGCTCAATTCCAATTGGTCGGTAACTATTTGTTACCCCATTTGATTGGTCAGTTCACCAGAGGTGCCTACCTGCCGACTACAGTCTTTGTTTGCATTCTTCTCTTCAACAATTCAGGATAGTTTTCACAAGTGCAGTTAACAGTCACAGTCTCAGAATTCTTTCTCATGAGAATAACTAGCTTTTCACTGTTACAGGATTCCATTCTCATGAAAGCTGACAGTTTTATCATGGGAACTTATCAGGCTAGCTGCCAGCTGTACTTAGCCAAAGTAGCAGGCCTAAGCCATGATTTTACAAAGCCTTTCTTTTATAAGGTTTTTACCTATATGTAACAAACATCCACAGCCTTTCCCTTGTCCACTAAGTGGGTAACCTTGTCATAGAAGGATATAAGGTCAGTCAAGTAGGACCTGCCTTTCATAAACCCAAACTGACAGAACCTGATCAACTGGTGGCCTGTACACATCACATAATGGCACTCAAGATCATCTGTTCCATAACATTCCCAAGCACCAAGGTCAGGCTGACATGCCTATAGATCCTTGGATCCTCCTTCTAGCCCTTCTTCAACATAGGCATCATGTTTGTTAACCTTCAGCCAACTGTGACCTCCCTGGTTAGCCAGGACTCTTGATAAATGTTTGAAAGTGGTTTGGTGAGCACTTTGGCCAGCTCCCTCAGTACCCTTGCACCCATCCTGTCCCATAGACTAGTGCACATCTAAGTAGTGTAGCAGGTCTCTAACCATTTCCCCTTGGATTATGGGGGCCCTACTCTGCTCCCTGTCTCTGTCTTCCAGGTCAATGGGCTGGGTAGCCTGAGAACAGTTGGTCTTATTCAAGATAAAGGAAAAAGCAGCATTAAGTACTTCAACCTTTTCCTCATCTTTTGTCACTGTTTCCCTTCACATCCAATAAAGGATGAAGATTTTCCTTAGCCCTCCTTTTGTTGCTAGTGTATTTATAGAAACAGATTTGATTGTCTTTTATAGCAGTATTCAGATTAAGCTCTAGTTGGGCTTAGGCCCTTCTAATTTTCTCCCTGCACAACCTCCCAACATCCATTAGTCCTCCTGAATTGACTGCCCCTGTTCCCAGAGGTGATAAACTCTTTTTTTCTTTCTGACTTCCAGATAAAGCTCTCTGTTTAGCTTGGCTGGTCATCTTCCGTACAAGCTCATCTTTCAGCACATGGGGATGGCCTGCTTCTGCCCCTTTAAGATTTCTTTCTTCTAGCACATCCAGCCTTTTTGGACTCCTTTGCTCTTCAGGACTGCCTCCCAAAGGACTTTCTCAAACAGTCTCCTAAACTGGCCATTGAATTCTGGGATAGCAGTACTGCAGACAACTCCTTACATCTCTGAGAATTGAAAACTATCATATCATAAGACTGCCTCCAACCATCACATCACCCACAAGTCTTTCTTTGTTCACAAACAACAGATCGAGAACCTTCTGTAAGGACTTAAAGAGCACAGTTGCCTGCCTCAAACACTGTCAAGGCCACAGAAGGAACTTGCCATAAGATAAGCCACCACAGCAGGAACCTGAGATAAGCACAGAAGGGAGGAATTTTCAACAGGAAGGCACTAATTCCAAGCCTGGTAGAGGCGAGATCTGGTTAGCATATCCTGGTTAACGCATCTCGACAAAAATTCCCAATGTGGCAAATTGCTGTGGGAAAGGAAGCAACTGTTCATACACATTATCACCCCAAGTTATGGGAATGGCACTTGTGACTACCCTGTGGATACTCGGAACTTGGACTGTATAAAGGTGAAACCCCCAGAACAACAACTCTGGGACCCCCACCACCAAGGAGCCCAGGGTGAAGAAGGACCAATGGGACACGGCTGGATTAATGGTAGTGACTGTCTTCTGGTTGACCCCTCTCTCTCTCTCTCCTTCCCCCCCATTTCTATTTCTTTCTATCTTTCTACCTCCCATTTACTGTTAAATTAAATCTGTACTATTGACTTCAGCATATGATCTTGTTTGCACCTTAGTTCAGGCAGAGGCATCTCTCACTAATTGGATCCCAATACCTTCCCTAGTTGGCTCAGTCATGAACTGTGTCAGGAATTTATCTTTAACACACTCCCAAAACCTCCTAGACCATTTCCTGTCTGCTCTGTTGTATTTCCAGCAGACATCTGGTAGGTTGAAGTCCCCCATGAGAACAAGGGCCAGTGAGCACAAGACTTCTTCAAGCTACTCATAGAATATTTTGTCTGTCTCTTCCCTCTGGATGGGTGCTCTATAACTGACTCCCACCAGGATATCTGTCTTGTTGGCCTTGTCCCTGATTCTTACTCATAAACACTCAACCCTTTTATCACTGTTATCAGGCTCTAGATAATCAAAACACTCCCTAATATACAGGGCTACCCCTGTTCCCTCTCCTTCCTTACCCATCCCTTCTGAAGAGTTTTTAGCCATCCATTGCAGTACTCCAGTTGTGGGAGTCATCCCACCATGTTTATTGTCATAGTTTTCCTGACACACAATGGCTTCTAGCTTCTTCTGTTTTTTGGCCATGCTGTGTGCATTGGTGCAGATGCACTTCAGTTGGGCTATTGATCCCACCCTTTTTAGGGGGAGATGTCCTAATTCCTATGTGACCATTCTCGGGTGCCTCTGTGGTTTCTACCACATCAATAACCCTAGTGTCTTTGCTGATGCATAGGTCGCCATCCCCTACCTCCACTGAGATGGCTAGGGCATTGCACTCATTAGGGCCAGGGCATTTAAAATGTGCTCTAGTGTACTCAGCACATAGTGGAGTAGTCCAAAGGAACTTGCTGACACACTGTCCCTTAAATATTGAAGTGTAGCCACCAGGCTTTTCTCAAGGGAGCCTGGTTTCGTACCTTTCCCCCATCAAATCTAGTTTAAAGCTCTTTTAATGAGCCCTGCTAATTGCTGCACAAAGATCCTATTCCCCATTTGAGACAGGTTGTCATGGTTTTAAGGCCAGCTGGAGCTAAAAAACCATGAAGCCACTTGCTCAATGCCCCTCTCTTTCCCCCCATCCCCCAGTCCCCCCACCCTGTGGAATGGGGAGGAAAATCTAAGTAAAACTTGTTGTTGAGATACGAACAGTTTAATAATTGGAAATAAGGAAAAATGCAATAATAATGGTAAATAATAATGATAATAAAAAGGGGAAAAACAAGTGATATATCATGCAATTGCTCACCACCTGCTGACCAATGCCAGACCCCTCCTTCCCAAACCCAGATTGGCTCCTCTTCCAGCTACCTTCCCCCAGTTTATATACTGGGCATGATGTTCTATCATGTGGAATATCCCTTTGGTCAGTTTGAATCACTTGTCCCAGCTATGCTCCCTCAACATTTTTTTGCAAACCTCCTCACTGGCAGAGCACAAGACAAGGAAAAAGTCCTTGGCTTAGGAGAAACATGACTTAGCAAAACCACAAAACATCATTGTATCAACATCACTCTCATTATGGATCCAAAACACAGCACTGTAACAGCTACTGAGAGGAAAATAACTCTAGCTGAAACAAGGACACAGGTGTATGTTGTCTGTTGCCAAAAGTCCTGGCATGGTGTAGACCAACCCATGATTAAAGAACCCAAAATGCTGCCAGTGACACCAGGCTCAGTGCTTGGTTGTCATAGTTTAAGAATGGTACTCCCCAATTCAGTGCCCCTGCCGAAACTCTCCAAACCACATGGTGCTCTCTCTTGCTCCCCTGCTTTCCCCTCCCCCTCCCAAAATGTAGATGTACTAGAAATGTAGGTGCACTAGAAATGTAGATGTACAAAAAAAACCCAGGCTAATTTCTTCCCCTCCCCAAGCAAACAAACTAATCAGAGCCAGCTAATTTTTCCATTTGTGGATTTGCTAAAAACAAAACAAAAGCAAAAAAGGGATGAGTAACTTCACTTTCATCAAAAGAATGGTGTGCTTTTGTAATATTTTATTTATTTTTCATCCTTTGTTTTTTGTATAAAATGTAGAAAAAATATATTAGGAACATAACCATTGATGATATAACATTCACACCAGTATTGTGGTGTAGAAATTAGATGGTGTCTGTCCAGAGCTTTTCAAATTGCTTAATCTTTCTTTGATGAATAGTTAGAAGTGCCTGCAAAAAGGATGATCGTCTTGGCTGGTCTAGTTCAATAGTTCACAAATTATGGCTTCTCCCACTGTACTGGGCTTTGAATAATCTGGAAATACTATTGGAACATCTGGTTAGTCTTCTTCATTCCATTTAATTGAATGCTTCTCTATATCTCCCTACAATTCTTAAGAGAAAGAAAGGGAAAAAACCCAAATACTAAGAAAGTCCTATAACCCACTACTGAAGAAACCATACCAGCTATTCCAGACTTAAAACACTGAACCTGAAGACATGCAGGCTAATTATAAAATAAATAACATTGACAACACTACATGTTCACTAAACCAGACAAACTATCAATACATCAACTGATGCTTACAATCAGCTATAGGCAAAAGATTCTGCCAAAATTAATAAAAAACCTGTTTATCAACACAGAGGCAAAAATTAAAAGCATGAACACAAAACTGAAGTGATGAAAACAGTACAGAAAAATGAAGGTAATAGAGATGGCAGTGGGAAACTACACGTACATACCTACAGCAGCAGCTCTCAGACCACAGAAAGCAACACAAAACTTTCCCAGGCCTTTCTGGGAAAGGCTAGGAGAAGATCAGAGAAAACCATGATAAATAATTCTTAGCTTGCTGCACCTGTTACTGTGAACATGTGGAATGTGTTATGGAGATTTGTTTACAAAAGGGTAGATTCTTAATTAACTAATGGTGATGGTATTTTAATTAGAGGACCAATTAGGTCCAGCTGTATAATAACTGTCTATAAAACAATGGGTTTCTTAATAATAA
Organism: Molothrus ater; assembly: GCF_012460135.2. Classification (NCBI taxonomy): domain Eukaryota; kingdom Metazoa; phylum Chordata; class Aves; order Passeriformes; family Icteridae; genus Molothrus; species Molothrus ater. Next base: position 11,150,820 of record NC_050510.2, read on the forward strand.
TATAATAATAAAGAGATTAATCAGCTTTCTGAGAATCAGAGTCAATACTAATTATTACCCAGCTGGGGGTCCACTACAGCAACACACACCATATTCGGAAAGGGATGAGGGGGAGGGAACAAAAGAGATAATTTTCATTAGAGGTTTTAAATTTAGTCTCATGCTAAATTAGCTTTCTGAAATTCCCTCCAGGTTTCAGGGGGAAAAAGGCTACATGGTTGCAATTTTTAAAATTGTCCTAGGGTGACATTATGATGCTTGTATCCCCAGTTGTCTGTTCTGTTTATGCTGGATATTATGTTCTGTGCCTTCAAGACTGGCTCTGAAGAGCGAAGTTTTGTTTTGGTTTGTTATCAGCCTGGTCACTCCCCTACAGTTGTCAGGACAAAGAGACGGGGCAATACATAGTGCTGCTTTTGCTTTTAGTTTTTTTGTGCTTGCTTTCACTTTGCTCTTGCTCCTGCTTTGCTCTTGCTTTTGCTTCTGCTTGTTAGTTAGTTTAGCTAGGCAGTCTGAATTTTCCCTGGACTGTTTTTCTTTCCCTTTTCTTGGAACCACTCAAACCTGCTCCGGATTGGGACCTAGGAAACACCGAGTGTTTGCACCTTATGGCTTGCAGCAGCTATCCCCAGCACCGGAGGGACTGATAACAGAGCGACCACCCCCAGGAGAGACTTTCTGAATTTGTCATCTTTTTCAGAGTGGTGAAAGAGTGGTGTCATCCAGAATTGTTCATTTTGTGTGCTGGGGGGTGCTGTGCCTGTTAAATAAACAGGTTCTTTCCACTTCTCTCTGAGGAATGCTTCCCGAACCGGTTGGGGGGAGGAGCCATGTGGGTTTGCTTTCTAGAGGGGCCCCCTTTGGAGGTTCTCTACCAAATTTGCCCTAAACCAGGACAAAATTTGGTGCTCAACGCGTGGCTCGAGAGAGTGGAAAAAACCCTGTTTTGAGTGAATTTTGGTTGCCATTACTCTGTGTTCGTATAGAGCAGTTAATAGCCATGCTTTTTGAATTCATAATGTCTCTTGGGGTGAAGGCTTGCATGCATTTCTAGTCTCTAAGTTTTTTTGAGATCTTATTACCTCTACGGTCCCTAGGTTTATTTTCTTATCCAGAAATACCTCTAGTATTGTCCCTAATACATAGTTTTTACAGCAGAGGGGCAGTGACCAGAATAGCTATCCTGCTGGGCTTGGTGGTAATGGTTTGTGAAAAGTTTATAAACATGCTGAGGTCTGCTCCAGGTATGAATGGTTCGTGGCTATGGTTATGCATCCAGTTTGTTAGAGGAGGAGCAGCCGGGAATGAGGCTTTTCAGCCTTTGCTTTCCTTCTTCTCCTCTGAATCTGTTACACCACTATTGGAGAATGTTCAGTTTTCCCTGAATGTTAGAGACCATCTTTCTGGTATTTAATCTGGTAACCTTCCTCTATACAGTCTGCTGCTTCTCTAGAATGATGGCTGTGATTTCTAGAGGGGCTGATGAGACCCCTGACCCAGGAGTAGACCCAGGAGTGGGAAATCCTTAGTGGTGTGGGAAATGGGAGGATATGGGCCAAATCCTGAAGGAATTTTCTGACCCTATAGTCTGGGACTTTCCACATGAACAAATTCAGAACCCAGCTGAGGTGGGGAAATACCTGAAGGGGTCGACTCTTAGCAGAGGTTAATCCAAGGTTTATTCTAGGAGCTCCAAGCAGCCTCTACCACCTTAGGGGGCCTCCTGCTGAGAGCCCCGGGAGAGGTGCCAAGGTTACATTTAAAGGGAGGTGTAAACCTAGAGTAGATAACATTTTACTAACCAGTAAGTGACCCTAAGGGATGGATACTGGGGGATAGACATTTAGGACAGTGTATGGGGTAACACTTGGGGGGTTTTCCCTAGTCTCTGGCTAATCACTTGACGTCCTGGACTGAAACTTCTAGATGGAGGGGATGGGATGCTGAGTGATTGACAGAGAGCCAGGGTGGGGATTTGGGGATGATCTCAGCAAAGGAAAGGGATTACACAGGTAAAGGGAGGGGGTACAATCTGGGGTAAACCATTTGGGAAAAATACTGGAATACAAAAACAAAACTATTACAAAGTATTACAAAGTATAAAAAAAGAGAGGGACTTTTATATGGGCAGATAGTGACAGGACAAGCGGCAATGATTTTAAACTAAAAGACAGCAAGTTTAGATTAGATATTTAGAAGAAATTCTTTACTCAGAGGGTGGTGAGGCACTGGCACAGGTTGCCCAGAGAGGTTGTGGATGCCCCATTCCTGAAGGTGTTCAAGGCCAGGTTGGATGGGGCTCTGAGCAACCTGGTCTAGTGGAAGTTGTCCCTGTCCATGGCAGTGAGGTTGTAACTAGATGGTTTTTAAGGTCTCTTCCAACTGAAACCATTCTAGGATTCTGAGATACCCCAGAGAGAACTGTTGGACAGTGGAACTCATTTTTGAAATAGCCTCATAAACTCCTGGGCTAAGGAACAGGGCACTGAGTGCTTGTATCACATGCCCTATCATCTACAAGCCTCCAAAAAGACTGAGAAATATAATGGATCGTTAAACACTATACTGAGAGCATTGGGCACTGGGTTCTAAATTTAGCAGAATTTGAGGAAGAAGGGAATTAGCTGGGGAAGGCAATGTGGACTTCTTCCTTGGAAAAAAGGCAAACCCATTCATTGATCTGGGTGTAATTGGTGGGTAATGCAGAAGCATGGGAAGATCCAGTGTGTGCCTCAAGGAGATTTAACCTTGGGGGATAATAATCTGTGATGCAAGTTGTATGTTGTAGGAAGTAATATATCAGGGACTACTTCAACCAACCAAGAGTGAGCTTCACAAGGAACTGGGTGAGTGCAATGATGACTCAAACCAAGCTGGTGTTTGCACCCACCAATCAAACATGCTGCTTTTCCTGTCCTAAGAGACCACCTTGACAGATGAGGCCCAAGTCATAGTCAGTTCTTATGAACATCTAGGGGAATGATAGAAGCTCGTGAATAGGGAAAATGATATCTACCTATCTCTTAAGAAACAGTAGTTAATGGGAATGTATAAATTTGTGTGTTGGGTAGAAAGATGGATTAAGCATATAGCATAAATTGAAAATATCATTAAGAGGGGATTTCCAGAATGAGAATTACTTCCAGAATGAGAAGAACTTGCTTGAGCAGGGAGGTTGGGGCAGATGACCTGTGAGAGTCTGTCCAAGTTTTCCCTCATCTGCCTCACGATCGTCATTGGGGAACCACTGAAGAGAAGACCCCCCTGTCTAAAATCTCTGGCTCTGAAGGAGAAAGTTACACATGCCAAAGGCCCTGAGACCCAAGAGCACAGTGCTAAGTTATTGCTTTCACAGGTGTTGTTTGCTGTATGCTACACTGAGCCCAATGAGAAGGGGCACTGTGCCCTTTTTGCAACAATAGCCTTGGAAGCTGTCCCACCTCTCGGCCTGGCTGGACTTCTCCTGAGTTCAGGTGGTCTCCCACAGAAGACCCTCACCTGTTTTACAACCACCATGACAGACTGAGATGTAAGAAGCCTCTCCATCAAGGACTGAGACATGAAACCCCTAACCCGGGGGAGGTGTGTAGGGGGAGGCAAGCTGACCAAACCGAGATGTTTGCCTGCAGGTTGTGACCACTGGACCAAGAAAACAATGGCTCTCATTTACTGCTGAGAACATGGACTACCTGTTACATCTATTCCTTATTGTATCTGTTCCCCCCCCCCCCCTCACAATTTTCAATAGAATTATCATATTAAAAACCTCTGAGTTAGCTAGAGATTTTGAGATCTCCCCGACGTAACAGGAGGATCCTCGACTGGACTGGACCAAAGGACTTTGTCTCTACGTTTGGTAGCTATATGCCCCCTCTCTCTCTCTCTTTTCTCTCTCTTTCTCTATCTTTTTCTCTCCTTTAATCCCTCTATCACATTTTGCTGTGGTCATTCAATAAAGGTGCATTTGTTTTGATTATTACTGCAAATCCCCTGTGCCGTGTCGGTTTTTTGCACCCTGAGATCACCCCCACGAACCATCACGAGCCCCGTTTGTAAGGACGGATCGTGACATGACCCTACTGTGGTTCCTTCCAACCTTATCCATTTTGTGATTTTGTGAAATAGATATAAGGGGATAATAAGAAGATGTGTAAATGTAGGAAATTATGTAGGACCTAAGCATGATGCAAATGGTATGAAAAAAAAAGGGTGGAGATTGTGTTGGGTCCAGCTGGGATGGAGTTAACTTTCCCCATAGCAGCCCTCAGTGCTGTGCTTTGTATTTGTAGCTCACCAATGTTTTGGCTACTGTTGACCAGTGCTTGCACAGCATCAAGGCTCTTTCTTAACCCCCTCACCCACCAACCCTAAGGGTCAGGATAGCCAACCAAAACTGACCAAAGGGATATTTTATACCATATGACATCATGCTCAGCAATAAAAGCTGAGTGAAAGGGGGTGTGGGGGCTGTGAGAGACTGGAGGAGATTGCTGGCTTGAAGCATTTCAGAGGGGTGGGGGTGTGAGGGAAAGGGGCGGGTTGGGCCTTGCCTTTGGGGAGGCAATGCAATGCCTTGTACACCTCACCCATCCTGGGCCTGTATCCCAGCCCTGCAGTGGCTGCCAATCATTGGGACACCAAAGGCAATGCTCCACACCCCACCTCTGGAGCTCCTAACCCAGCTCTTAAGTGGTCACATGACCAGAAGTCCCACCTGGGGGAAGGACCCAGGAAAGCCAAAGGGTATTTCACCCAGGACATGCGGCGAGCACGTCTTGACCCTACCTCCTACTGGAATTTCTATCAGCTAAACACTGCTGGAACTAGGAGTGGTAGCTATATTTGTTCTCGTCTATATTTTTTCTGTCTTTTCCTCTTTCTTCTAATTCCTTCAGAGTTCTGAGTAACATTTTGAGTAACTTTAAATTAGACAGGCTAAGTTAATGCTTTGTGAAATGTTTTACGTTGACTGAATGCTGCTCTAAACCTTTTGCCAAAGTTCTCTGATTTTCTAAAGTTGCCAGTAAAGTTTTTTTGTTGTTTTTGACCTCTTGAGAATATCTTGTTGGTATTTCTCCCATGCCTCTAACTCAGAGTACATAAAAAACTGTAAACTCTTCTAAGTGTCTCATTGAGTGAGGTTTTTGGGGCCTTACACAGGCATGTAACAATATTAAGGCATTTGTCTCCAAAGACCCCACTAGACATACTGGGGCCCTACTTAGGATAGAATATTTCCAACTGAAAAGGAAACTATAACAATCATCTAGTCCAACTATATGGTCTCCAACTGCAGACTAAAACTTCAAGCACAGTATTAAGGGCATTGTCCAAAAGCCTTAAACATTGACAGGCTTGGAGGATCAGCCATCCCTCTAGGAAACCTGGTTCCAGGGTTTGACCACCCTCTCAGTAAAGAAATCTTTCCTTATATCAAGCCTGAACCTCCCCTGATGCAACTTTGAGATATTCTCATGCGTCCTATCACTGGATACCAGAGAAGAGATTAGCATCTTCCTCTCCACTTCCCCTCATCAGAAAGCTGTAGAGGGCAATGAGAGCACTCCCTCAGTCTCCTTTTCTCCAATCCCTAGAAATCAATGGGGCCTGATGGGAATCCTCAAAGATGTGGCTGATGTCATCACCAAACCCCTCTCAATGATTTTTGAACAGTCTTGGGAATCTGGAGAGGTCCCAGATGACTGGAAGCTGCTGAATGTTGTCCTGATATTCAAAAAGAGAAACTACCAACCTGTCAGTCTCACTTCACTGCACAGTAAAATAATGGAAAAGATTCTTCTGGAGGGTATTGAAAACACCTGAAGGACAACGCAGTCATCAGTCACAGCCAACACAGCTGCATGAGTTGGAAAGTCCTGCTTGTCAAACCTGATTTCCTTCTACAACATTGCAACCCACCTAGTTGATCTAGGAAAGCCAGTTGATGACATCTTTTTCGATTTCAATAAATCTTTCAATAGTCTCTCACAGATCCTTCTAGACAAACACATCATGCGGTGGGTGAATAACTGGCTCACAGGTCAGGTGCAAAAGGTTATAGTGAATGGGGTGACATCAGACTGGTGACCTGTCACTAGTGGGGTTCTGCAGGGCTCCATCTTAGGCCCTGTGCTCTTCAACATCTTCATAAATGACTTGGATGAAGGACTGGAAGGGATACTAAGCAAGTTCACAGACGATACAGAACTGGGAGAGTCTGTTGACTTCCTCGAAGGCATAGAGGCCCTGCAGAGAGACCTCAACAAATTAGAGGACTGGGCAATCACCAACCATATGAAGTTTAACAAGGGAAAGTGCCAGATTTTGCACCTGGGAAAAGGCAACCCTAGATGTACATACAGACTGAGGAATGAGATGCTGGAAAGCAGCGCCCCGGAAAAGGACCTCGGGGTCCTGGTTGAAGGCAAGTTGAATATGAGTCAGCAGTGCCCTGGCAGCCAGGAGGGCCAACTGTGTCCTGGGGTGCATCAGGCACAGCATCACCAACCAGTCAAGGGAGGTGATTGATTGTCCTGCTCTACTCTGCACTGGTGCAGCCTCACCTTGAGTACTGTCCTAGGTAACCCAAAAAATGTGTATTATATTCCATATTTGTGCTATGCCATTTGCCCAAGATTGTTACTGTCCTTTTAAGACCTGAGGGCCAGAAACAGAATTGCGGAGGCAGGGGGTGCTGGGGTGCCTTTCAGAGACAAAATACTCAGGCAGAGACTCTCTTTCATTCCCACCAGTAGGCAGAGGCTCTCTTTCATTTTTCCTGTATCCTTAGAATAGTTGGCAACTCCTTTTTGGTTGTGGTTGCCAGAGGCAATCACCATCTCTGAAGCTGGAACTGTCAGAGCCAGGAGGTGCTGGTTTCAGTGCCTGGGAAGACCGTTTCTTTCCCCACCCTAACACACAAACATGCCAACACAAACTGGGTCCAGCTGGCTGAAAAAGAAGCAGAGCAATTGACACCACAGGTTTGCCTATACCCCAATTCCCAAGTTCCAGCAGTTGCCTGAATTCCAGCCACCATTGTTGACAGAGCTGACACTGTCAGGAGAGACACTATTGGGTGGCATGAAGCAAATGGCTTGGGGGACACTTAAATGATTTTAGACTCCAGGTTTCTTTTTGTTTTGTCCTTGTTCCCTGTTGGTTGTTGTTTAGGGGAAGAGGGAGTTTTATAATCACAGAGGTTCATTTGCTGTGGGTTTTTTTCTCTTTATTCTTTCTCTCAACCATGCGATCAGGAGAAGGGGGCTTCTCTGCCGTTTTGCCTTCGTCCCTTGGACAACACAGTCTTTTACTGAAGCTTCCATTTTAGGGGAGGGGCTTATCTGCCATGTTGCTTTTGTCCCTTGGACTACGTGTTTGTTAAGGATGGTACCATGGTGGGGGGGGACTTCTCCGTCATTTTATTTTCTTTGTTTCCAAGTAGTCGACAGGACTCAACACCTTTGTATCTAGTGATTATTACTGTTATTTTGCCTGTTGCTGTTTCGTCCTTTTAGTAAACTTTTTTCCACTTAGATCTTCTCAAATTCATCCCTCCTTAATGGTGAAAGGGGAGTGGTTAAAACTAAAAGGGGAGGTAACTTATTTTGGAGTGCCCACCCTGTAAATTGTCTTAAACTCAGATGAGTACTGTGTGCAGTTTTGGGCACCACAATATAAGAAAGGAGGGCAACAAAGATGCTGAAGGGCCTTGAGGTGAAGCCATATGAGGAGCAGCTGAGGTAACTTGGTGTGTTCAGCCTAGAGAAGAAGAGACTGAGGGGAGACCTCATTGCAGTCTACCACTTCCTTGTGAGGGGAAGAGGAGGGGCAAACACTGATCTCTTCTCTGTGGTGATGTATTGGATCTGGCTGAGCTGGAGTTCACTTTCCCTCAGCAGCCGTCATAGTGCTGTGCTTTGCATTGGTAGCTAGAAAGGTGTTGATAACACACCAGTGTTTTGGTTACTGCGGAGCAGTGCTGGCACAGCATCAGCACTGCCTCTCACCATTCCACTCCCCATCAGTAGGCTGGGAGTGGGCAAGATCCTGGGAGGGGACACAACCAGGCCAGATGACCCAAATTAACCAAAGCAAAATTCGATACCATATGACATCAGCTCAGATATAAAAGCTAAGGGAGGGAAGAGAAATGGGGGGCATTTGTTTTTTTAGAGTGTTTGCCATCTGGAGCAACCTCTATGTGTGCTGAAGCCCTGCTTCCTGGGAAATGGCTGAATATCACTTGCTGATGGGAAGTACAGATTAAATTTTCTCTCATTTGCTTATGCATGTGCAAACTTTCCTTTTTTTCTTGCTTTAGTAAACTGCCTTTTTTCAACCTACTAGTTGTTTTCCATCTTTTTTTTCTCTCCCTTGTCCCACTGGGAAGGGGAGTGATAGAGCAGCTTGGTGGGCACCTGGCATCTAGCCAAGGTCAACCCACTACAGGTGACCAGTGACAGGACCCAAAGTTGTGTCAGGGGAGGTTTAGGTTAGATATCAGAAAAAGGTTCTTTACCCAAAGGGTGGTTGGGTGTAGTAAACCACATGGGGCTGGGTAAGGCCCCATGGAGAATTGAACAATAGGAACTGCTGAGACAGCAAAATAAGATCCTGTCTCTCTGACCCCCACCCCAAAGCTTATCTCTGTAACCTTATAGGCGATATTACCTAAACCTTACTATTGGTCAAGTTTGGATTCCCCTTAACCCTATAAAAGGGGCCTACTTTAGCCCATTCGACAGAAGAAGAGCTGTTGCTGGGACCCCTCACAGACTCCCCCAATAAACATCGCTGTGGAACGCCAGGACCTCTCCTCCTCTCTCACCGTCTGCTGCAGCCTCAGCCAAGGGCACCCTACCTAGCAAGCAAGAGCTGAGATCCTAAGAGAGCTTGCAATCACTAAAGAGCTGATAATCACCAAGCTTGCTAGAGAGTAGCCCACGGCGATCAGCCTCGAGCTAGCCTAGCTTTCGGGCAACCTATCTCCCTGAGGACTGGGCTCCCGGGCTATCTTGCACTGCTTGATAATAAGGCCAGAATAGAGGCTTTATTATACGTGGCGCCCGACTCGACGACGTGGACCCCCCCCCATTGGAGGCGAAACTCATCGATTGAGCAGCGGACCCCCCCCCCCCCCCCCCGGAGGTTACAGTACTGCCGTCCAGACGCCGCTCCTCCTGCGAAGAGGCCACTGTGTTTTAGAAGAACCTCTCCCCGGGAGGTGTCAGTTCCACACTCAAAATTTACATCTGAACGACAAAGTTCCAAGGAGAACTGACGGGAAGCAGACGCCTTCCAACAGATTTTAGACCCCAACTCAGCAAGGAGAACTGACGGGAAGCAGACGCCTTCCAACAGATTTTAGACCCCAACTCAGCTGAAGAAGTGTAAGTATTACTGCGGCCATTTTTTCTGGATCCTAAACTCCCTTTTTCTTTTTTTTTTTTCTTTTTTTTTTCTCGTTTTTTTTCTGCTGGAAGGGCTAAAGTAACATGGGTTCAATTTTTAGTACTTTAACCCGAATCGAGAGAGAATTATACTGAATTATCTTAGAAATCTTATCTGCAAACAACTTTTCCAATGGCAAGCTCTCTAAAAATAACCTTAAAAATTTATAAGATGGATTCTTTTGCAATACCCTAAAACTGATAAAGAAACTATCACTGAAAATTTGTTTTGGGACAAAATTGGAAACAAAAAATATAACTCACAAACTAACCAGGACTTTTCTGTAACTAAGTATTTGCCTTTATTCCATATAATAACTAAAACCATTGAAAAATTTAACAGAGAAAAAACCCTAGCAACAGACACTTCCTCTTCAAATGCTAATTACACTGATAAAGATCCGCAGGAATGTAGCTCGCATGCCTCGCATCCGCAGGATCCTAAAACTCTCCTCGCCTCTGCCTCTCCCAAGGCAGAAGCGATGCCTTCCACCCTAGCTCCTAAACCCACCTCCCCCTCGCCTGCGGGATATGCGCCGCCCAATCCCCCGAATCCTGACTTATCTACAACTGCAGACATCCCCTCTCCCTCCGGCTCTGCTTCCCCCTCGCCTCCGGTCCCGGGCCCCCCTCTTCCTGCTCCTCCCACCCTCCCCCCTGCCACGAACCATCCCGCCCCCCCCTCCCGCCCCCCCCACCCCCACGCCAGCTCTGTCCACCCCCGCCGTGGACCCTAAAACCCCCCTTCCCGCTCCTCCCACCCCCACGGTGACTCAGTCTCCCCGCGTCGCGGTGTCCCCCACCCCCCCTCCCCCCACCCCTGCTCCGAGCGGCCAGACCTCCGCCATTGGTCCCCCGACCCCCGTAGCCCCCCTGCCGTGCCCGTGTGTACCCCCGCTCCCCCCCCCTGCACCCTGCCTGCCACAGCAGGGGGTACCCACACATTCACAGTCCCAGCGCACCACCCCGTACCCCCGGCACCCCAGACCAGTCCCACTGCCTCCTCACCCCCACTCCCCCCATGCCCACACCCTTAGTCCTCCCAACCCCCCACCCACCCTCAATGCCACCCGAACGGAATCCCAGAGACCCCCCAAGGTGCTACCCCCCCCACCCAGTCCTGTGCATGCTGTGCTGCCATCCCAGCTCCAATGGCGCCTCCCCCTGGCCAGGTTATGCCATGTGTCCCCCCAGAGCCACCAAAACCCTTGAAAAACGCCGCTTCTAAACGCCGCAAAAAGCATAGGACACGGATTGCAACTCCCCTCAGTCCTCCTCAGAGGACCAGAGCACTTGCAGTGACTCTGACTCTGATACGATGTATACTGATCCATGGGCTCTTATTAAGATAGAGGCAACTAAGGCTGGTGATTGGGAACTGGCACAAAAAATTAATGCTTTCCCTGTAGAGTATAAACAGGAAAGAAATGGTGGGGAATCCGCTATAAAGACATGGAAGCCAAACTCAAATAAGGAGCTCGTGCAATTAAGAAATATAGCCAAAGAACATGGGCGAGGCTCACATATTTTTAGAAATTTCTTAGAAGCAATGTTCTCAGCACATGTCTTACTTCCCCACGATATAAAAAATATTTCACACTGCCTCCTGTCCCCAGCAGAATATTTGTTATGGGACAGGCATTGGAAAAAACAATTAAAAACATTATCAGATTCATATTCTGCAGATGCTAATAAGACGAATTTTACGGTAGTCCAACTAGCTGGTGAAGGTGACTTACAGAAACCAGCAGACCAATTGGAAACCTTGAATAAAGAGGCACTGCAGGACATCGCTCTCGCAGCAAAAACCTCTTTACTTCTCATGCATGATGAGTCAATGCCAACAATGCATTTTTCTACTATTAAACAAGGGATAGATTAAAGTTTTATCAAATTTGTGGACAGACTTAGAGATGCTCTGGAGAAACAGATAGAAAGCACAGAGGCAAGGAAGGAACTCTTATGTAAACTTGCCTTGAGTAACTCAAATGAAAAATGCAAAGCCATTTTGAGGTCTCTACCCGTGGATACAGACCCCACCATAGAGCAAATGCTGGAATGCTGTACACATCACATGTCCACTGAAAATACAGTGGCCCAAGCAGTTGCTAAGGGTATTGCTGAAGGAGTTTCTGGTGCACATGCAGTCATAGCTTCTAAAGACCAAGCTAAATGCTATCACTGTGGGGATCTTGGACATTACATAAAGGATTGCCCAGAAAGGTCACCTCCCCGATACTACCGTAATACCTATTAAAGTCCCCAGAATCAGCAGCACTACCAGCAGCATCTGGGAAACGCCTTGCGCAGCCCAGTGGAGCCCCGGGCTGTGACAACAAATCAAAGGCCACCCAGACCCAACCACGCACCATCCCAGGAAGTTCCGGACCACAAGAAGAGGACCCAACACACGGGGCGATACAGATAGGAACCTGCCGTCAACTGGTAACTGCTTTGTCCATTGACTTTAATAATTAGAATGTTCATTGTGTTCCCACAGGAAAATATGGGCCAAAAGGTGGTCCTTCGCACATTTTAATTATAGGTGACTCTCTTAATAGCCCAAAGGAGATCTTGGTTGTTCCAGAAGTGCTAAAAGTACAGCCGGGACAAGAGATTCTTGTCCAGGTATACTGCATGGACTTACCATTTTTTCTTTCAAAGGGAACTCCAATAGCACAAGCCTTCTTACTCCCAAAAAATCACAGGGAACAGATTGCTCTCAACCCTACAGCTATGTGGGCACAAGTCGTGGGACCAACCAAGCCTACCATTGAGTGCGGCCTTACCTGCAAAGACGAGAAGACCCACCTACCAGGGATGCTGGACACCGGTGCTGATGTGACCATCATCGCCCGCTCAGAATGGCCAGCACACTGGGATCTACAACCGGTTGCAGGCATGATTTCTGGGATTGGTGGAGCTACAGTATCCATGAGAAGCAAGAACAACATTCTTGTTGAAGGGCCTGAAGGCAAGCTGGCAACCATTCGTCCATTTGTGGTAAGGGCCCCCATCACCCTTTGGGGCAGAGACGTTCTATCCCAGTGGGGAGCTTCCCTATGTATCCCCACTCAGGATTTCTAATCGGGGCCACTGAGGCACGCGCACTGCCAGATACACCTCGTCTCACCTGGAAACGCCACAAGCCAATCTGGATTGAACAGTGGCCCCTCTCTAAAGCCAAGCTGCGCGCCCTAAACACCCCTGTGGAAGAACAGCTCAAAAAAGGCCACGTAGTAGAGTCTGACAGCCCTTGGAACTCTCCAGTCTTCGTTCTACCAAAGCCTGGGACAAACAGGTGGAGGCTCCTCCACGACCTTTGCAGAATCAACGAGGTCATCAAGGACATGGGCCCCCTCCAGCCTGGCCTGCCCTCCCCATCAATGCTGCCTAGAGACTGGACACTTGCTATCATAGACATTAAGGACTGTTTCTTCAGCATTCCTCTACACCCTGAGGATGCTCCACAGTTTGCTTTCTCCGTTCCCGCTCTTAACGAAGAGGTTCCTCTCAAAAGATATCATTGGTGTTAACTTCCTCAAGGTCTCAAAAACAGTCCCACTATTGGCCAGTGGTATGTGGCCCACATCCTGTCTCCCATTCGGAAATTATTTCCAGATGCTATCATCCACCACTATATGGATGATATCCTGGTGTGTGCTTCAGATAAAGCTTACTTGGACAAAACA